>NC_050576.1:371193914-371508326 GCF_011100635.1 Trichosurus vulpecula
ACCACCTCTTCCTCCTTATCTTATACCATTCCCTAACATAAAAGAGTACTTTTAGCCAAACTGAGCAACTTGTCAGTCTCCAATCAAGTCCTACCATTTCTGGTCACTTTCTGAACCTTTTTTTTTTCTCACATTACTCTTTATTCTGGGAAGACCCTTTCCTTCCATCTTACCTGCTGAAATCCTCTCCTTCCAAGGCCTGCTCAAATGCCATACCTTCTAGAAAGCCTTTCATGAATCACTAAATGGAATTTTATCCTTCTCCTCTGTGTGCTGATGGCATCTTCCAAATACACTTCACTATCTGTATTAAGAATTGTGTGTAAATAACTACATCTCTCCTCTCTGACTGTAAGTCCCTTAGAAGTAGGGACAGCCTGTTATCTTTATTTTCCCCCTTGGTGCCTTAAACACAGAGCTTTTAAAAATATTTTTGCTATACTGAATTTAACACCAATTTAAAACTTTGAGTCTGGCCACATGTAAGCTAGAGGTTTGTGGCTTTTTACAATGAGAAAAAGTAATGCGATGGGGGATTAAGGAATAAAAAATTCAGCACGTACGAAATTTCATTCAGGATTTTAAAGGCAGGCATACATTGTATTAACAGTAGAATATGTCACTGTTAATACCAACCCCTGAGATGGCAGTTTCAGAATATGAATAAGTTTTCTGCTTTGAATGGAGGGGGAGGGAAGGGAAGAAGCATTTAAATGGCACCTATTACATGCCAAGCACTGTGATAAGCATTTTACAAATCTTATCTCATTTAGATAATGCTTTGAAAGCATTAGGATAATTAAAACTTGATCTCCTGTTTGTTGGCTACAGGGAAATTCGCAATATGAAAAAAGCAGCCAAACATATATCCCTGAATCAGGTTTTTCACAAACAGCCCTAAGCCTCCCTAATCATCTTCTCAAAGAGGCCATTGTGAATTCTAGGGCCCTGCTGGAGGTTCCTTCATTCTGCTGATTCACTGAACTGACAATATGGCAGAAATTCTGAAGTAGATGGTAAGAACTTCATACAGAACACTATGATATTACTTTATCTGAAACACAAACTTAAATAATGTAGGAAGCAATGGGACATAACAAAAAGAGCCCTGAGGAAAGGAACCAGGAGACCTGGGTCTAAGTCTCAGCACTGTCATACTGCCTAGCCTCTCCAAGAGTCAGTTTTCTCATTTGATAGTTACATACAAGAAAAAAAAAAAAGAAACCTATAAAATGCTTTCCTGTTCTAAGATCTTAAGACTCTTTTCCCCGAGTATTCAATGCATAATCATTAGAAAGTCTTATGCTTCTATTCCTTATTTTATTGCCCTGGATCTCCATTTCATCTGTGGATATTTGAATAAATAATTTTTAAGGTGTCTTAGAGCCCTAAGTGACCTCCTTTGCTAACTTGTACACATTTTAGAGACCTTATGTTCAACACACACTGGCATGTATAGCGCATGGACCAGGTAGGCCAGCACACTCTAGGGCAGCATTCTCATTGGCTTTTGCCTTGAGAGGAAGAGCCAATGGGAATGATCTCACAAAGTGTGTGGCATGCCTAGTGTTCTCTGGATCCCTTATACTGCAGATCTGTATCTTTTACAGTTGACTATGGTACTTGTGATCATATATTTTAAAAGTTGAGAATCAGGACCATGGTGAGGAACACAGCCCCCTCCCCGCCCCCATCATGTCACTGGATGGTGAGGGGGATAGAATCTGATTGGATTTACATCATCTTAATTTATTGCATATTTCCACAGAACTACTTAGAAGGATTGCCTGTAAATGAAGACATTGATATTGTTTCAGCTGACCCGATCCAAATTCTCTGCCATTTTAATTAACAGATACAGGCTTGGAAACAATGATTTAAGTACAGATAAAAGTATCACTATTACTATATGCACCAGTACTGATATAAGCCACTACTACAGGTAATATTTCATTTTAGACAAAAAAGGGTAATTGCTGTTCTCCCTGTTGGAAAAGGTAGATCCTGTCTTTTAGGGTTTTTTTTTAAAGGGCGATCAATTAAATTATTGGTTAAAAGGAAATTGAATTCTTCTGTAGCTCCTAGTTTATCTATCCCCACACTAAAAGAAAAGAAAAAAAGAAGTAAAGATGACTTCAATTGAAATATTCTCATTTATTTCAAAATACTTCTCGTTTTTTTTCCCCTCATTTTCTCATCCTATAAAATGAATGAAATAAAATGGAATCTGTCATTTACCTACCATCAGACATGCTCTTTAAGATGTATAGGAAGCACATGAGAAGACTCTTAATCTCTGACTGGTCAAGTTTGTCACAGCGGACTACCGAGCTCCCTAAAGTACCACTCTGTTGGTGCTGAAAAAAAATAATAGGGAATGGTTTTATTAATTTCAAGGGAAAAATAGTATCTCAATTCCACATTTTTTACTACCTTGAAAAAGAAAGGTTCTCAAAACTGAGGGAGATTACTGAACCTGGGATACTCCAGGTATGAGTAACCCCTCACTACAATATTTCAGGTACAGGCACACCTTTCCCGCCTCTGCCCCCACCATAAACAAGGGCTTTTCCAAAGTAGCTGCAGCCATTATCTCTTGATGGATATCTAAAAGGAGGGGAAGAAAGGACACACCCAAGCCTCAGAGTCCAATGTTGCCACAGCCTAGGCTATTGACGTAGGCCTTTAATAAAATGAAATAACATGCAAAACAGGGTGTCCCATGAGCAGTATGCTGAAGAGATGATGGAGAAAACAACACTGCAGAACTAAAAACTACTCTAAGGAAGACACTAATGGTAGACACAGCAAAAATAAACAAACCAAACCAAACCTATGGTGCTGCCCAGGTATCAGCAGGCAGATGTCTCTGCAAACAAGTCACTGCCAGTCGGGAGATATCAATGGAGGGTTCTCACAGCAGAAAAGAGCCTGCAGGTACCTAGTAGATAGATAGCTGAGCCAAGCAACACCAGAGACAGCCTAAACTGATGAGGTCCTTCTGTCATCAGCTTATCTGAACACTGCAAATGTCCAAACAAGATCTGTCAGAAAGCTTAGTGTGTAGTGACTAGCTAGTTCAGTTTTGCCACAGAGCAGCAGTAAACAAAGAATATACATTTATAAAAGTATAAGAATATTTAGCCCATGCTTTAAAAACAAATAAGCAAACACCTGTAAGGTATTTCAGTAGAAAATCAATAGGGTTTTCCCTCTCCCAAAAATATCAGTTTAAAAAAAGAGCATGTTTTATTTATTCAGTGTTAGAGATGAGTAGTATTTTAGATCATATTTTGGTTTTATAGCTAACACTATTCTTTTTAGACTTTGAAAGATCCATGATTCCATCAACACGGACACTCCCTTTGCTCAAGCAGACTGCAGCCCATCAACAGCTGGTTTCATGAGTTACTGTGGCCCCCCCCAAATTCATCACCTGGCAGCCAACTTTGTGGTGATGAGTATTGCCAACTAGCTGGACCAGTCCTCCGATGGCAGACATAGGGTCTGATGCAAATTCCAAGCTTTTCCATTCTGGCTGGACTTGCAATAGCTGGCAATATGCAAAGTACCCTGGGTCACCTCCATGCCACAGTGAGGCAAAGGAAAAGGGCTTCAGTGATGTTCGTATCTCATGCCCTTAATATATTTTAGATTTAGAGGCAACAAAGTGGGCACAATAGAGAGTGTGCTGGACTTGGAAGTCAGAAAGATTCAACTTAAAACCCTACATTAGAAAATGACTTGCTGTTTTACCCATGACAAGTCATTTTACTTTTCCGAGTCCCAGTTTCCACATCTATGAAATGATGGATAAAAATGGTGGGCAAAATGGGGACTAGAATGGTGGGTAGGACGGCGATAATAATGTCAGTCACTTCACAGGGCTGATATGAGGCTCAAATCTAATAACATGGGTAAAGCAATTTGCATTTAAATCAGTGTTAAATTATTCATTATTATAATTAAATATAATTACCATATGTAATCTAATAATAAATAATATATCATTCTATTGATTTATTAATATATTGTATGAAATAATTAAAATGTTGATTATTAATTAAATTTGTTGTTAATATATTAAATTAAAGTGGTACATAAATGTACCACCATTATTACTGTTATTTTATTTTTCCAGGAAGAAAAAAACCGGTTTAAGTTTGTGGCAAAACTGTACTGCTAGTGTCATCACTCCAAACATCAGCTCACACTCAGACAACTACAAGAACCAAGTACTTCTTGCAAAGGCAACGGAAGCGTGGCATGCAAGGGGTCCTCTGGCAAAGGCGGAATTGTCAGGAGGGAAAAGTCCATGGTGACCCGATTTCTCCTGGCTGACTGGCAGCTCTCTTCCTCCTCTCCAGGGCTGCGCGTGACATAGGCGGAATGCCTTCTGAGAAGCTTCTCCCTCTGTCACACGAAAGCATGTTAGGGTCAAGGGGAAAGGTTAAACACATGTCATGAGACTTCCACCACCAAGAGGCCTCTACCTCTACAAGACGGCTTCCTCCCAAGTCCAGGGAGAGTCAGCTACTGAAACGTAAGGTGAGATTACAAATGTTACTTGCTGGGGGAGAAGGGCGTTTTTCAAGTCCTGGAGAAGTGGTGACTCTCTACCGAATGAAGAGCTGAAATGGTATTGAATGATATGCTTAAGATTTGGGGATTAAAAAAAATGATAAAAGTTTCCAAAACTCAAACCGTGGTGCTGATGATAAGGCTGACAACATTTGTTTCCAGGTGCCCGTCAAAATTTTTAGGCTTTTCTACAAAACATCATAAAGTCTAAGCCTTGGTTATTTCAGGAAAACAGGACTGAAATGGAAGAAAGGAAGAAGAGGGATATGAACTAGGTCCTGCTCTTGATTAATTCCTTACGATGTGGATGAAGTCAATTCTCCTCTTTGTATTTAATTAGGCAGCTAAGTGGTACAACAGCTAGTGTTTGGACTGGGAGTCATACGCTATCTTGGACACTTACTAGCTGTGTGATCCTGGGCAAGTCACTTAACTTCTCAAGCCTCAGTTTTGTCGTCTGTAAAATGGGGCTAATGAAAGCACCCCCTTCACAGGGTTGTTCTGGAGTTTAAATGAAGTGACATATGTGTGTGTATGTATATATGTGTGTGTATACATATATATGTGTGTGTGTATGTGTATATATGTATGTATGTGTGTACACATGTATATATGTATGCATATGTGTATGCATGTATATGTGTGTATAGGTGTGTATGTGTGTATGTATAGATGGGTATGTATATATGTGTATATATGTATGCATATATGTGCATGTATATATGTGTATATATGTGTGTATGTATGTGTATACGTGTATGTGTATGTATGTGTATGTGTATATATGTATGTATATGTGTGTATGTATGTGCATATGTGCATGTGTATGTATGTATAGATGTATATGTAGGTGTATAGATGTATATATATGTGTACGTATGTATATGTGTGTATAGATGTGTATATATGTATGTATATGTATGTGTATATATGTATGTATATGTATGTGTATATATGTATGTATATATGTGCACATAAAGACATACACATACATAGCACTTTCCAAAAGATACATGCTTACTATTATTATCATGAATAATAATAATAATAATAATAATAATAATAATAATAACAATAATAATTCTAGGTTCTTCGGGGATAACTAAGGTAACAACTACAGTGTGCTCTCCATTCCTTCGGAGAAAATCATGTGGACTCCTTATGCTATCTTGATTACAAGGGGAGCTTTCTCTTCTCTACCTTTTTTCTTCCTTTTGGTAGGATGCCTGCTATTCCTAGTTTCCTTCAAAGTTCAGCTTATGAAGTATGAAGCCTTTTCTGATCCCATTAGCTGCTACAGCTTTCCCCCCTCAAATTATCTTATATCTATTTTATATACATATATTACACATATACACACATATATACATATGTATGTGTGTATGTATATATGTATATGTGTGTCTATATGCATATATGTGTTCATACACACACACATCTATATATATCCCTAACACCCAGTCCATCGCCTTTCACAGCTGTAGGCAGTTAATAAATGTTTGTGGACTGATTATTATTCTTACTGCTTATAGAAAGCACTTTCATAATTAGTATAAACCATGTAACAAATTTCTAGAATTTAGATGATAACCACCCCCTGGCGGTTCCCTTAGTGATATATCTGACTTCAAAGAGAACCTGAGAGAGTGGGTAGAATGAGTAACTCGATCCAGGTAAAAAATGTGATTAGTCATTGAACTCTGGGCCCTGCCAGTGAGCTAAGAATCAGAGCCATTCCCTTAGGTTCAAAAGGAGATAGGAGGCCAGCCCCGGAGGGAGCATGAACTTTGAAAAAGGAGGAAGAGACAAAGGGTCTGACGTGGGCCTTTGTAGGTAGCTGGCAGGAGGTAAACAGGCTCCAGACGTGACTGTGCGCAGGGACGATTTGTAGGCACAGATATGATCTTGGATAGAATCAACTTTAACCTGACAGATCAGCTGTTTAGTGAACATTTTTCAAGGATAATGGAACATGACAGAGAATAGTCTGGGGGAAGGGTAGCAGGGCTTCAGAGATAAAGAAACCTTAAAGAGATAACAAAGGACGACCTGAAACTCAGGAGAGGAATCTGGGAGGCCTGATTCCATCCAACAAGCATTCATTAGATGCTTACTATGTGTAAAGCACCGGAGAGCCAAAGCGGAAAAAAACCAATAGTCTCTGCATTAAAAGAACTAATAATCTACTGCAGGGAGACAAGGACGTAGACAATGAAGAACACTAACAGGTTAATTACTATAAAGGCATAGGAAAAGCTCTAGACAATGCTATGAGCAATTAGAAGACACTGTCGGCTGAGCAGAACAAGTCTGAAAATCAGGAAAGCCTTCATGAAAAGAAGTGATACCTGATCTAAGCCTCGAGAGAAAATAGAGAATTTTTAAAAAGCTGAAATGTGAAGAGTAGATGGAGACATTAGGGGGCGATCTGAGTGATAGAATGGAGGAGGGAAAGGGCAGGATAAGATTAGGGAATCTTTGTCCAATTTGACTAGTTCTGACAGATTTTTAATGAAACGAGAAAAAATAAGGCTAGAGAAACAGGCAAAAGCCAGACTTGGAAGGCCTTAAATGCCAGGGTGGGAAGTTTGTCCTAGAACTCGGGAGTTCTGAGTCATAGTGGGCTAAGGTGAGTAGATGAGAAAGGGGGGCCACCCGGCTGCTTAAAAAGGGGTAAAGCAGCCTGGGGCAGAAATGGAGCAGGTCAAAGTTCCCAGGCCCACTTTCTTTTGGTAAATGGCTAGGATTTATTGAGGCAAATTTTCATGATCTTGAATTAAATCCAATCACATGAGGAACAATTATGAGAGACATGAAAAAACAACTACCTTGTCGAGAGAATTGGTCTTCTCGATGTTCCTTTCTGGAAGGCTGTTCACCGAATCGGTGCTGACGAGAGAGCCTCTTGAATCAGCACTTCGCACACTACTGATATTCGGTGTTGATGTGGTATAGGGTGATGCTAAAAATTTTTTTTTAAAAAGAAAAAATAGGGGATAAAATGTTAAATATATAGCTATATATTGCAATTTTTTAAAAACTGTGCTATTATTTCTGTTAGGAAGTTGAATCAAGCATTTTATTCAACTACTCCACCTTTTAAAATTCAGGCAATATCAATTTTGAGATTAAAAAGCACACATGCATGGAAAGTACGACTTCATATACACAGTAACCTTGATCCCAAAGACCCCAAAGAAGCCACACTGCTTCAGAAGTGCAGCATTACTGAAGTGAAACCAATTGGTTTTTTGTTTGTTTTGTTTTTGTTTTTCCCCAAAGAAGATAAAACGTACCTTTACCCGTAGCAACCACAATGAAAAAAACAAATAAGTCTCTATATTGTCATACTACACAACAGTGAAAGGAATTAAGAACTCATGAAAGTCTTAGGAACTGCACCATAAGATTGATTTACAATGGCAAGGACCTTAGAGATTACCTTGCCCTAAAATCAAAGTTAGATGAGACCTCAGTGACCATCTAGTCCTGTCCAGATCTCTATCAAAATTCCTTCTTCAAGATCCTCAAATGATCATCAAAAAAATCACCTGAAGATCTCTAATGAGAGGGAACCCACAAATTTCTGAAGCCACACGTTCTACTTCTGGATAGTTTCTAATTGTTAGGAAGTTTTTTTCCTTATATTAGGCCTCATTCTATTCTAACAACTGTAAGGGCAAGCAAATTGGGACTTTTTGTTGTCTTTTGTTTGGAGTGCTTCTCAGCACTAAGGTAATCAAGTGCCTTTGACTGAGTCTTGCCTTTGTCTGTAGGAAGGCCCACACCCTTGCTAGTCAGGAGAGGTGTGAAGCCCTCGGACCCTGATAAAGGGTATATATACACTCTGAGGTTAGCATTTTGCTTGAGGCTCACTCACTGGAAGAGTGTTATGTGATTTGACCAGACAAGACTCTGGGTAGCTGTTAAGAAACCCCCCTCTTCCCCCACCTCCCAGCTTTGAAAAACACAGATGTTGGTGCGTCTCTCTCTGGTAACTGCATGTATTACTATGGTCAGACAGAATCCTGTCTGTTGATTTGTGTTACTTTTCTCTGCCTGTAATTTCTGTTTGTGTTGTCTCTGAAGTTCAGAGTACTGACTTTTCCCCCTGAACTAAGCAAATGATATATGTATGTTCAATTAAAGTGAGATTGTAAACCCCTTAAAGTTGCTTTCCTTAGAAAAGCAGATCAAAGCACCTGCACTAGCAGCCCTCCTGTGTTATTGGCAAGTAGCACTGTTGTTACAACAACTTTCACCAGCTATTCCCATTTCTGAATCATGTGCCCAAGCAAAACAATAATAACTGGCATTTATATAGCACTTCGAGATTTGCAATGGGCAGCTAGGTGGCCCCATAGTACATACATAGATTGCCAGGCCTGGGAAGACTCAACTTCACGAGTTCAAATATGTCCTCAGATACTTACTAGCTGTGTGATCTTGGGTAAGCCACTTAACTCTGTTTGCCTCAGTTTCCTCATCTGTAAAGTGAGCTGGAGAAGAAATGGCCAAGCACACCAGCATCTTTGCCAAGAAAGACCTGAGTGAGGTCGTGAAGATTCAGATACAACTGATGATCAAACAACAATAAGGTTTGCAAAACACTTTACCTATGTTACCTCACTTGGTTCTCACAACAACACTGTGGGGTAAATGCTCCTATTATCTCCACTTTACATATGAGCAAACTGAGGCTGGCAGAGGCTAAGTGATTAGCCCACTTATAGCTTGTTAGTGTCTGAGGTGGGATTTGAACTCCATTCTTCCTGACTTCAAATCCAGCACTCCATTCACAGAACTGGTCATAAATCTCAGTTCATAAATTGTTCATAAAAAACAACACTGACCAATCAGCTTTCCACATGATAGGGCTTAAAATACTGGAAGCCCAAACTCGCTCATCTTACCGACGAGGATGCTAAACCCCCGGAAGGAGGTTGACTTGCCAAAGATCATACAAGTCACAGGCTAGACCCTGGTTCCAAATCTAATATTCTTGGAACAAGACATTATGGGGCTGGTGTGAAAAATATGCCTCTGGAGACACAACTAGCGTTTCACTTCTCTTTGATGGTCATTAAGGAGTTAGGATTGCTGCCTGATGCAAAACAGCATTTCCACTATCAAAAGGCCACTGAAGCCACAGGTTAACATGTTGTAAGCCTAAACGCCCCAATTTTAACAGTTATGGATGCAAAGGGCATGCTACTAACCAGAAATGACACTGACATTTGGTTTTGCAGATGGCATCCGATGCTTTTTTGGCACTGCAGTCTTGCAAATGCAGGCAGCAGCCTTAGGTACACATTATCAATTTGAAGCCACAGTTACTGGGGTTAGGTTACTACTGATCACCTGGGAAGGGACTGGCCATTTGGAATTCAATAGGTCTAACAGCTGTTCATGGGACTGAAGCACTCACCTACCTGAGTTCTGGCTTTCTGTAATAGAGGAGGTAGGGGGTAGGATTAGCTCTGGATTCAGGCATAAACTTTCTACCAAGTCACACATTTGCTGCATTTCTTAATTAATTGGTTTCTGGCATCACGATTAACACATTAAAGGCAACTCCAAGCAAAGTCTTTTGACTCAGCGAAGAGGCAGGGTCACAAACTTTTCCCAGTGCCTTCCCTTGGCTGATTATCTATAATTTATCCTGTACATGCTTGTTTATACAATTGTTTGCATGATATCTCGCCCATTAGACTGTGAGCTCTATGAAAGACTATCTATTACTTTTCTCTGTATCACCAGGATTTAGCACAGTGCCTGGCACATAGTAGGTACCTGATAAATGTTTATTGACTGACTGACAAACTGACCCCAGGCATCAGCATTTAATTTAAGCCACCCCTGAATGGGGGCGCCCAGTGTTCCCAGAGATTATTTAAAAATTTCAGGGGTGGGGAACCAGCAGCCTTGAGGTCACATGTGGCCCTCTAGGAATTCAAGTGCAGCCTTTTGACAAAATCCAAACTTCACAGAACAAATCTCCTTAATAAAAGGATTGGTTCTATAAAACTTGGACTCTGTCAAAAGACCACACTTGAGGACCTAGAAGGCCACATGTGGCCTTCAGGCCGCAGGTTCTCCATCCCTGGTAGATTACAGCAGTTTACACTTATATGCTGCAAATGCTTTTTGTACCATAGTAACCCAGGTGAGTTAGAACTGAAGTGATGAAAACCCCCTTCCCAGCTCCAATCCCTCATCCTCACTTTTAGTAGATGAGAAAAATGAACTTGTCCCAAGGCAAACATCTAGGAAGTATCTGAAGTGACATTGGAACCTAGGTCAGCTGATTTCAAGGGCAAAGCTCTTTCTATCACACCAAGTTGTCTCCCAAGCTTAATAACAGCAGCCAACCTTTATCCTCACAACACTGTGAGGTGTGAGGTAGCAAGGTACCACAGCGGATAGAGCACCTGACTTAGAGACATGAATTCAAATCCTGCTGCAGACGCTTACTTACTAGATGGGTGACCCTGGACAAGCCACTTCATTTGTCTCAGTCATTGTGTCCTCATCATGTAAAAGGAGGGAGCAGAACTTGATGGCTTCTAAGGGCCCTTCCCACTCTAAATCTATGATCTAATGACTATTCTCCCCATTTACAGATGAAAAAATTAAGACATAGAGGTTTGAATCCATGCTTCTTCCAGTTCCAAGTCCAGAATTCTCTCTACCATATCAGGAATGAGAACAGAGAGAGAAAGGCAAATTTGAAAATAGAAACAAAGACTGAAAAGTGTAAAAAAAAATCCAAGAACAGGAGGCTTATTTTGCTCATCCTGTGCTGCACAGACAGCAAGAACAGTGTATGCTGGAGGCCACAGAAGAGGAAGGTGAAGAGAGGACAAAACTCTCAGCTGTTCTATACTCGTGGACAGATGGAAGCCTGAACAAGAGATAATCCCAGGGTCTTTCTGACCTCCTTGTGACTTAGCTCTGGTGTGCTAGATAGGATTTAGATGGGGGAGAAAAAAAACTTTCAATATCATTTTAAGACTCAGGAGCTCGGAGTAAAATGGCTCCTAAAATCTCAGAATTCCAGGCCAGATTCCAGAACCAACATCCTAGTCTCAAGGAAACAGATGGTGGTATAATGACTCAAAATCAGCTAACATACATAGCAGAATTACATTCATGTTTTCAACAGTTGGACTCTACAGATGACTAAAAATTCTTTGATAAGCAGCATGTAAATGAAATAAAGATTTAGAAAGATTCTTCCCCCTTTAATTACCATGCAGATTGCTTGGGGCAACAGAGAAAAGAGAGGGCAGAGCAGGCATACCTGAGGCAAAGAATATTTGCTTTTTGAAACGAAGCTAATCATAGGCAAACTTCGCCTGAGCAACAGATCAGCAGGTTTCAAGCATCCTCGTATAAATACTGCACTTGAACAAGATAAGGCCATCTGGTGAGGAATCTATGTGGGCAGGACTGAGAGTCTATGAGGCAGTTTTAAGGAAAAGTCTGGCTAGAAGATAGACATTTGGACTCAAATCAACTGGAATTTTTTCACAGACTAAAAGAACAAGTTCAAATTTGACTATGTAGCTCACCAACAGGCTAATGGAATGAAGGGGAACAAAGGATCTGGGGATTTAAAATTTGGGTTTTGGTTTCGTTTATTGTTTTTCAGCGGTGAAGAATATATCCGACATTTGAGTATATGCCTGGATATGTATCAGAGACTTCCCATGAAATGTGGCGTGGACAATGAAATTCAAACACAATTGAGTGGTGGGGAGGGGGCAAATCATTTTAGTTTAGTCCTATGTACATGCACCAAGGTCAGCACACAGCTGGTACAGTGAGGGGGGGAAAAGAGAGGACCTGTGTTCAAAATCCAGCTCTGCAGCCAACTGATGACCTTGGACAGGTCATTTCAGCCGTCTGAGGCTCAGTTTCTCAATCTGCTAAAACAAGGGGGTTTCTCTAATTGGCTTCTGATGTCCCTTCTGGTCCCTAGTCTCTGATACCATGACACTCAAACATCCAAGCTTCAAATAGGGATAGTTTGTTTGAAATTCAGATTTCACAAAATCCTACAATGTACATTGGAAAGTGAAGAATTCCAAGATTTCATTCTGGTTTTTCTATTAACTCATAGTGTGATCTCAGGCAACCTTTCCAAAGCTTATCTGCAAGCCGTGATACAATTTAAAATCAATCCAGATCGAAAGAGACAGAGAGACCGTGAAAAACGTGTGTGACAATTTAGTTACAAGGTATTTAAAATATTTCTCTAGCCCTGGGTCTGGGCTGACATCTCACATAGTAAAGGATTGGCAAGATAACAGATTTTCCTCTCTGCATCCATGAAAGGCCCTAATTTGCAACCCCACACAATGAAAACCTTGATCTTGGTCATCCTTTCCCCCTTATGCAGGACTGCCTTTAAACCATTCAAGATATTCTAGACTCTTTCTATTTAAGGATATTTTGCAAAATTTCACCAGCAACACATTACTATTTCTTTCAGGATGCTCTCCTTTATACCCAGTGTGAAACTCTATTGTCCAAATTGAGACTATGTACAATCTATCTTTGATTTCCCCCCACCCCAACCTAACTTTCTAAAAGCATAAACAACAGAATTTTAAGTTAAAATGCTTAAATATGGAATAAAAATCTACAGTAATATAAAGGCTCTAAATATTATACTTAAGCTATTTTAAAAAGCTTTCTTTGCATTTTCATATAAAATCAGTCATTATGTCAATCAAGTACTGGAAGATTCTAGGGTTTTTTTTCCCCCAATTAAGACAAAAAAGAAAAAATTCAAAGCAGAAACTCAAGCTTTAAAAATGTTAACTCATTCACTCAGACATTAAAAGATCATTTTGGCAGAAAGTTAAAACTAAAGGAAAGCAGACAACATGAAAAGCGTTACCAATGCCAGAGATAACTCCAAAGAGGTCTTTATGTAGGTTGTTATCCAGTGTGTTTCCTGATTTCTGTGGGGTTACCAATGGATTTGTAGTTGGCATATTTAGTGATTCATCCTTTGCATTCTGTTAACCCCCCAAAAAGAGAAAGAAAGGGAAAAAAGTCATTATTATTACTGAACAGTTCGTATTTATTACCTAAAATCATTCCATTTTGGGGAGTGTGAGGGCACTTTTTTCTTCTTTTAACAAACTACGAACAACCTCACACTAACTAGGAGAAAGTGGGAAATGAGGCAGCAAAAGTGAGAAGGAGGAATGATATGAGGATAGAAATAGGAGGGAAGGAGAGGAGATAAGGCATATTTACAATCTGAGAATATCATAATAACCTGCATTTGTAGAGTGTTTCTGGGTTTGCAAATCACTTTTACAGATATTTCATTTGATCAGGTGAGATAAAGTAGACAAAGCGATCAAGCTTCAACATTTCTCTCTTAATCCCCTTCGACTGAGCTGTAGGATGACTTGCATTTCTCCTTTTTCTGGAGCTGACTTTATGACCTTAATTAGTCTATCTATCAGTGCCTCTATCAGAGGTAGCTAGGTGGTGCAGTGGATAGAACGCTGGACCTCGATTTAGGAAAATGAATTTGAATCCAGTCTCAGACACTCAGTAGTTGTATAACCCTAAACAAATGAAGTTGTCTGCCTCAGTTTCCTTATCTGTAAAATGGGGATAATAATAGTGCCTCCCACCCTATGAGAATTAAAATGAGCAAATATTTGAAAAGCATTTTGCAAACCTTAATGTATTATATAAACATGAGCTATCATTATTACTATTATTAATTAATTATCTTGTACAGGTACTGAAGATGGTGAGCCCAGGATGAAAGGGAGAGAACACTGGCTCAAAACTGGGAAATTATCTAGCACTCTCAGCCATCACAGGTTGCTCCCTGTTGCCAAAGCCCAAAGTTTTATTTTGTTTTCTTTAGTTTTAATACATTGGTTCTCTTCATGATGATAGGTGGCTGTCAATCATGGAATACCTTGATCTTCCAAGAATCTAAATGACAGCTGACCCAAAGGGCATGGGATAGATGTATGGTGGATGTAAGAGGGCTGCAGCCCTGTACTGAAGAGAACTCACAAGAAACAAAGGGCAGAAAAGATATTAAGGACTGTTGGATGGGAAAAGAGCGTAAGCCAGCCCCGCAAAAGTGAAAGAAAACAGACAGCCATCCTGAATGTTGTGATGATAGTCACAAAATATGAAGAGGTCCAGAGAAACGCCCCCAATATATTGTATTGCTCCTTTGGATCAGGGGTTCTTAGCCCATGGTATATCAACTTGTTTTTAAAATATTTTGATAACTCCATTTCACCTTGGGATTTTTCATAACTCCACTGATAACTTCATTTCCTTTGTAATCCTATGAATTTTACTTAACATATTTTTAAAAGTATGTTGAGGAGGAATCTATAAGTGTCCCCAGACTGCATAAGGGGTGCAAAACACACAAAAAGTCAACCACCTCTGCTCTATAGAGTATGTAAGGAAAGCTATGAACAAGAATGAGGGCATAAGTTGAAAATATTCACTTCCAACTTCTGTACCCACATATCTGTTTTCCTACAGGACAGTCTCCACAGTACTCTCTAAATTAACTGGAGCCTTCCAATATAAGCTCTTAAACTTTAAAACTATACTAAGACTTTTGGGACACCCTGTATTTCCCAAAGACAGAAATAATCTTTCCTTTGACCTTATATCCCTCTTACTGAACTTTTACACAATGTCGTGCACCAGTTACTTGGGTACATGTCTTACATCCCCTGATGGCTATAAGATCTATGGAGGCAGGGACCCTATCTTATTATTTTCTGAATCTTTTCTTTTCCCCAAAGGATGTACCACATGCACAGTAACTACCCAATAAAAGTAATGAACAAATAGATAAGTATTATTTTAATAATTCAGGGGGGAAAGTGGGTCCACTTTGCCAGCTAATAAATATTCCCCATGTTAAAAGACCCAAATTCACACAATTATTGCTTCAGTTCTGCAAAGACCTGACCTTCTCTACATTTATGGGAAATTAATTCATACTAAAAGGAAAAATGCAGATGGCTTTGGACACCTTTTTTAAAGGACATTTCTTTATTGCCAAGATAGTGGTATAGTTATGCCTCTTAAAAACCTCAGGCTCTTTCCCCAGAAAAGAACAGCCTGAACCTGATTAACCATAGGTCTTCCTTAGACAATAGTGTTGACTAAGTAAAGTGTCACATTAGTGTTGACTAAGCCTTCAAGAATGAGACATGTGATATAGTTAAACCCTACCCTTGTACAAAAGAGAATTAAAAAAAATACAGGTCCCATATGCAAAAGTGAGCAAGACTGAATGACCACAAAATCCTCACAGGTACTTGGAGAGCCTAAAAAATTGTTAACCCTTATATGTTAAAAATTAATGAATTAATTTAAATGTAAATAGTAACTAAGCATAGTTAAAGAACTGTATTGACATTTAATATTGAGTTTCTCACAAAACATTTAATTTTAAGAGTAATTAGACCCAACACAAATAAAGTCAGATCTAAATAATTGGAAAAACATCAGTTGCTCGTGGGTAGGCTGAACTAACACAATAAAAATGACAATTCTACCTAAATCAATTTGCTTATTCAGTGTCATACCAATCAAACTACAAAAAATTATTATGTAGAGCTAGAAAAAAAAATAACAAAATTCATCTGGAAGAACAAAAGGTCCAGAATATCAAGGGAATTAATGAAAAGAAATGCAAGGGAAGGTGACTTAGACATACCAGATCTTAAATTGTATTATAAAGCAGCAATCATGAAAACTGCTTGGTACCGGCTAAGAAATAGAGAGGTAGATCAGTGGAATAGGTTAGGTACACAAGACACAGTAGTCAATGACTATAGTAATCTACTGTTTGATAAACCCAGAGACTCTAACTTCTGGTATAAGAACTCACCATTTGACAAAAATTGCTGGGAAAATTGGAAAATAGCATGGCAGGAACTATGCATAGACCAACATCTTACACCACTGTAATGGCAAGCAAAGTGGGACTTTTTGTTTTGCTCTTTTTTCTTTTGGAGTTCTAGTTCTTCTCAGCGTTAAAGTAATCAAGTGCCTTGGATTGAGTCTTGCCTTTGTTTGAATCAAGAGTCTTTGACTGAATCAAGAGTCCTTAATTGGAAACAGTCTATATACTCTGAGGTTAGAATTTTGCTTTGGGGTCTAACTCATTGGAAGAGTGTTCCTGTGACTTGGCCAGAAGAGACTCTGGGTAGCCGTTAAGGACCTGCCCCTCTGGCTTTGAAAACCCAGATGTTGGTGCTTCTCTCTCTGGTAACTATGTATGTATTGCTATGGTCAGACAGCAGCCTACAGACTAGTCCTCAAATGGTGTCTCTAGATAGAAGTTACTAAAATTGAATTTCTATCTGAATGCATCTATCTAGATTCTAGAATAAGTTTTTATCTGAAAGAATCTATCTAAACGAACTAATTTACCATTATAATGAATGATGATTTCTGTCTTTGTTCCTGAACCCAAATTTTCCCAAAGTTCATGCTTAATAAATTGACACTCCTCTTGCAAAAGAAGGACCCAGTGTGAGCGTGAGTCATTGGGTGTGATCTTCTAAGCTACATTTTCTCCAAGGCTCATAAGCTAAAAAGAAGCATATGCTTCTTTTAGAAGACAGTCCTCCTGTGGTTCTGCTTTAAGTGTTTCTATGCTTAGCTTTTCCAAATGTAATTCCTATTGTAATAAAGGACCAGTAAGAAACGGAATAGGAAGAAAGAGATAATGACTGAGTTGTTTTTTTTTTTTTCTACGCAACATTAGCATAGAACACATTTGGAAAGGAACCTTCTAAACGGAGTAGAAAAGTATTTTCCAAAGAGCAAATCAACTTCTGAAATATTTAGAGACTTGTTCATAACCCTTTCCACACTTGCCTCCAATGACCCTGAAATCATCATTTTGCTGCAAAGGAAGCACTGCTCAGTTTGCTTTCCTGATATTTAAGAGTCACTTCCTGCCCCCTAAAAATCTTATGGAAAGCAATTGCTGTCTATGCATTTTAGCAGATGGAAGATCACAAGGACTGGTAATTTAAAAAAAAAATCAGTGTTTAAGTTTTTAATGAAATCTTATCCTATAAATAGACATGAATTTTTAAAAAATCACATTTCTAAAGCATGTCTTTGCAACAGCCCCTGGTGGTAGGTAGTACAATTACTACAATTCATTATACAAATGAAGAAACTGAGACATAGAGAAGCTAAGTGGGAGACGCACAGCTAGTAATAATACTTCAGGACTAGAAAGTGAACCGAGGTCTTCTGCTCTGAAGTACAACGTTCTTTTTCATTTTGCTACCTATGCCTTTTATAATATACAACAAAACCTTAATGAATCTGAATGCATCTAATCCAAACCCTCCATTCATAGGTGCAACAGGATGTGTCAGAAGGAGTGCTAGCCCAGGATTCTGGAGAGCCAAGTTCAAATCCAGCCTCGCCCATTAATTAGCTTGAAGGCTTTTGGTGACTCATGGAATGTTAGAGCTGGAAAGGAACCTAGGAATCATTTAGTATCCAACTCAAGAAGAAGTAGGGCACACTAAACTGTACATAAAGTTCCCTGTGGGCTGCCTATTGACTAACAAAACCACAACATTGTGTTGCTTTTGTTTAGTTGTGTCTAATTCTTCGTGACCCCATTTGAGGTTTTCTTGGCAAAGATACTCCAGCTCATTTTACAGATGAGGAAACCGAGGCAAACAGGGTTAAGAGGCTTACCCAGGATCTCACCTGAGATTGGATTTGAACCCAGGTGTTCCTGACTCCAGGTCCAGTGCTGTATCACACGGCGCCACCTAGTTGCTCCTTTACTCCATATCACTCCCTTTCATATCCTACATTCCAGTTAAACCTGTCTAGCCACAATTTCCCAAACTCAGCAGTCTACCTCCATCTTCATGAGCTTTCGCATAGGCTACCCACCATGCCTGAAGGCACTTCCACCTCATCTCCCCCTCCTAGAATCTCTAGCTTCGTTCTAGGTTCTGCGGAATGTAAACTTTGTGGGGGCAAGGAAAGTTTGTGTTTTCCCTCTGTATCCCAAGCACCAAACACAATGCCTTATATGTGTGTGTGTATTGCATATACATATATATAATATATATACATACACACATATGCATGCATGTATGTGTATGTGCATGTGTATGTGTATACACACACATACATATATATCCCTTTACTGGAAAACTGAGCTGCTGGTTGGATTTGATTGAATGAACTGCCTTACTAAAACTTCTGAAATAATATGATGGTACGATATGCTGACATGAAATGGATCCTCAGGGTCACTGGAGGTTAGGAAATGAAGTGAAAAGGGAGAAGGGAGTGAGGCAAGGCTGCCACACAGCTCATTACTCTGTGGTTAATTTGTAGGTTTTATAGGAAAGTATGTTCAAAAGCAAAAGAACCATAGCCGGACATGTAAAAGAGGCAGTAATAGCCAAGCTGGCCTGCTTATTGCTTACACAGAGACATTATCCTGCAAAGAGAAGGAACTATTTAAAATTTGTTTAAAAAAATAATAAATCAGATGAGGCAGGAGTTAATGAAACTGAGGGTAATATCATGAAAAAAGAATAATCTATATTGAAAACATTACAGGGACCACTGAGCATTTCTAATTTATATTTCAAAGGGAAAAAAGATTTCAGAGATGCTGGAAAATTAATATAGAGAAAGCAAACACGGGGCATCTAGAAGTTTTTGTTAAAAAATGGGTAAATGTGATGGGCAGCTAGGTGGTACAGGAGATAGAGTGCTGGGCCCAGAGTCGAGAAGATCTGAGTTCAAATCTGACCTCAGACACTTAGCTATGTGACCCTGGACAAGTCACTTATCCCTGTTTGCCTCAGTTTCCTCATCGATATAACGGGAATAATGATAACACCTACCTCCCAGAGTTATTGTGAGAATCAAATGAGATAATTGTAAAGCATTTAGCACTGCATCATATCTGGCACATAGTAAGCACTATATAATGTTTATTATTATTATGATTACTATTAAGATCAATCAATTTCTAGTGGTAATTTTCTTACATGTTAATTACATAAGATTCTCACCAGTCAGCTATGTGGTTCAGCTGATAGGATCCTTATTTATGTGCCTGTAGAACACAGGGGTTCTAAACTTTTTTGGGGTCATGGACATAGGTCCGACCTCTTCTCAGAGTAATGTTTTTAAATAATTAAAGAAAACGCTAAAATTGAATTAGAGGTTAGTGAAAATAAGGATGTATTTTTCCCCCATCCAAGTTCATGGATCTCCTGAAATCTATCGTTGGTTAGAGACAGATTTGAGGGTACACTTGGGAGTGGGAGGAGTCTGTGGACCCTAGGTTAGTAACCCCTGCTATATATAACAGTAACAGGGCAAACATGGATAGAAGGTATAATAAATAATAATAATGTGATAGCCACTAGAGAAAGTTAAGCATTGATTTAATGTCTGTGTCTCTCCACTTGAATAAGGCAGAGGATGATGAGAGAGGAAAAGCTTCAAAGTTCTACTTGACCACAGGAGAACAATTAGTGAAAAGGGATTGCACTGCACTAAAAGGTGGAAAATTTCATAAACCTAAAAGGGCAACCTGTGAAAACATGTGAAGATGATCCAGAATGGAGGATAAAGGCACAGAAGCTAAAAAGGAATTTCAGGAAAGTAGTATACGAAAAACTGTCAAATGAGGAAGCTAGGTGGTGTCCTCAACAGAGCACAGGACTGGGAGCCAGGAAGAACTGAGTTCAAATTCGGCCACGGATACTTCTAAGATGTGTTACCCTAGGCAAGTCACTTAACCCCTCTTAACTTATTTTTCTTCTTCTTCAAAATAAGGATAATGACAGCACCTGCTTCACTGGGTTGTTGCGAGCATCAAATAGATAATATTTGTAAAGGGCTCTGCAAACCTTGAAGTGCTATATAGAGGTTAGGTTTTATTATTTTATTACTATTTTAGGGCAGCTAGGGTGCACAGTGGGCAGAGTGCTGGATCTGGAGTCATGAACACTCATGCTCCTGAATTCAAAGCTGGCCTAAGGCACTTACTAGCTGTGTGACCCTGAGCAAGTCACTTAACCTTGTTTGCCTCAGTTTCCTGTAAAATGAGCTGGAGAAGGAAATGGCAAATCACTCCAGTATCTCTGCGAAGAAAACTCCAAAGGGGTCACAAAGAGTCAGACACAACTGAAAAATGACTGGACAATGAATTACTATTTTTACTCACAAAATAGAAATAGGAATGAGGACATTAAAAAGATCTTTAAGGCTTTCTATTTCCTTGCAGGGGCAAGGAAAGAGGTCATTCAATTCAGGAAACATTTATGAAGAAAAGGCACTGTATTAGGCATTGGAGTTACAAAGAAAAAAATGAAAAAAAAAAGTCTCTGCCCTCCTGGAGTTTCATTCTATTGAGAGGAAGACACATTTATATATAAAGAATTACAAAATAAAGGGTATTCCAAAAAGTCTTAGTGTGGTTTTATACATTAAAATCACACTAAGACTTTGGGGACACATTGTGTTCACAAAGCAAATACTGTATAAAGGAATTTAGGGAAGTCAGAGATCGCTAGCCACTGGGGGCATCAGGAAAGATCTGATGGAGGAGGGACCTGAATGGAGGTAAGGATTTCAAGAGAGAGAGGTGAGGGCAGAGGGCCAGGTGGAAGATAGAGATAAACAGAATGTCAAATTCCTTGGAAGGGAAGACAGCATCTGTTAAAGAGAGGAGGTGGAAAGGGGGAAAAGGAGATACATGTGCATTTGGCTTCTGAATCTGCCTGAGTAAAAGCCTTTTGACGCTGGTGACTGAAGATGGGAGGAAAAAAAGAAAGGATGAACTACAATTCCAAAGGCAATCAAAGTACAAGTTAGGGACCTGCTCCAAAAGCCAAAGTTTATGAAGGAGGGAGAAAGAGTGAGAAGAAATAAATCACAGTGATCTTGGTAATGAAGAGCCCTGCGAGTCGAAAGGGGATGAAAAATATAAAGGTTTTAAGAGTCCAGAGAAGAATGAAACACATAAAAGATGAAAGGAGGCTAAAAAGGAAAGGGAAAGCAAATACATTTCTAGGGGACTGACTTAACACCAACAAAAGAGACGTTCGATGTCTAAGAAAACATTTTGGCTTTTCTGGGCAGCAGGAGAATATCTGCAGATACGGGACATAATAAGATCAGAGGACCAGAAGGGATTTACAGGATTATCTAGTCCAGCACAGTTCTCCACATCTGGTACCGGGAACCTGGGGGGTCCCTGAATCCCTTCCCAGAGGTCTATGAGGTCAAAAGTCATAATAAGAAGAAGTTGAAATTAATATTTTCAACTACAATAAATAGAGATATAACCTGCATAAACGAAAAGATTTTGGCTAATGGGGGGAGGTCCTCAATCATTTCTAAGAGTGTAAAGAGGTCCTGAGATCAACAGTTTGAGAACCACTGATCTCATCATCTCATCCCATAGCTAAGCAAAGAGTACCCCAGAGAGGTTAATGCCCACGGTCGCACGAGCAGGAAGCGACAGAATGAACATTCAAATCCAAGGCCATTAACTAAATCCATATTACTACATACTGCCTTCTAATACCAACTCTCACATACACGGAGTGTAACTCTTACATATACAGGGTGTCCCAAAAGCCTTAGTGCATTTTAAAAGCTCTAATAACCATGGTACTTACTGCATATAGATTACATATTGGATGTCTCACAATTTCACAAGATATGTGAAGCAAGACTTGTCATTCCCATTTTATTTAGGAAACAGGCCCAGAGATGTTAAATTGTTTGTATAGCGTAACAGGGGCAGCGATAGAACACCGCCTGAGCCTGGAGTCAGGAAGACTCATCTTCATGGGTTCAAATCCAGCCTCACGCATTTACTAGCCGAGTGACCCTGGGGAAGTCACTTAACCCTGCTGGCCTCAGTTTACTCATCTGTAAAATGAGCTGGAGAAGGAAATGGCAAACCACTCTTCGCTGAGAAAACCCCAAATGGGGTCGCAAAGAGTTGGACATGACTGAAACAACTGAGCAACAACAAATGTTACAACAGGAGTGGTAAGTCGGAAAGCCTGGATTACGAAGTAGAATCAATCCTCACTTGTCCTCAACATTATTATCTCAGGTATATCCTACCTTCCTTTTTCCTTATGGTCCAACATCTCTGAGCTATTCTGATTCTAAGGTGAGGGTCCTTTGGGACTTTCCATGACCTGATGCTGTTGGGGTTTCTGCAAGCACATTATAGTCTGTGGTCACTCACTAAATGTAATAAGTGAATGTCCAATGTGTAATATGTATAAATTCATTAAAATTATTTTTTTAAAGTCAACACCTGTGATAGTCAAATGATACAAAGGCAAGCTGATGCGACTTTGACGAGTTAGACATACATTAAAGATGTCAAGTCTCCCCGCCCCTAGACTGTAGTTCTAGAATGGGGGAACAGTGTGAGGGCTAAACCTGAAAAGTCTAGTAACTACAAAACCTGATTGACCAGAACATCTCATTCCCCACTCATTGAAGTTCACTGAGATCTTACAGAGCCACTAAAATAACAAACCAGCCAAAATGCTCACTTACGCTGCTAGGGTTGACTGGGAAGGGAGATACATCTTTCACATTGATTCGCTGGACATTTTCTATTAGTAGGCCAAACAGAGGTAGATATAAAGTAGCGATCCTTGCTTGGTGACTCTGAAATAAGACACAAACACCAGAGGCTCACTTACCACATCACCAGGATAATTTAAGAGAAGGATGATTTTTTTCAATATGTCTTCATCTACAGCTGTGGTGACAAACTCAGATAGAAATGGATCTTTGTGGGCCACTTAATGACTTAAAAATCCATAAATTAACA
Organism: Trichosurus vulpecula; assembly: GCF_011100635.1. Classification (NCBI taxonomy): domain Eukaryota; kingdom Metazoa; phylum Chordata; class Mammalia; order Diprotodontia; family Phalangeridae; genus Trichosurus; species Trichosurus vulpecula. The sequence continues at coordinate 371,217,403 of NC_050576.1, forward strand.
TTGCTTATGTAGTAATTTTTTAAAAATTGATTTTGTTAAACATTTTCCAATTGAGTTTTACTCCGGTTTGGGCCGTGAGCTAGACATGCTCTGCTCTAGTGTGGTACCTAACAGTCTTGTGTGACTTAACAGAGAAAACTATTAGATGTAAAAAGTTCGTTTGATGTTCTATGGGCATATTAATTGTCAAGCAAACAATCAATAAGCACTTATTAAGCACCTACTATGTGCCAGGCATAGCGTTTGGCACTGGGGATACAAATACATTCCTTGACCACGAGAGACTTGGGGATACAATATATTTACAGATAAATACAGGATATATGAACAATAAAGACACAGTGCTTCAGGGAGAGGGGTACAGTTATCTCTTCCACATTGCAGGGGTTAGGGGCATGGCACTCCTGTGACCTGGAAAATCCATGTAAAATTTTTTGGTCCTCCCTTTGTACTGGAGAACACATCTGAATTTTTTATTTTTCTTTTAGAGGATGTTTACAGTACCTTATTATAAAATTTGGGTTGATATTATACAATACTATTTCTGAGTTTCTAAACTTTTTCTGTGTCGTCTGCTGGCCTTCACATGTTGTCTGCCACTTCCACAAAATTCCCCCAAGATTCCCATTTAATTTCTTATGCTGACCCTCAATATATTGAAACTGCGATGGGAAAAGTTATGATGTGGAAGGCACAACTGCACTATCAAATGGCAGAATCAGGAAAGGAATCCTGTAAATAGGTGTCCCATTTGAGTTGAACCTTGAAGGGAACCAGGGGTCCCAGGAAGCAAAGGGGAGGAGGTAGAACATTCTAATAGGCTAAAATCTTCATAAAACCTGAAAAAAAATACTTCTTATAATCCTCTATCTTCTGTTGTAGAAAACTCACCCTTGAAGTATATCTGTCATCAAAAGAATGCTTTATCAACAGATTCTTCAGCACACTAATTGCAATCTGCCGGACATCTCTGAATTCTTGCAGGGCATTTCCCACCTCCCTTAGCAGTAGGCCCACTAGGAAATGGTACTTGCAGAACTCATCTGTTAATGAGTAGTCAAGCTGAAGATCTAAAGTAAGAATGAACATCAACTTAATTAGGGGCACAAGCAATATGATTTTAATCATCAAAAACAAACAAATAAAACATACTCCCATTTTACTTATCGCAACCCTATCCATGCCAAAATAGGTTGAATTATTAGATTTAGCTTCAAATCTCTTAAGGGTTAATTGAGCAGAAAACTGCTCTAATAAAGAAACCAATTTCCTTTCATGTTTGCTTAACTTTTAGGAATGAAGAACTCATTTAAATACAAATCCTTGATTTGGCTTTGTAACAAATTGCTTCTAACTTAATTACGAAGTTAATGAGTCATTGTCTATACTGATTTTCAGTATGCCATACAGTACAGATAGCATAAAAATGAAATTTTATTACTATGAAATAAAAATTAAAATGTTTTGTCATAGTTCTATTCAATGGAAGGACAGAAGCCATCTGTAACTAATATGCATATAATTAATAAAACTGATTTAATGTGTGGTGATTGAATAAAATGTCTTATTCTGGTATATCCACCTGTTTCTAACAACCACATCTATTCTTTTCCTGTTTTACTCATTATTAGCTCAATGTGCACTCCATTAAATTCCAAAGGGAAATGGGAACAGGGGATATGAACTGACGCTTACCTAATGAGCTATGCAAATCAGAAGTTACTTTATTAATCATACAATGACAGCCATGCACTCATCACCTAATCAATATTTATGCTTCTCTAAAAGCAAACAAGATCAATAGAAGCTAAAACTAAAATGAATAGCACACCACAAACCAAACTAACAAACCATCGGCAAGCTGAACAACAAATATTAACTGAAAGCTTATTCTATGAGAGAGAGAAGCAAACACATCCTCTACTTTGGGGGAAAGCAGTGTTGTTATCACCTCATGAACTTTTTAAAAAAAATAATGTAGATAGTGATTTTAATTCCTCAACATACAGACTTAGGCCTATTTATTTTGTTGTTGAGTCATTTCAGTCGTGTCTGACTCTGTGACCCTACTGAGGGTTTTCTTGGCAAAGATATTGGAGTGATTTGCCATTTCCTTCTCCAGCTCATTTTGTAAATGAGGAAACTGAGGGAAAGAGCTAATAAGTGTCTGAGGCTAGATTTGAACTCAGGTCCTACCTGACTCCAGGACTGGTGCTCTACCTACTGTGCCACTTGGGTCTACTTGTAAGATGAACTTAAAGTTTATGACCCTGTCCAGGGGCACCACTCAGAGAATGTTCATCTTTACGGAATGACTACTTTTATAGTCATTGGAACTCCAAGCCATGGGTCAGAGATTGGATCCACTTAATCTCTCAAAGGAATAACTTCATCTTTACATGGGACATGTCAATGTGGAGACATTGTAGAGAGGGTCATAGCTAAGACATATCACTTGATCTTAGGCTCCTGTGCATTGCAACACAGGACAAAATGACCAGAGAAGGAAGTCTTGGAATAGAATTATTGATAGGGCAGTCAACAGCAATGGCCCAGGTATTTTCTCAATATTTATTAGCCAGGATCTAACTGCTGAATTATTTTGCTAGGCAAATAATAATAGTAATTTTTAAAAAAAAATCATGGGAGGATATTATTAAAAGAGGGTTTTTGTTCATGATTCTACATTATTCTACTTTACTATGTGCCATACATCTTAAGGAGATGGAAAATTTGATTGATAAAATTTCAGAAGTATCACTGAAATGTTAATTTATATGGCTGAAAATTGATGTTTTTATATAAAGAGCTATTCAATGAAAACATCAATTGTTAGTATACATAGGTCTGGCTAAAATATCACTTGTAATTATTATGGAAAGTAGTGTTCTAGGGTACTACATAACCCTTATCTGTCAGAGCAAATGTTTAAAGAGTTTAGAGAAAGAGGGAGAGAAGAGAGGCAATAGAAAGGCAGAAGAGAAGAGATCTAAAAAAAGAAGAGAAAAAAGAAAAATGGGGAGAAAGGGTAGGAAAAAGAGAGAAACAGGGAGAGTGAAAACCTGCTGATGCTGTTTTGCACCAAGGGGGAAAAACAGTGCTTTGACAGCTTGCCTGCAGATACAGAAAGTCCAGGGGTGGATTAGGTGAATTAGAATTAGAATTGGATAAATCAAAAGTTTTTCAAGAATGAAAATAAGAACCTTTATGTCCCTTCTGTTGTAAACAGAAATGGCCCAGATAGAAAAGGCTACATAATTATTGGGCTGGAACTGCCTACGTCAGCACTTATTATTGTAAACATACTCTGGCTCTTGGCTCTGGGCACTTTCCCTGGCTGTCCCCCATGCCTAGAATTCCCTTCCTCTTTATCTCTGACTACTAGCTTCTCTGGCTTCCTTCAAGTCTCAACTAAAACCCCATCTTCCCAAAGCCTTTCCCAAACCCTTCCCCGCTTCTGAAGCTTTCCTTCTATTAACTATTTTCTATTAGTCCTGTATATGTCTTGTTTGTACATATTTGTTTACTTATTGTCTCCTGCATTAGATTGTGAGTGCCTTGAGGGCAGGGACTTTCTTTTGCCTCTTTCTGTATTCCCAGAGCTGAGCATTGTGCCTGGCAAAGGATGAGAGCTTAATAAATGACTGACTGTTCTTAAATTCCTTGAAAGCAAAGACTGCTTCCACTTTTTCTGTCTGTACCTCACATAGACAAATCTTGATTATCCTTCAGTACGTTTTCTACAAGGCAGCTAGGTGATGCAGTGGATAGAGAGTAGGGTCTGAAGTTGGGATGACCTGAATTAAAATCCGGCCTCAGATACCTATTAGATATTGGGCAAGACACTTAACATCTCTGTTCACCTTAATCTACTGGAGAAGGAAATGGAAAACCACTTCAGTATCTTTGCCAAGAAAATCCCATATGGGGTCACGAAGAGTCAGACACCACCGAACAACAATAAAACATTTTCCATAGGACCATGGTGCCTCCTCCATTCAAATCAAGTCAAATCATTAAGCATCTAATGTTTGCAGTAGTATAGCAAAGGAATATTTCAATCATTAAGGATCTACTGTATGCAGTGTACTATGCAAGACATCGGGGGGGGTGACAGATTCTTAGATAGAACACCTACCCTCATGGAGCTTATACTTTGGGTCAGCCACAATGTGGTGGAGTTTCTCTTTGTTGAAAACCTCTGAATTTGTACTGGAATGAGTATACCTGATTGTTCATATATGCACTCCAAAATCAAATTATTCTGGAGTTATGATTTTATTTTATCCACCTGCTTCTCTCCTTCATTAACAAATAATCAATATCCCTCCACGTGATGTATCAGTACTTGAAGGATGCTAAACACAATACATATTGTATTGGTTGGTATCTTATGTCAAGTTTGATTAATTTGATTCACTTATGAGGACAAGAATTAATCGGCTACGAACTATTGTTCGTTTGTTCATTAAACAAAATTGTGTAAGTTTAAGGCACTGTACAAAAGAGGAGACAAAAGATAAGACATTTCGTTCAAATTCAAGGATTAAGCTGGACATTTATATCAAAACACAACGATACAAACAAAAAAGGCATGTGAATGAGATACGTTATTTGTGTTTATGGCTGGTGTCAACACTATGTGAACAAGAGCTGTGAGAATGTGGAAAGCTAATGCATGGGCCAGAACACAAATGGGACCCTTCCTCTCCTTTAAAGGGATGCCCTAGAGCTCCTAACGCACCACAGGCAAAGGGTCTTGACATTTTTCGGGAGGTTCCTGGTGCTAGCATAAAATGCATATTAACCGATTTGTCACTAGTTTTGAAACTGCTAAGAGAGCTCAGGAAAGGTCTAGACGAACAGCCAAGGGAATCAGCAGCACTTGCATTCTTTTTAAAGGAGGGAAATGCAAGAAAGAGCAAACGTCACACCTCACACCTACCTAGAGGAGTGTCATGAGACTCCACGGTTGGTGAAAGAAAAGCTAAGTCATAAAAAAAAAAGAGGAAATAAAGTGGAACAAACAAACAAAAAAAAAGCTCCCATAAGTAAAATGGATTTTTGTTATTCAAGCAAAGAAAATTTACAAAGGAAAAAAAGTTACATTCTGCCACAAGTCTATCTTATTGCTTGATAAGCTGACTACATTCATTACCTAAAGTATTTTGAAATTCAGTGATTTTTCCACAGATGCAATTCCCTTGCAGCTTAATAGGACTTAGGGGGAGGGAGATGTCTTCATACCCTATCCAGCCCAGTTTGCAAAGTTCAAGATATCTTAATTGTACATTTGAATTTTTTTTGCCCACATCATAAATCAAAGTCTATTTCTTTACTTAACATTAGTACAGCTGAGGAATGAGTTACCTTGATATCTCTGAATCCTGCCTTTTCCAAATGGCATTGGCAAATTCAAAGGGATATAGTGTTCATGATTGCACACTACACGGAGAAATTCAAACTTGAATTCAAAAAGGGTCTGCAGGAAAAATGGTTTAGCTGTAAATAATGAGGTTTAGTAATTCATTGGACACTTTGCTGACCATCTTAAATAAGAATACTTACTGGAACCAGGCACCCTCAGTCTTCATCTCTTTGACTCCCTTGGAAACGTGTTTGCTACACTTTACAAGCCCAAGAATCACTGGAGTAAATTGTTTTAAAAATCAAAGCACTTGAACCCTCACCCACTACTGCCTTTTAGGTCTGTGAGTAGTGACATGCATAATCACAACATCTGGAATCTGTGAGGTCCTACATGCTAAGTAAAATACATACTTCTGGTTTTGTAATACAGCAGAGGGATATTTCAAAGTATAGCCGTCTGCTACTTATCTGACTTGAGGCAAGGCATTTAACTTTTCTGGGCCCCATTTGGAAAATGAGAGAGTTAGACCAGAAAATCTCAAATATTCCTTCCAGCTGTTAATCTGTGGTCCTATGATCCTAAATGACAGGGAGAAAAATTCATACTTTCTTTTCCCTCCTTCCTTTTTTTTCTCATGCCCTCATGGGTCTACGGAGTAACAAAAGTATATTGAACATTAGTAGCTGAGTTCAGTCTCATGGAAAATTCTGATATGAATAGTGAGAGAAATGAAAGGATTTCTAAATGTGAATATGAAAGAAGAAAAGAAAATATCCAAAGATCTAGGGAAGACAAACAAGAAAGGATACCTTTGGATCTCCGGGTGCAAAACAGCTGATATAGTTGTTGATCTGTTTGAAAACAAAGCCTCTGTCCATAAAGGTGAAACATCTCTGTAGCAAGAAAAAAAAGTGAAAATATTTTCTGAAGAACAGCTTTCTACCTTTTTTTTTTTAGCATTAATAACTTAGCATTTAATTAAAATAAACCTATGTGCTCAAGGAATCTGCAAATCGATAAGTTATAGGGATGAAAAGGAGATGGTCCTTCAAACACACACAATGCCTCTCCTAGGTGTTTTTACTCTCCAGACTTTGCCACCATTCCTGAGCTGCCTTCTCCCACTAGAAGTTCTCACAATCCCTGTAGTCTTCTCATCCTGGAACATCCCTCTACTCTTGCAGACCCCTTCTCCCACTGGTGTATTCCTTCCAGAACCACCATTTTGAAAAAGGGCCCAGACCATTCATCTTTCCTTCCTTCCTCTCCTGGCTCTGTTCCTGACTCTCACCTTTTCCTTGCCTTTCAGCTCCCTTTTTTGTGTGATGTCTTTCCCTCATTAAAATGTAGGTTCTTTGAGGGAAGGTCTTTCTTTTTTCTTGTTTTTGTATCCACAGTATCTGGCACAGAGTAAGGACTCAAATGTTTGCTGACTTGACTCAACCATCACTATTTGGTGTACTCACCTTTATAAAAACTGCAAGGCTGTGGTTGGCATTTTTTGAGGCCTCTGGATTGTCTTTGAATTTCTGAGTGATGTGCGGCATCAGCATATTAACAACTGTCTCAACCGCATGATGATAGGAAGCAGGAAATCTCTGGTTTCGCAACAACTGAAAAAACAAATTTAATACAAATACCTGCTATTATTTGAAGTTGAAAACCTGGGAACCAAAAAAAAATCACTGCAGATTCTATGTGAAAAATACTTTTAAAAATACAAGATTCTAACAATTCTAACTAGAATGATTTCTTAAATGTTATTTTCAAAGCAGTAGAAAAGGGTTTTCAGTACCTCAAAGTTTAAAACTAAGAAAAAAAATTAAAGATTTGTAATTAAGCTATTCAACTTAAAGATTTATAATTAAACTATTTAAATGCAGTAATCTTCAAATTGATGATTTACTCCAGTGTTGTGGGTTGGGTTTTTTTTCAATCAGGAATTTTTTTTAACCAAATATCTGCAAACTAACTGATTCAAGATTGTAGAATAGATAGACAGTTGGCCTCAGAATCAGGAAGAACTGCGTTCAAATCCTGCTTATTGCTAGCAGCAAGTCAACTAACCTCTAAGTGCCCCCAGCCAACTCTACAAAGATGCTCATTTTGTTTGGTTTCGGTTAAGTTCAAAACTTAAATAAATTTAATTAATTAAATTTAATTAAAATAAATGATTAATTAATAAATTGATATTATTTTAAAATTATTCATAAAATAATTATAATTTGAATAAAACAATTAAACTTTTAAATAAAACATTTTTTAAAGGACTATAGAGTATAAGATTGTAAGAAGATATCAATCTGCATTGATAAAGGAAATGCCTCACTGACAGCTCCCTGTATTCATTAAGTTACAGTTCTGATTTTTTTTTTTAAATCAAGTTTAAAGCATGAAAATTATAAAAGATTGGTCCTGGGATTGTCTAAGGCACTCATGATGTTTTATCAAAACCCATGCATGAACTTGGAACTATGCCCAAAAGGCTATAAAAATGTGCATACCCTTTGAGCCTGCAATACTACTTCTAGGGCTGTATCCCAAAGAGATCATACAAATGGGAAAAGAACTCACATGTACAAAAATATTTATAGCAGCTCTTTTTGTGTTGGCAAGGAACTGGAAATTGAGGGGATGCCCAACAACTGGGAAATGGCTGAACAATTTGTGGTATATGAATGTAATGGAATACCATTGTGCTATAAGAAATGATGAGCAGGCGGACTTCAGAAAAACCTGGAAAGACTTACATGAATTGATGTTGAGTGAAGTGAGCAGAACCAGAACATTGTACAGAGTAACAGCCGCACTGTACGATAACTAACTTTGATAGACTTAGCTCTTCTCAGCAATGCAAGGATCTAAGACAACTCCAAAAGACTCATGATGGAAAATGCTATCCAGATCCAGAGAAAGAATTATGGAGTCTGAATGCAGATGGAAGCATACTATTTGCTCATTCTCTCTTTCTCTCTCTCTCTCTCTCTCTCTCTCTCTCTCTCTCTCTCTTTTGTTTTATTTCTTCTTTCTTGAGGTTCATTCCATTGGTTATAATTCTTCTTTGTAATATGACTAATGTGAAAAGACATGTTTAATGTGAATGTATATGTAGAGCCTATATCAGATTGCATGCCATCTTGGGGAGGGGGGAAGAGAGGGAGGGGGAGAAAATTTGGAATTCAAAAGTTTTTGGAATTGAATGTTGTAAACTAAAAATAAATATTAAATAAACAATTAAAATTAAAATAATTTAAAATTTTTTTAAAAAAACTCATGCACGCTGCCAGGTATCACCTAATTGCTCTCCTTGCTTCCATTTTCTTACCCTACCTATTTTCTCCTTTTTAAACTTAAAAAAAAAAGGAAGAAACACAAAGTAGGTTACTCAGTCTGGAACATGGGGTTTGTGACACAAGGTAACATACTATAAGCCAGATAGCGGAAGACTTTAAAATGGCAAGTTGGGGAGTTTTCACTTAATTTTTAGAGGCAAAAGAGTCACTGATGATTCTTAAACAGAGAAATTACTTCCACCAAATTAGGCCCCATGTAAACATGATTCTCAAAAAGGGCTCTTCAGATGATGTATCAGCACCCACAACCCTCTCTGCATTTAGTTTCTGTCTCACAAAGCTATTCTTTCCCAGAACCCTTTAACTGACTCCCAGGGAATCCTCACATGTCTTGACAGGTACTTAACATTCAATTCATTCAAAGCAGCCCCTGTCAGCTTCGGCTGCTTAGATATGTTTTATAAACAAGTCCTTTGACCTCCTGTTATGAAAATGAACACAAAATGCTTTTTGACCTGGCACTGAAAGCCACAACTATCCACAACCTAAAGAACTATTTTTATAAAAACTCACACTCTACTTGGCATGGTGGCACTTAGCTGCGGGCCCTGCTACTGGGGATGCCGAGGCTTGCAGATTGCTTGAGCTCAGGAGTTCTGAGCTGCAATGAGCTAAGTCAATCGAGTGTCCAAACAAAGTCTGTCTGTCACCACTACGGTGAACTCCTAGAAGGGGGGCTCAATAGACTGCCTAAAGGCGACACTAGTCATCTTGCCACTGGACTTCAATGACTCTGGAGCAGTAAGGCTGAAAACTTTGTGCAACTCTACCTCATTTAAGTCCTACTCAAGAGCGATGTCATTGGTCCTCTTCAAGAACAAAGGACAAACAACAACAACAAAGAGGAGGCAACACCATTATCAACTATCTACTATGTCCCATGAGGTGGTGCAGTGGGTAGAAAGCGCCTGCAGTGGAGTCAAGAAGAGTGATCTTCTCCAGTTCAAATCTGGCCTCAGAGACTTACTACCTAGATGACCCTGAGCAAGTCACTTAACCCTGTTTGCCTGAGTTTCCTTATCTGTAAAATGAGCTGGAGAAGCAAACGGCAAACTACTCCAGCATCTTTGCCAAGAAAACCCCAAATGGAGTCATGAAGAGTCAGACACGACTGAAATGACTGAACGATAACAACCATATGCCAGGTTCTGCATTGGGTAATGGGAATAAAAATAAAATAATAAAGATAAAAATTTATAATGTAAAAAGAGAAAATACAAAAGTAAAAAATTAAATAGTTCCTGCCCTCAAGGAGCTTAGACTCTACTGTAGGGAAAACAACATGGATTCAGGTAATGCAAAATGTTTACCAAAATGACAAGAGGAGGGACCAGCTTAGCCAGACTGAAGTGTGTAAGGGAAGGGGGAAGGGAAGGGATAAGTGTGTGTGTGTGTGTATATATATATATATACACACACACACACACACATATATATATATGTGTGTGTGTGTGTGTGTGTCTGTGTATATTATATATTACATATATGTTATATATAGTATATATAATACACACACATACAGACATAATGTATATACATGTATATATACATATTATATATGCACACATATATGTATATGTATGTATAAATATATTCACACATATATACATATATAATATATACATTATATATATAGTATATATACCTATATATACATACATATGAATGTTAACACTTACGACATACCAGGCACTGTGATAAACACTTTACCAATATTATCTCATTTGTTCTCATTTGAAGGAGAGTCATGTACGGTTACGTACATGTGCATACTGCAAAACTTAAAATGCTATAAAAGTGTCATCAATTGTTTGTATTTAAATATGCTTGTGGGTACATGACCAATCAACCAGCAGGATTCTGGTTGATAAAGCGGCATTTGCATGATGAATTTTAAATATAAACATTCCTTGGTGGTAACTACTCCTTCTATGACTATCCCTAAAGAGTAAATACCATTCTTAACAAATCTTAACTCTTCTTTGCCTTGAATAGCAGTGTTCTCAAGTCATGAATCCAATTCAGATCTAGTTTAAATGAATTCAAATGAAAAGGACTCCTCCAGTATGAATAAATTCAGGTTACTCCACTTAATTTAGATTTGCTTTTTGTTTGGACCTAGTGACAGACTCTATATCAGCTGCCTGAAGACCAGCTTAGCTTAAGTTTAGAGAAGTTCATTACCAGATGGTTCATTCCCATTGGGGATGGGGAGGGGTGGAACAGAAGGGGGAGAATGTATGGTTTTTTGACAGTCACATAACTGTCCACTAAAGTATGAAGGTTATCTGCACTAGTAAAGCGAGAGCCCACAATGATGAAATCCTGACTCTTCTGAAATATCTGAAGAAGTACTCCAGTTCTGCTTTAGATTCATAGAATATCCCAAGTCAAGAAATATGTGGATAAGCTGCCCAAATGCCCCTTCTATACAAACATCTCTCTGTCTGTACATGGTGACTGAATTCTGTTAGCACTAGCACATGTCTATTACATTAAAAATTTCTAATCCATTTTTACACCACTTCAGAATAAATCTATTATTAAATATTTCATGAAAATGACTATTGTTTTTGAACATATGGAGATGCCAAAGAAAGATGTTTTAATTTGCAGATTTCTCCAGTAAAGCTCAGTTTGGGTGGGGGTGAGAAATAGAATTTTAACAGGATGATTTTTAGTTCTTAAATGCTAGAAACAGACAAGAGTATAATCATTGAATTCAGTTCTCTCTATCACAGGGATCAAGTTCTCCCTCTTTGAGTGTGGCACAAAAAAAATCTATTCTACCCCTTTTCCCGAATTTTGCCCAAGTTTTGGCCTATGCAGAGAGAGAATCAGCACATTGCCTTTGGAAGCTGTGGGGTTTTTTTTGTTTGTTTGTTTCAGTGTTGTTGTTTTTTTCTGTAGACTGACAGTCATCTGCAAAACAGATATTTCCTGTGTAAAGAAAGGTGACACACACTGGGGATACTGTAGGATTTGGAAGCAAATGGCACTTTGGAGGACATCTAATCTGACTCCTTTATCTTACAGATGGAGAAATTGAAGCCATGCAGCATCAACTGGCTTCCCAGATGTAGAGATCAGACTTAGATCCTGAAAGATTAAGTATTCAAAGAGTAAAAATATTGAAACTTCAGAAGTAGTAAGCGGATGGTCTGGGACTCCTTTTTATAGCATAGTATGTTAAACATCTTCCTCCCCAGGTGCTTCTCTCCCACTGCTAGCTAACATTTCTAAAATTAAATAAATTTTTTTTAAAAAACCTCTGTAGTTTGGGATAAAGTTGTCATTAACTTATAGCAAAGGTTTTACACAGTTGCATTTTAGTGGTTACTTCAGAGCACAGAAGACTTTTTTCCTGACTGTTTCGGTGTTTTAGGATAAAAAAAAAACCTAGGAAATCACAATGTAAATGAGTCATAAATTTGGGAAACTGGTACTGGACTTTTGCTCAGCTAGAGGGTCTTGGGCTATAAGGTTGGGAAGTACCTGTCAAAGGTTATGTCGGTCAGTCAATAGACACTTATTAAGCACCTACTATGTGCAAGGCACTGTGCAAAGAGTCAGGAATACAATGAAAGGCAAAAGACAGTCTCTGTTCTCAAGGACCTCACAATGGGATGGGAAAAATAACACGAAAACAACTATGTACAAACAAGAGATAGCTAGCTAGCTAGCTACAGATGACAAGACACATACGCACACACACACAGACAGACACACACAGACAGACACACACACACACACACACACACACACATATATATATACACACCTATATGTGTGTGTGTGTTTGTGTATATGTATATGACAAATCAGAGATGATCCCAGAGCACTCAGGAAAGGATTCTTGTAGAAATTAGAATTTTAGTTGGGATTCAAAGGAAGCCAGGGAAGAAGCCAAGTGAGGGAGATGAAGAGGGAAGAGTAATTATTGGCAGACACAGAAACTGAGGTGCAAAAATCTGATGCGACTTGGCTAAAGTTGAACGTATTCTGCAAAGGAGGTAGGATTTTAATCAAAGTCTTTGGAAGCAAAACCTAGTTCTTTTCCCCCTAAAGCCCACTGCATTGTTGAGCGTTTTTTTTTATTTTAATTTTATTTTATCTTATCTTATTGCAAAAAGCACAGCAGTTGAAAAATTACTACTTGCCTTCGGGGTAAACCACATGCCTCTAAATCTGGAAGCAAGTGATGAGTGATCAGTTCTTCTAGACCGAATTCTTACCAGTAAGAAGAATCTGCTGCTATGTCACCCGGGCCTCCATTTCCTCATTTCTAAAATGAAATTGTTGGACTAGAAGGTCTCGGTGATTCTCAAACTCCACTGGATGACTGAAAAACCTACGCACAACTGCTACTGATTTGGGAGAGGAGCACTGTGATACAGGAGATGAGGGCCCAGCCCTGGAGCAAAGAAGACTTGGCTCTGAGGCCTTCCTTTGACATCTACTGGCTATGTGACCCTGATCAATTCGCTTTACCTCTGTGCTCTAGACTGGAAACTGTAGATGAATTCCTGAATCTGCTCTAGGAGAAAGAAACTCCTGCAACTGGTGAAATCACAGGTCTTGACCAAAAACAACAATTTTCTAGAAATGAGATTTTACTGGTTTCTAATTTTGTCTGCCTGATCAAGAGACAACAACATGGTGGAACTAGGAAAAACCCCGGAAAGGTATCTGGGATTCTAGCTCCAGATTAGTCTCACACACACACACACACACACACACACACACACACACACACACACACACCCTTGGAGGGGTGCTGCTGCAAGACTCAAAGAAGATAGCTCCTCCAATCTATCCTTCATAAGGTCATGGATTTTATTTATTTTTTGAGGGGAGAAGGCAGGGCAATTCGGGTTAAGTGACTTGCCCAAGGTCACACAGATAGTAAGTATGTCAAGTGTCTGAGGCCAGATTTGAACTCAGGTACTCCTGACTCCAGGGCCGGTGCGCTACTCACTGAGCCACCCAGCTGCCCCAAGATCATGGATTTTGAGATGGAAAGGACTTTATCAGTCACTTTGTCTCCTTCCCTCATTTTATTTTATTTATTTTTTGCAGATGAGGAAATTAAGGGTGAAGGTAGCTTTCCCAAAATTCCAGAGCTAGGACTAAAATTTGGTGAAACATAACTCTCAAGTGTTTTCATCATCATGATGATGATCAGGGGGCTAAAATAGTTTGGGTACACAATTCATGACCCAAACCCTCAGGCTTTGTAATGTGGAGCAAGACAGATGCATAAAAGAGGTCCTCCAAGACTTGGTTCAAACCTGACCTTGTACAGGGTGAATGTTCTCCTCTCCTCACTTACACTCCTCCTTAATGTCTTTCCCTCCCACATTGTCTTTGATCTTCCCTGCCTAAATGTCCTATGTAGCCATGGTATTTGCATGTTTTTCTTTTCCATTAGAATGCATGCCTCTTGAGGGCAGGAACTGTTTTCACCTTTCTTTTGTATCCCTAGAGGTTAGCACAGTGCTAGGTACCTAGTAAGTGTTTAATAAATGCTTGTTGATTGATTGATCTTTACAATCTAGTGAGCTTCACTGCCAGATAAACCTTCCTTAAACATAGAGCTGCTCAAAACCTCTGAATGGCCTCGCACAGCCTACTGAATAAAGTCCGCACTGCTCAGCCCGGCATTCAAGGCTTTTCACAATACTGTATTCTGCCTGATCTTTCCAGAGTCTTCTCACAACACTCCCCTCTAACATTTCCCTGTCCTCTATCTATGCCCCATCCTCTCCCATCTTTTACACCGAGCAATCATTGCACAGCACTTTGAGGTTTGCAAAACACTTTGCAAATACTATTTATCCTCCCAATAATCCCAGGAGGTAGGTGCTATTGTCATCTTCATTTTACATATGAGAAAACGAGGCAGATGGAGGCTAAGTGATTTGCCCAGGGTCATACAGCCAGTAATCATCTAGGGCTGGATTTGAACTCAGGTCTAGCGCTCTATCCGATGCGCTGCCTCATGTGGCATTCTATGCAAGCCACCTGCTGCTGACCTCTTCTTTTACTCCAGTTCAGATATGCCCTTGCCAGATGTTCCATGCCAGTAACAATCACTTCCCTCTTGAGTATTAACTAGGAATTGGCATGCATCTCCTTTACATACAGGTTATCTTTATGTGTGTCATATCTCCTCCCACTAAACTATAAGAGCCTCTTGCCAGTTCCTCCTGCTCCCCAGCTCTCTACTGCCTCTAGAATAAAGAACAAAGTTCTTCGCTTGGCATTTAAAGCTTTTCACAGTCTGGGTCTGGTGGTCTTTCCCAGGTACACTGCATACTCTTCCCCTTCATACACTCTTCTTTGCAAACAAACTGCTATTCTGGATGCTTCCCAAACTTGGCTTTGTGTCTCTTGCATCTCCTAGGGGCCTGTGCATGGCACTGGAAGGCACTCCCACCTTGTCCCCTGTGACATATCACTTGTTTCAAGGCTCTGATAACATGCCACCTCTTCTGGGAAGCTTTTTGCAATCCCCTTAGTTGTTAATGTTCTTTTCTTTCTCAAATAAGCATAACAGCCAGCATTTATATAGCGCCTAAAGGTTTGAAAGGTTTCTCATGTATAATAAAATATTATATAAATAATATCACAAATATAAAAAATTAAAATATATTTATAAATCTATATCTATAAATGTATATTTATAAATCTAGACATATCAAAAAATTCCTCATATATAATTAAATAATATCACAAATATCAAAAATTATAATATATTTAAAAATCTATATCTACAGATTTATAAATATAGACATAAAAAGCTTCTCATATATAAATAGTATATAATATCAATAATATCATAAATATAAAATGATAATATATTTACGAATCTATATGTATAAATATGTATTTGTAAATATAGACATATAAAAGTTTCTCATATATAATTAAATCATATATAAATAATATCAATAATGTAAATATCAAAAATTATAATATATTTACAAAGCTATCATATCTATAAATATATTTATAAATACAGACATATAAAAGTTTCTCATATATAATTAAATTGTATATCAATAATATAAATATAAAAGATTATAATGTATTTACAAATCTATTATATCTTTAAATATTATAAATTATAATATATTTATAAATACATACAAATAATACACATTATATATGTGCAACCTAGTACAATAACATTGTAGGTAATAAGAAATACTTTTTAAATTGAATTGTAGGTTCAATTATTTTGTACATTATTTTGTATATTATTTTATATTTTGTTTATATTTGTACATATGCTAGATTTCCCAACGAGATTGTGAGTTCCGAGACAGAGCCACGTCTTCTATGATTGTTTTATCTCCCCTAATGCCAAGGACATTATCATGTCTGTTGTAAGTGTTTAATTAAAATCTGCTGAAACATGACTGTCAAGTGTTTTCATGATGATGATGATGAATCAGAGGGCTAAAATAGTCTGGGTAGACAATTTATGATCTCAAACCCTCAGGTTTTGTAATGTGGAGCAAGGTAGATGCTTAAAAAATAACCCCTGCACTTGGACCAAGTTTAAGGCATTAATTAGGACATTAGAAGGAAAAGGCAACCCCTCCCCTAGGCGAAGATGAGGTCAGAGGTGCTCCCTAAACAGTGGCTCCTGGAGGGCAGATGACGTACCTTGACTTTCGAGTTTTCTATCAGGTGCTGAGCCATGGATTTTATCAAAACTTCAAAGAAAAACCAAGAATACTGAAAGGAAAGAAATGCATAGTCATATGAAAAATGAATAATAACACTGTCCTGTGCAAAAATCTCTACTCCAGAGTGTTGTCTGGCCGTTTTGCATCTAAATTCAATTACTTAGTGAGAGTGGAGAATGGGGTGGGGTGTGGGGTGTCTGAGTGCAGTTACATCATACTGTCACCTATACGGCTCTGGCTTCAGAATCTTGCTTAGACACATGGTGTAGGAAAGTCCCATGACCCCTATCTGGGTTGGTGGAGCTTAGCTCCTGCATCACTCCATGGTCTTGGACTCCCATTGGTTCAGCATTAGTACTGCAGAGCTACGATATTTTCTTTCATTTAAAAATGTTTTATGGGTGCTTTAATGGGTTTTTATTTATACCACCATCACTCCTAAATTCTCACAAAACCTATCCTTGTAATAGAGCAAATAATTAGGCAAGACAAACCACTCACTCCAGTTTTCTGACCTACCTTGAGAAGTTTATTGCTGGTGAGGAAGTCAGCAGAAGGTTTCAGGATCGTGGTCATGGATTTGGCCAGTTCTTCATGCACAGTCTTATATTCTGAAGCAACATATGGCTCAGCTTTATAAGCATACTTGGGGAAAAGAAAGAAAATAAAAACTGAGATTTTAATAGGCCCTACGACCTGGTTATAGTCTCAAGGTGAGGCTGATGCAGTGGTTAAAAGTTCCAGAGGAAAAGATCTGCCCCTGAGAACTGCAACATACCGAGGAAGGGAAGGCAAGCCATCAAGCCAGAACTTAGCTGGCCAGAAGAGAGAAATTCAAGTCACAAGTCAACAAACATTAATTGCTTACTATGCGCAAAACATGAGGAGATGGGGGACCAGGGAAGAAAGGGCCCTGGGATATTTCTGGGTAAACATGAAAACAAGAATGTAAGACACTTTATGCCAAGTCTATCTTTTTGCTTTATTATGTCTCTAACAGTAATGTCAACAGCCATCATGCAGGACAATTTGGTAATTTATATCCTTATTACTTAAAAACTTATCCAGAATATATTTAAATGTCTTTTAATAATCTACCATTCATGAATTTTTAAAAATCTGTTCTTTATTGTAGAACTTCTTTGGACGATTACGTTTGCTACATTCTGTGTAAAGAAATATCTTATTATTGGCACTAAAAGAACCCCAAAACCAACAACCCAAACTGAAAAACTTCTTGAAGCTTCAAAGAGGGTTCCCCAGTTCTAATATAAACATTAACTGTTTAGTATAGACAATGACATTTATTTTTTTAATTTATTTTTTAAACATTTACTTTATTTTCAGTTCCAAATGTTCTCCCTCACTCCATTCTTTCTCCCACCCATTGAGAGGGGAAGCAATATGATACTCATACATGTGAAGTCATGCAAAACATATTTCCAGATTAGCCATGTTAAAAAAGCAAGAAAAATAAGAAAAGTGAAAAAAACATGCTTCCATCTTCACTCAGAGTTCAATTCCCTGACACTGACATTTAAGTATTAGGTAAAGAATATTTAGCTGCAGATACTGAAGAGCTCTTCAGTGCAAATCTCAAAGAGCCACAGTTTTAAATAGTTTTTGATGAAACCGACTTCAGAAGAGTAGCCTAGGAATGAGGATCTTTGTTCATGTATTTATGCATTCACTGAATGAACATTTATCAGGCATCTACTGTATGCAAGGCACCATTCTAGATGGTAGAAATATAACGGCAAAAGCCAAACAGTCCTTGCCCTCAAGAAATTTATATTCTACTGGGGTAAACAATATGTATTTGGATAAGTAAATCCAAAATATCTACAGTGCAAATCCATGTGATTTTTTTTTTTGCCAGGGGAAGGCATCAACATACCTTTACATAGGACCTCAAGTGGCTTTCCAATCCTTCTTCATGGCACTGGGCAACCACATGGATGATGACTCTAACATCAAAGAGACAAATAAATCAATGAGCATTAGTGTTAAAAGGAAACCATTTCAGTTCTAACCATAGCTGTTGTTAACAAATCTGTTGAGTAAAATGATGTTTAGGACAGGAAGGATGGAGTAAGCAGAACTTTATGAAGTCCTGCCTTTATTCTATATTCTATGGACACAGACTATGGGTAAGTCATTTAACTTCTCAATGTCCCAGGTGACTCTCTCAGATTTTAAGCTATGCAAGACTTCCTGATCTGTATTGGTGCAAGGAATTTCCATACTAGGAGTTCCATAAGCAGATGAAATCAAAGGTGCAGGGCAAAACAAGACAAAAACAGTGATGCCACCCAAACCACGTGAAAACAAGAAATGGATGGAAAAACTACAGTCGTGGATAGGAATAGGAGACGGAGAGGGAACTACGACAAGCTCCATACACTGATACGCTCAAAGATAGGGTGTTTTTACCTTACCTTGTCACATTAACTGCTACTTCCTCTTGGGTAGTTCTGGTGAGAACTCGGAAGAGCTGATTGAGGATGGTGGGCAAGAAAGCTATCATGACGTGACCCTCCATCGCATGAAGGCTCTACAGACAGGGAATGACATGGTAGCTATTACCATTTAATAATAAAGTGTGTTGGTGTCTTTTGTCATCCTAGTATAATAATAACGACCAGGTTCGTGCTTTGTAAAGAGCTTTATAGATACATTATCTCATCTTATCATCACAAAAACCCTGGGAGATAGGTGCTATTATCATCATCCCATTTTACAGGTGAGGAAACAGGAGACAGCCGCTAAGTGATATATATATATATATATATATATATGAGGTCACATAGCTAGAAAATATCTGGGCCAAATTTGAATTCAGGTCTTCCTGACTCCAAGCCCAGCGCTCAATACAATGTGCCACCAAGCTGCCATTAGATTAAAGGCATTTTTGGATATGTCTCTACACCTAGGACTGAACCCTCCTTTGTACCTAAGAAAAACATTATGGCAATCAAAACACAACAATCTTCCCTTGTAATTCCCCACCTCTCTGACAAGAGGAGGGAGGTACAATTCATTATTTATTCTTCAGAAGTATTAAGGTTTTTTCCACTGTAGTCCCGGCTCACACGACTCTTCTAGTTCTGTTTGCCTCAATTTACTTATCTGCAAAATGGGGATAATAAATGCATTTATCTCTAGGGTTGTTGTGAGAATGAAATGAGATGATCATTATAAAGCGTCTGGTATAAAGTAAGCACTATATAAATTTAGCTATTATTATTACTATTATTACCATGGTGTTTCTCTGAATTTCTCACATTTGTCATTTTTTATCGCATTCTAATAATATTAACCTAATACTGTTTATTCAACCATTCGCCAAGTAGAGGGCTACCCAGTTTATTTCCATTTCCTTGAGCCTGCAAAAAAGTACTGAAATGATTATTTTGGTATTTTCTAGACCAGAGGCATTAAACTCACTGTCTATGGGCTGCCCCCAAAACCCCTAACGGTGGCCAAACCAGATTAAAATGTGATTGGGAAATAGTTAACAAAATAAATAAAAATACAATACAATATAGATAATGTTAACTTATGGTTTTCTAAGTCAATAAGTTGCTGAGTCTGACACTACTGTCTTAGACTTTTCTTTCTGTTTTTTTTTTAACTTCTTTGGAGTATGCACCTAGAATAAACTATTCCAACCAAAGCTTATTCTACATGTTGGTACTCTTATAAATAAAAATGAAGGAGGTATTTCCTTTGAGGAAGAATGAGAGATGAATCTAAAGTATAAAAGGGTCTTTAGTCAAAATGTCAGAGTGAGAGGTTTTGGGAGTCAAGTTATTCACATTCCCCTCAAAAAAAAGGAAAGAAAAATAGCTAAAAATATACAGTACAAAAAATTCATTATAAAGGAAATAAAAATATGCAAAACAAAGAGTACAATACCATTTTTTTAAAATCCCATAATAGCAAACAAAACAAGTAAAATGCCCAAGGCAATGCAGATGGATAAAAACACCACAGGATAACTTGAAAGAAAGTCCTCAGAAGGAAAAATGATGTGTTTAAAGAATTTAAGTGAGAATGAACACTGGTAAAAAAAAACTCACAAGAGGATATGAAAGAGTTTATAGAAATTAAAGAAACAGAAGAGGAACTACAGCTAGAATTAAAATATGCTTTAAGAAAGGTTGGGAAGAAACAAAAACAATTGCTAACATGGAGAATATAATAAAAATAAAGTAGTTCTATATGGAAAAGCAAAAGAGATGTTATTGGCAAGGCATAAATTTGAGAAAACCCAATTCCTTGTCTTCTGGCCAAGTCCAGCAAATTGCTTCATTGTTCTTTGCAAAGCACATGCTGGGACCCCTCAACTCCTGCCCAACAAATCACATAAAGCTTCTCTCTTCATGGACTGAGCCTTCTTAGACTAATTTTACCTGGCTCTAGTCCCTTCAATGATTCTAGCAGCCCCCATAAAAACTTAAACAAAGCCAGGATTGCTCATCTTTCCAATGGATGGAAATTATAGGAAAACAGAGTAGATGAGACATCCAATTGGAATCTATATAAGATTATGAATTTTTATTGAAAACGGGAAAATAGCAAAGGCAGATAATTAGATGGCTGGGATATGGAACATGGGAGAAAGAATTATCACATCCTGTCTCAGAAAGCACCTTGAGAAACACGTGTATATATGAAAATGAGAAAACATGAAAAATTTTATTAAATCAGACCAGTGATCCATCCAATCATCGTATTTTGTTTGACAATGAAACCAGGAGACATTCTTCAGGGTAGGATAACTTTGTGTTTTGGCTTGCATTTCTACTAGTACTTGTCTTTTCTCCCTCTATTAAACGATTAGCATCTCAAAGGCACGAATGATGCCCTGCTTCCCATCATACCTAAGATAGACCTCAAAACAGAACAGGCACTCAATAAATATTGAATAATAGAAGTAAAACCTACATAAAGAAGGATGGTTGTGTGAAAGAGGAGAGGAGTGTGTGTGAAAAGTATGGAAGATGTTAGAGATGGAAAGGGGATGAAGTCAGGAGTAGTGCCTGTCACTCTTAATATCATTATTCTTAAAAACACAGGATAATAAATGTGAATTATTACCATTACATACAAAGACCTTCAAGTCAGTTTCTCATCTCTTAAAAGGAACCCATACTAAGCTCTCCAGTGAAAGAATACAATTCACGCCCAGACAAAAACCCACCCAATACCAAACTTATTTTTAAAATATATTTTCTAAAGAGAAAATAATTTGATACCTTAAGATATTTTACAAGATCATTCCCTAAGGCCTGTGCTCCAGATTCTGTTTTCTGGCAGTACTGAAAAAAATTATGCAAGTGCTGATCCTAGGAAAGAAGAAAAAAAAATTCATCAAGGTAATGCATTTTCAGAAACAAGTCAAAATGTTTAGCAATTGTTTTACTTTTAGTTAGAAATGCTTGACGCTAAGAGAAATGCAACTTCATTTTTAGGAAGAGAAACATTTCCATTCATAAAACATGCATGATCAATAATGCTTTATGACACTGTGAAAATGATAAATGAGAACAACCACCAAGCACATTAATTTGCTCTAAGATATCTCAAAAAAACAGTTTTCTTCTTATCTGGACATTTTATTTCTATCCACACTTATCCATAGCTGATGATTTTAAACCAGTAATGTACATTTTTTTTACTTTGCTCTACTAAAAGAACAAATAAACATGAGCTTAATACAGAGTGTTTATAAAGTAGAGTAAAAAATAAGATTTCATTTTCCGGAAGAACACGTGACTTTAGCTACACAGCTCTTCTATTCATCTCACCAGCATATCATTTACCTGAGTATACACAGTAGAAACTAGATGCGTCGAAACTCTCAACAGCGGCTTGCCTCCATCCACCCATTTAATTTCCGGCCCATGATGCTGGATGAATATGGAAAACACAAAATATCAGCACAACTCCGTTCCCTTATTTAGGCTAACTCACAGTTCAGGTAGGGAGTTGGCAGGTGGGGGGAGGGGTAGCTTTCAGGAAGAGAAAATAATGATAAAAATATAGAATTTTAGATCTGAAGAGGATCTTCAGATGAGGTAAAAAGACTTCAGGGCGGTGAGTGAATCACCCACAATGACTAACTAGGTACTAGTAGAATGGGAATGGAAATAAAAACTAAATCTGATTTCAAGTATGGTACTCACTCCACTTTTTCCAAATCACTCTTGTATTTAGCCTGTTAGCTGGTAATGTCATTTTAATGCTGGGTTGGGAATAAATATAGTACCCACACTATTTGTAACTCAGTCATGATTTAGCATAGTGGAGAAGATTGAATATTTGGGGAATAGATATGTCTGGCTCTACAAATAAGCCATTTAAATATCTGCAAATTTGTGTAACATCTGTAATTTAAATTTCTTTGTTTATAAACTACAATAATAACAAGAACAACTGACATTTATATGGTAACTACGTTTGAAAGCACTTTACATGTATTATCGCAGATGAATCTGAGAATGACACTGTGAGGACGGTAGTATGGCTAAATTGCTGTTCCCATTTTACAGACAGGAAAAATAAGGTTGCAGAAGTTCGATACCTTGTCCACAATTAGACCATTAGTAAGTGTTTGAGGGAGGATCTAAATCCAGGTCTTCCTGATTCTAAATTTTAGAATTCTAAATTCTAAATCCTGATTCTATTTACCCTGTCCCTGCTGCCTCCTAGAAAAAATATCATTTACCTTCATCCTGAGGATATACTATGGAGTAACAGAGTGCCAATTAGCCATGGCCAAATGCAAAAACAACCACAATAAAAAAAGAGACCTCAAATGACCATTTGAAAATAGCTGAAATAGGACACACACTTAGAAAGAGGTTTATTAGCGATATAAATGGAGACTTTAAGGATGGATGGCAAAAAAGACAATTAAACCTATTAAAAGATTTTTAAAACATTCAAGCTTTGCTGAATTAGAAAAGCAAAGAGAGATATTTCTTCAAATTGCTTATCTGAAGCCAGGGCCAAAAATCCTAATGATGGTGAATAGCTCTACACAGTTCTCTGCTTTTGGGCATGGCCCTTTTGCAGAGAGGCCATCAAACATCTAGGAAGGGACAAACACTGAGTAAGATAGATATCTCTGTCTTACTACAAAGGCTCCTCTGGGATAGCTACCTTAAAACATTCCAACAGTAATGCTGGCCTAGCCCCAGAGATCATATTAACGTTATCAGCATTGTCTGCTTCTTCTCCTACCCTCCTGTAATATAAATAATTGAAAATGAAATGCTGCCCCCTCCTGTCTCAAGCACTGTGTGGTCTTTGACATGCTCTGATGAAACAAGGATTAAAAAAAAATCCCTCGGGATCGTATACCTTGCCCATTCCAAGCTCTTGGTAACCAAGGTAGCCAGATGGAAGATTAGCTGATACGGGAATGTGCTGCTCACTGGTTACCACCCTTCCGTCTTTCAGGAGTGGAAGCCAAGAATATCCGACTGGAAGAAAAGGAGGAAAGGTCAGTTTCAAATGAAAAGTTGTTATGCAAAGGTGCTTGGCCTATAATGAATCGCTTTTGGAGTTGTTAAGTGATTACTACATGCAGAGCACTGTGCCAGGCACTAAGAGAGATCCACAGATTAAATAAGACAAAGTCTCTGCCCTCATGGGAATTATACATAATAATAATAATAATAATAAATATACAAGGTAAGTACGTAAGCAGGGTATAAACAAATGCTAAGTGACCTCAGATGGTGGGTGGGTAGGAGTTATTGCTGGCTGTGGGGACCACGGATGGCCATATTCACAAAACAGTTGGCATATAAGCTGAACCTTAAAAGACAGGTAAGTTTTCAGCATTCAGAGGAGGAGGCAGAGGCATGCCAGATACTAAGAACATAGTACGAAGGCTTGGGGGCCAAACAGTATAGGACCAGTATAGGGGAAAGCAAGTAGTTTAGTCTGAGAACAATATATGTACAAGGGGGTGGTTTGAGATTAAGCTGGAAAAGTAGGGTATTATACAACAGTGGAAGGACCCTGAATGCCAGAGTAAGGAATTAAAAAAAAAAAGATTTTCCATTGGCAACAGGGAATCAATCTTCCCTTTGGAGCTGAAAAGATTATATATATAAAGTATATATATATATATATATATATATAAAGTCTCTATGCATTCTATTCTAATTTATATATATATAAATATATATATATATTAATATAATATATATATATGTATATATATATACATATATAAATTAGAATAAAATGCATAGAGACTCCTGAACATGGGCCTACATAGGCATTTTAAATAGGTGTTTTGCCCTTTTTAGGTTAAGAATTTAAAATTATGTTTTGCGAAACGTCAACAAAAAACTAGGTGAGCCACTTCTGCACACCGCGAATTATTAAAACATTACACCAAAAATAATGTTTTTAGTCAGCAGCAAAACAGTTTCCAAATAAAACAAGAAAACGATCTGAGAAGCAAACTTAAAATGACTAAACTAAGACGCTGGTAGACCAGACCTTGGGTTTCAACAACATCTTTCTTTTTCGTGCTCCCTTTACTGGAATTATCACAGCTGACATGGTAGAACGTGAACAGCAAATGGTGCTTTTCGTGGAGCTGTGTGGGCAATTCTATTTTAATCTGAAAACACAGGAAAGAGAATACCAGAGCTATTGATTCCCCTTAAACAATTGACAAAAATTCCTGGCCAGCACAGTGCCACACAACATGCATGTCACCCAAAGCACAAACATACACTTATTCTCTGCCTCCCCGTACAACGCTTCCATTTAAAGACCTCGGACTGGGCTGGAGGAGAAATAAATACTCCTTCAGCCCCAAAGTAGAAACAGGTGGGGAGTTAACTAGGAACCTTGACTTAGAAAGATATTTTCACAGTGCCTGGCACTTAGTAGGTTGCTTAATAAATGTTGATCGATTAATGAACGGATTAGTATTTAAATGAAAAAAGCAGCATACGCCGCAGTCGCTTTACACAGTCGAGGTTATGTCAAGGGATGGCATAAAAGAACTAAGTGGAACAGGTGGTTTTTAATAGAGGTTCTCCAATAATTTTAATTCTGGGTACTCTAATTACAATAATAAAAAGCAGCGAGGACTAGTGGGTAGGTCTCACAGACAAGAGCCCTGGCCTCAAGCATCTCTGACATGCAGTAGCTGTATAACTCTGGGTAAATTACTTAATCTCTCAGAGCAGGGGAAGGAAATCTCTTAAGACTAAAAACTAAAGTTCTGCTTTGGTAGGGGGAGTTCCCCCGTGGGAGCTCTCTAAATCTGACATTTGGGTATCTCCCCCATCCTTGCCCAAATTCAAGTAACTCCAACATGAACAAAGTCCTGAGGTGAAGATAACTGACAATGAAAGTTAAGAAACGTCAAGCATTTAATTCAGTAGAGGCATCTTGACCCTTGGGGTCACTTTTTCCTAAGTGGGCAATGAAGAGAAATAGCTAAAACTGGCTAAACTCATTTTAATCCTAAGGACATTCCTTACCTCATCATAAAGTTCTGGGTTTTGGTGATGATGTAAAACAGCTGCAGAAGAACTTCGGGTAAATACTGGCCCACCAGGTCTGCCATAGATGCACTAAGAAAGAGTAAAGATGGGAAATGCATTTTGAAACAGAGATCCAACTTTGTAAAATGAAGGTTTTAAAACCGAGGGAAGGTGAATTACTCCCTAAAGAAACAGGGGTCCTTAAAAATGAAATTCAAAACAGCAACATATTAAATACTGACAAAATCCTCTTCTTACCATTCATTTAGTTTGCTATTATTAATAATAGCTGGTAATAACTAATATTATAACTAATAATATTAATCCTGAATTAAGAATATTAATTATTTAATTTGTTATTTAATTTGCATTAATATGGAGTGACATAATTACTTATTTTGTTGGTTCCTACTGAGTAAAGCTAATTAAGCACACGCAAAAGATGCTCACCATTAGATAAAGGGAAATGGTCAGTTGCACATACTTTTTTTTTTTTAGCTAAGTTTTAAGGTTTGCAAAGCACTTTACAAATACTATCTCATTTGATCCTTACAACTACCCCAGGATGGCAGGGGGAGGGAAAGAGTTATTATTATCCCATTTTGCAGATGAGGAAACTGAGTCAGACAGAGGTTAAACAACTTATCCCGTGTCACATAGCTAGTAAGTGTCTGAGGCTGGATTTGAACTCAGCTCTTTCCACTGTGCCTCCTAGCCAGCTGTAAACGGGCTACATTTGAAATGAATCAATTTTACTTTTATTTGTACTTTTAAATTCTTAATATTTACTTCTACTATCTATGTGGGTGTATACATTTAAATATATATGTACATATACACACACATATATATTTATGTATTTTATTTGTATATATCCTTCCATGGAGGAACTCCTATCAAAATAGGTTAAATTATGTAATTATATGGATATCAAATACAGGTAATAATATATATTTTCTTCACATAGTGTCTGGGACAGAATTGGACAGCAATTCTCCTCTAACGGGCTCCATCATTCAAAGCCTGTGGCACTTTTCACATTTGCACTTGAGTGCAGAAAACCTTGCTTCCTTCATAATAGAGCATTCCCAACTCTGTACTATGAAGATCCTAGCCATATTATGGGCCATATCATGTCACATGACTGGCTGAAGGGCTTTGATGACAACCTTCACCCAAGATGGGGGAAAGAAAGGGGGCATAGTTGTGTGTGGTGGAGGGGTGGGGGTGGGAGGTTGTAAAAACCAAAAATTCCTTATATTGTCTTTTAAAAATGAGACTCTAGTATCTTGGGGTCAAGGCTCCTTCTCAACACTTCCTTTCCCCCTAAGCTCTTGCTACCAGTGTACCCACACTTCCTTCCCACCCCAGGTCTTCCCAGGATGACTAGTGAAAACACTATAAAACCCCCCAACCCTCCCTTATTTCTTTAGCACCACCCCTTCCCTCCTTGCCTTAAGAAATCCTTCCCTATCCCCAAGCCTGTATAGGATAGAAAACTGGAACTGGACCCAGCAGAAAAAAGATTTAGATTTGAATCCTGAACCTGAAATTAGCGGCGTAAACCAGGGCAACTCACTTAACCTGAGCCTTATTTTCCTCATCTGTAAAAAGAGGATGATGATCCTCACACTACATAGTTCATAGGGTTGGTGTGAGGAAACAACTGGGGAATGGCCGAACAAATTATGATATATGAATGTGATGAAATATTATATAATGGGTAATTTCTGTGGTTTCTTTGTTACTATTTTATTTAACATTTTTGTCTTGATGTTTATTGGTAAAAGTGTTTCTGGGGTTCCTTTTCTCTGCTTTATCCCTTTTTATTCATAAAGGAAATTTGAAAAAAAGCAAACCAAATCCACTATTATTATGTAACACGGTAAAACAAAGAGTACGAGATTTGGGATCCAAGCACCTGAATAGGAATCCTGTCTCATCGGTTTATCAGCTGTGTGAAATGGGGCTAGTTCAGAGGTGGGGAACCTGCAGCCTTAAGGCCATGTGTGGCCTTCTAAATCCTTGAGTGCGGCCTTTTGACTGAATCCAAATCCTCATTTAAGGATTTAGAAGACCACTTGTGGCCTTAAGGCTTAAGGTTCCCCACCCTTAGGCTAGTCATTTAACTTCCCCAGGCCTTACCTACTTTATCTGTAAAATGAGGTTAGAATGACTGAGCATTCAAGTCCTTCCCATATGATCAAATATATTGAAAAAACAAACAAACCTTAAGAGGCTGAGAATCCTCTTCATCGGAATCTTTGAACTCAATGCAAATTGCAATATTCCTGGCCTACAATAGAACAAATAACAAACATACATGAAATCAGACGTGGCGTAGGTTAAGAAGGAAGGCTACAAGAAAGCCCAAATCTGAAAAGCAACTTTGGAATCCACAGCGAGAATTCAGTAGTATCTTTTTCACTCACCTTTGCAAAAGACTTTTGACTGTCATATTTCAAGGACTTGGGATAAACATAAAGGTGATTATTGTAGATGGTGAAAGGCTGAGTGTGTTTTGGTATGCAGGGAACAAACTCTTCTACTTCAAACGTGACTAGAGTTTTGGTACTGTGTTCAAACTGTTTCATGGGAATGTATGATGAATTAACATAATCTGAAAATATATGAAAAACAAACAAAATTGAAGTGAAAACCAAACTGACCAAAAACGTGTCTGGTTATGATAGAGAATTCATACTTACTGGGAAAGTCTGAAGAAACGTTATCAATTGTAATGTCTAGGTTGCCTAAAATAACAGGTAATTTGGCCATCTTCTCAGGCCTATAGAAGAGAATAAGAGAAAATGCAAAATTTAAAAGGTGAATTCCATAAATGAGGAGTGGGATAGGATGGAGGGAAATATAGTCAGTCTTGCACAACATATGGAAATGTTTTGCATAACTACACATATATAACCTATATAGAATTGCTTTCCTTCCCAATGAGGGTGGGTGGGGAGGGAAGAAGGGAGAGAATTTGGAACTCAGAGTTTTAAAAATGAATGTTAAAAATTGCTTGTACATGCAAAATGCATGTTTTTACATGCAATATACATACAATGGGGTATAGAACTCTATCTCATCCTACAAGAAAGTAAGGTGGAAGGGGATAAGAAGGGGGGAGTGTTAAAAAGGTGGGGCAGACTGAGGGAAGGGATAATTAGAATGCATGCCATCTTGGGGTGGGTGAACAGGAGAGATAGAGTGAAAATTTCGAACTAAAAATCTTGTGGAAATGAAATGTTGAAAACTAAAAATAGTTTTTAAAACAGAAAGCAAAAAAATAAAATAAAAGGTGAATTCCCGACCCTGAAAAGAATATATGGAAAAGTAAGGAAAAGTATCCATTTAGAATCAAAACTACTCATTTATTTTTCCAATGATTATGAAAAAAGAATCACAAGTCTATTAACATCTGGCTCAACTGGCACTATCGGAGAACGACAAGTGAATACCCCAGACATGCTATAGCCTTTTAAACATTGCTATTTTCATTTTCAGTATTTTATATGCAGCTTCTTAAAACATGTGACATTCTTCCCCAATTCATAAGCCAAATTAATCAACATGAATTTAGTAAATGGTTGTTCTGTGCCAGGAACTGTGCTAACCAATTTGAATATAGAGACAAAAATGAAATAATCCCTGCCCTGAAAGAAATTATGTTCTGAGAGGAAAAACAAATAGAAACTATATATATATATATATAAAGGAAATTATATATATTTGTATATCATATATGCACATATACGTGTGCATGTATAGATGGGTATATATAGTATATATACATACATATACCTATACACGTGTATTATATATGTGTGTGTATGTATGTGCATATATATATGTATACATACATGCATGCATATATGTGTATATGAGAAATACAAGTTAAATTCAAAGAGAAGGTACTAGCAGCTAGGGCGATCAGGAAAGTCCTCATGCAGGAAGTGATGCTTGATCTGAGTTTTTGAAGGAAAGCAGTCATTCTAAAGAGGCAGTGGTGAGGGGAAGGTGTTTTCAAGGTATGGGGTGGGGGCATATCAAGATGAAAGATGGAACATCATTTGTGAGGAACAGATATGTTGTTTAAAAAGCCCAACATCCAGAGAGTATTTTCTTAACCAGTTTGGGCAAAGAGTTCAAGAAAGGGAGTAGTGAATTCATTCCAGGCAACTCTGCCTTGGCACTCTCCATAACAACCTTGTCAATAGGGTAACAGAAAAATAGGATGCAGCCAGGTGTGAAGGACTTTAAACGTGAAACGAGAGAGGCTCTGTCTGAGCCACTGAAGAGCTTCTGGAGAGTGACTTGTGCTGTAGGAATCATTTGGACAAATGTGAGAAGGATGGCATGGAGAGCAGAGAGACATTAGGAAGTTTGGGCAACGGTCCAGAGAAGAAGTGATAAGGTTTAAATGAGGGAGGTGGCTACAGTAGTTAGAATCTCTTCTGTCTCCTCCCTCCAATGTCAGCGTATCCCGATGTTTTACATTACTTGCAAACTCAAGGGTGATCAAAAGCCCCTCCTACTCTGTAGGCCTTGTGACAGGTGTTTTAGTATTTTCCTTTACATTGAGGGGCCTTTTCAGCTTTACTTTTCAGCATTTCTGTCTCTGTTATGGATAGTCTCTATTTCTACAAATGAGTAACTACTATAAGTGCTTTGGAACTATACAGCACTATGTCATAAAATGTAAGTTATTTGTGTGTGTGTGTGTGTAATGTGTGTAGTGTGTGTGTGTGTGTGTGTGTGTGTGTGTGTGTGTGTGAAGGGGGGATGGGGAGGGAGGGAGGGAGGGGGAAAGGAGGGAGGCAGGGAGAGAGACAGAGAGACAGAGAGACAGAGAGACAGAGAGACAGAGACAGAGAATATTTCTACAAAAGCTTTAAAAAAATAGCTTTGTATGGCTTCACTTTGTATACAAAATATATTTGAAAGTGTTCAAATTTGGGGCATATTTCCCAATTTTATGGACCAGCTTTTCAAACCTCTTTTGTTAGACGTAAGTTATGCAAAAGAGACACTGGTGGACTTTTGAATTCCTAGGCATTTCAAAAGCAACATAACAACAGCATAAGCATACGGTTGGCTGTCATCACCAAAGGAGATAAATTTCCCTAGGACTGGGCCCCATCTTCTATCTCAATGGTAGGTAATCCTACCTTTCTGATGCTAACAACTGGGCACTCAAAAATCCTAACTAAGCCTACAAAGTAAAATTACATGTTAACATTGCATTGTCTGAACATACTTGCAATAAACTACCTGTCTGGGACATAAGAGACCTAATTACGAGTAAAAAAAAAAAGCTGTTTTTGCAGCCCTGGTCCTGGGGTCACACAGATGCAACTCCTTTCTAAGGAAAAATAATATTTCCTACACTCCCACTAACCACACATCCTGGCTGACCCAATACAGAAGGGGAAAAGCAACTCTGAAACTATCCAAAGCATGTTCTATATTTTTGTTCATTTGTTTTTTCAGCCTCTTTCTCCTCTTCTATTTCCTGTATAGACCCACAGCTCAGGAAAGTAGCAAACTGGTTAGTTGGGTGAGTTTTTTTTTTTTAAGCAAATTGCATAGCTGTCCCAAAAGGAAATACACTCTTTAGAAGCTATTGTTTAAAAAAGAGAGAAAATAGAAGATACAAATTTAAGCCACCTTGGGTAATTTGAGCCTATTTTTTTTTGTCTGAACTGGATCACTGAATACATGCATCCCAGAACTTCATTATGCATACAACGTTCACAAATGCATGCAAATACAGATAGTATTTTACATGCAAACACAGAGGCGTTCTTAGTCCTTCTAGTCAATGTCATGGAATTAAGGTAAGTTAATATTTTATGGAAAAATTCTTATTATGGAGACTGCTACTTAGGAGCTATCAGGTTTTCTACAGGATTAAGACAGGACGGGAGCAGTCATCACAAAACTATACAGAACAAATTATAAAGATCTGGATCTAGCTATGTAAATGTCAATAGTACTCTTCAGTGGGGAAGAAATTACTACGACCACTCAATGCCTACAGGAGTCCTTGCCCAGAATCCCTAAGGTTATCTTCCAACTACTCTGTTATATATTTGTATGTAACCACTTATTTATTTATTTATTCATTTATGACTTGCCCAGGGTCACACAGCTGAGGCTGGATTTGAACTTGGGTCCTCCTGACTTCAGGACCCATGCTCTCTCCACTGTGCCACCTAGCTGCCTCCCCCCACTGTTCTAAGGCAAAACTAGTTGTGAAAATGATGTCTCCATGGTTAGAATGTAAACTCCTTGAGTAGGGAACACATTCTATTTTTTTCTTTGTATCCCTAATGTTTATTGATTGATTCATTCGTACCTATCCAGATCTCTTACAGGACCGTTGTGAGAAAAGCACTTTGTAAGTCTTAAAGGAGCAGGCAAATCTATGTCTGTACTATTTTTAGCCTATTACAAAAAGCTCCCTAAGAGATCTCCCCACCTCTAGTTGGTATCACCTTTAATCCATTTTAAAGACCACTTCCACAGTAATTTTCTTTGTGCATAGACATGGTCATGTCATTCCCTGCTCAAAATTCTTCAGTGTCTCTTTATTGGCCCACTGAGTGAGGCTTAGGCTCCCTTGACTGGTATTTAAGGCCCCCCAGAATCAGGCACCACCTATCTATGCAAGAGAGAGGGAGAGAAAACGAGAACAAGAGAGAGAAAGAAAGGTAGGATAGGGTGGAAGAAAGAACAGATTTCATAGATAACTGGCTAGTGTTAGCATTATGCCTTACACTTCTTCTCTGGGTAGAAATGGTGTGTAAGTATGGATGTATTAAGGTGGAAATTAGGGTCAAAATTGTAAAGGAATGTGGCGACAAGGAGCAATCCTTTTCTACTGCTTTTGTGCCAATGTCTCTTGTGATATCCATGTTCAACCATTAATGATTGCTTTTTTCCCTCTAAGACATGAAAATAAATATAAGAGTTTGAACTCACTTCCGGAAATCTGCTAGTAACTTAAGCATGTCTTCATTTGATAGCTTATTGCTGTCTTGTCTGTAGAGTGCAGAAAATCTAGCGTTTTTATCAAGGTTTCCAGATGAATCTTTAAACAACGTTCTGAAAAATCAAAGTAGCAAGCTTTAAAATAGCTTATGGCAAGCCAAGACAAATACAGCAATTGAACACTAATTTCTAAATGAAGAACCATTATTATTATACTAACTGTAACCAAGGACAATTTAATTATGTGAGAACATGGTAGATTGATATAGAAGGACCAATAGTAGCTTCATTTACATAGGAAACTCCACAGTGACAGTGAATGGTTTGTGTTTATAAAAACAATGTGCAGCCAACTCCTTATGGTACGGATGACCACAATGGCGATTAGCTGCAGCTCTCCCATAGCTGATGCTCAGTCCCCCTGCTTTCCTGTTCAGGATACTCTTACAATCTAAGTTCCCTTCACTCTTCCAGTCATCACACAATACCAATAAGACTTCTTCTGTTATAAAACAATGACCCATAAACACACACTGGCCAAGGTGAAAATATAGTCCTTTCCTAAAACTAATAAGATCACTAATTTAGTACAGAAAGAACTTTAAAAGTCATCTAGCCCAGGGGTGGGGAACCTGTAGCCTCAGGGCCACATGTGGGGCTCTAGATCCTCAAGAACGGCCCTTTGACCTTCTAGCCTAGCCCCTATAGCTTACAAAGGACATTGAGTCCCAGAAGGATTATGTGACTTGCCCCAAGTCACTTAGCTAATAAGTTGTTGGTCAGTCATTTCAGTTATGTCTGACACTTCATGACCCCACTTGGGGTTTTCTTGGCAAAAATACTGAAGTTGTTTGCCATTTCCTTCTCAAGCTCATTTGATAAGATGAGGAAACTGAAGTAAACAGGGCTAAGTGACTTGCCCAGGGTCACATAGCCAATAATTATCTGAGGCTACATTTGAACTCAGATATTCCTGACTCTATACCCAGCGCTCTGTCTATCGTGCCAGCAAAGTCAAAATTAGAATCTGGATCTTCTGACTCCAAATCCCATGCCTTTTCCATTCTATCACAAAGTTTCCACTTTGAACAGTGGAATCAGAAAACATTTTGACTCAAATACAAGCACCCTAGAGAACCACATCAGGAAGAGCTGGCCAGTGAAATGGTTTATAGGCTTGCTGCCTTACCTTGCTGCCCAAGCAAATGGCATCCTGTACTGTCCTAGTCTTTGGCAGGCCTGCTTAGCATTTTTCAGCACCTTCTGGGCAACCTGCAGGAAATCAAAGTAAAGTCAGGAGATAAGCAAACGGTAGCAGGACATAGGCTGTGTCACAGACATAGAGAGAAAGAACCAGATCACAGAGGAGCATTACAAAGACAGCAAATAGCAAAGATTTATCCCCTGAGCCCTAGGAATAGCAGCACTACAAACCTGAAAAGAAATTCGTTTCTTTATAAATGGCAGAATGTGGAAAGATTTATATACTCTGTAGCCACAGGTCTTTGCAAAAGGTATTCCATGGGAAAAATCTGGGAGTATGCGGGAGCTACCTCAAACCAGTTTGCGAGAGCTGATTTGCTAAATTTTCCAAGCAGGCATTTACACCTCAAAAATCAGCAAACACCACAAATCAGGACTTGATTTACCACTTGTTGATTTTTTAAAGTCTCTTTAATCTCTCTGGACATTTTTAAAATGAAGCAGCTAAACTAGATGATCCCTAAGGTCACTCTTTCAACCCTAAAATCCTACAAAAATCACATATTCAAACTGTCCTTACGAGGGAAGGAGTAGACTAGCACAGACACACGAAACTGGAATTAATGTTCTAGGGTAGCCTTCTAATTTCTTTTGCCAAGATGAGGGGCTGTACACAAAACATTAAGTAAAAAACAGGAAAAATCAAAGGGTATTTATTAAACCTCTAATTATGTGTAGCACAAAGATTCGTCTATACTTTTTTTTTAACCAATGATCCCCATAGGGCAGCTTAATGCTTCAGCTTTTCTACATAACATATATTTATGTTATATATGGGGGTCATAAAACTTCTCTCCCCATGGCAGCTTTTACCAAAAGTTTCCATTCTTATCAGGTGAATGCTGTTCCTTGACCACTGCTTTGCAATAAGATTTATGGGCCCACAGGAAAGTTATTTCACCATGTACTGGGTCCTGTTGCATTAGTGGAGTTCACATTCCATGGTAAGTGAAGAAAAAGAAAAATTCAAGTGAGACATTAGTCAAACCCTGAAAAGCTTTCGATGTAAAACTTAACTAGGGGAGATAACATCATCTCCATGGTAAACAGTCCCATGAGCAGCAGCATAACACAAAAGTGGTCTAGAATCAAGAAGACCTAGGTTTGGGTCCTCTTTTAGACACATACTAGCTGTGTGACCATGGACAGGTTACATAACTTTTCACTGAACGCAGGCAACGCTACATGTATGATACAGACAAATTGCTCAGCTGTATTGGTGGAGGGAATGTCCATACTAGGAATTCCCTTACCAATGAAATCACAGGTACAGACCCCACTCCACCCCCCCCCAAAAAAAAGAATTGCTTTCTGCAGAAGACAGGATGTGGCCAGTAGAGAGATAAGTGGACTTTACTTAGGCCTTGGACACAAATCCCATATATACAGTAAACACTGTGTTTGATCTTTCACACTCATAGATTATTAGTCAGAACATAAAAGAATGTATCATTCTAAGATTTCACCCTTTTTAAAAGTCCCTCCAGGGATTAACTTTTACTATACTTTAATCAGCCAAAAAGATTTACTGTTGGAAATACTGTGGCCGAACGAACAGCACCAGGGTGGGTGACTTCAAGCGCCCAGGAGCCTCCTATTAAATACCTCAAATCTTAGCTGAGATTTCCCCCAGTTCTCTACCCCCTGATGCTAATAAGCTTCTAACACAATGCTCCGGTCTCCTTTCCTGCCTTCTTCTTATCCAAATCAAATCAAAAAATGCCTAATATTGTTACTAGTCTGGTAAACCAGGGGATCATATGATCTCCGTTATCTCACTAAAACAGCCAGGATTCGGGGACAGAAAGTACATGATCGGGCAGTTAAGAGATCTGACTCTTGGAACCTCATGCAAATCACAACCCTTCTGGGCTCTCTTCTGGGCTTCTGTGTCTCCATAGAGAGATGAAGGTTTTAGGATAGTAGTTTCTAAGATTCTATGCTAAGTCTATAGGGACTTCCCAAGCATACGATGTATGTATAAGTGGTCCCTTACCTTTTAGCTACTAGGTGCAGACTGCTTCTTCCTTGTACCCACTACCAGGCTGTTGTTTAACCCACCCTGCTCCTCTCTAGTCTTCAATGAAGCTATTCTTGGTCAGTGGCACCAGAAGCTAGTATGAGAAATCCCTTGACTTTCTTTCCCTTTGGGGCAACACACATCTGTTTTGTTTCTCCTAGGGCTCTGTCTTACATTACTCACAACTCAGTTTTCTCTCAAATCAAAGATATGCATAAATATTTTATTTCACAGAAAGCTAGCATCTTAGACTACATTAAGAAAATTATAGCATATAGGAATAAGGAGGTAAGAGTCTCACTGTACTCTCTCCTCATGAGACTACATGTGGAGTGTGGTGTCCAAACTGGGCATCCCATTTTAGGAAGGACACTGATAAGAATCACAGATCCCTGGCACAATTGACATTAATACACTGGAGTGTATTCTGGGGAGGGCAGCCAGGATTATGGAGGACCCTAATTTCATGAGATACAAAAGAGAATTATTTGAAGAATACAGGAAAAAGAGGGACAAGATAGCTGTCTGCAAGTATCAGAGAGGCTGTCATATCTAAGGGATTAGCATTGTTTTGCTTGGCTCCAGAGGGCAAAACAGAATGAGTGGAAGGTGCAAATACAAGTTTTTATTTACCTCAAGCCTATTAAAATTGTTTAAAAAAAAAGAAAGAAAAAAGAAAAGAAAGAAGGAGAAAGGAAAGGAGGAAGAGAAGAGAAGAAGGAAAAGAAAGGGAAGAAAGGAAGGAAGGAAGGAAGGAAGGAAGGAAAGAAAAAAGGAAAGAAAGAAGAAAAAGGAAAAGAAGGAAGAAAGAAAGAAAGAAAGAAAGAAAGAAAGAAAGAAAGAAAGAAAGAAAGAAAGAAAGAAAGAAAAAGAAAGAAAGAAAGAAAGAACAATAACTCTAGAACTCAAAAGGATCTCAGAGGTCATTTAGTCCAACCCCTTCATTTTACAAACTGAGGCCCAAAAGGTTGAAGTCAAATCAAGAAGCATTTATTAAGCAACTACTGTGTACCAGACACTGTGGTAGGGACTGAAGGTCACAAAGTAATAAGCATCAGAGGTGGAATAGGAATGAATCCAGGTCCCATATCTCCAGAGTCAGTGTTTTCCCCCTTTAACCAAATGGTGAGATTTCATTTGAGGTCTTTAAGCAAAAGGCAGATGATCACTTGTCAGGTGTGCTGTAGAAGGAATTGTTAAAGTTTGGATTGAACTAGGTAGCCATTGAGGTCCCTTCCCACTTGGGAGATTCCTGGGTTCTCTCTCACTATATTATGTTCATTGTTCTGTGACCCTCCACCGTCTCTGCTGCCCTCCTGCCTACTTGCATTTGTAAAATCTCTTCCTCCTTTCCTCTCCTCCCTCCCTTCCCTCCTCCTTTTCTCTATCCCTCTTTTTCTCTCTATATAGAAAGTGATAAGGAAGCTAATTGTTGACTGATATGTTTCAGAGTAAGGTTGCTGATACAGCTGTATCAAGGAAAAAGACAATGGTAGGATATGAAGTACAACCAGATGTAACAAAGAATCAGTGTCACCCATCTCTAAAGCTGCTTCATGGACTCAGAAGTCTCTTTCAGCATCTCCACCAAAATTTCTATTCACTGGATCACCTTCCTCTAGATTCGATAAACATTTTCCTAAAATGTCATCAGTAAAGGTGAAAAAGGCCTTTTTTTCTATTTTATTTCTCTTCTTTCATTCAACTACTAGTACTTCATGGTGGGTTTTTTTTTTTTAAATTATTGACTGTTTTCATCATAAATTTATCCCATTTTAACTGTATTCTGGGTTAAATAGGCTTTTGTGGGCTAAATCCATTAATGATACTGTTTCCAATGGAAAATGCATGTTTGCTGAATTAAAGTGAACTAAAAAGCTCTCAAAATACAATGCATTTGTAAGTTAAGGACTTTAAAGGTTTTTAGGGCAGGCCCTCATCTCACTTTTTAATTACTACAAATAGCTTATTAATGGATCTGCCTGCCTCAAGGCTCTCCCCATTCCAACCCACTCTCCATTCAACACTAAAGTGATTTTCCTAAAAGGAAGGTCTGTTCATGGCACCCTCCTACTCAATAAACTCCAGTGGCTCCCTATTGCTTCCAGGAGCAAATATAAAATGCTCTGGTTTGGTATTCAAAGCCCTTCATAACCTAGCCCCTCCTACCTTTCCATTCTTCTTATTCATTACTCCTGGACCTACATTCTTCTAGTGACTTGGCCTCCTGGCTGTTCCACAAACAAGAAACTCCATCTCTCTGCATCATGCATTTTCTCTGGTGGTACTTCATGTCTGGAATGTTCTTCCTCTTCTGCTCCAACTACTGTCCTCTCTAGCTTCTTTTAAGTCTCAAAAAAAAACCTCACTTTCCACAGGAAGTCTTCCCTCTTAATTCTAATGTTTTCCCTCTGTTAATTATTTCCTATTTATCCTATAAATAGCTGGCTTTGCATATATTTGTTTCCATGTTGTCTCCCCTATTTGATTGTAAGCTCCTTGAGGGCACAGATTTAGCCTCTGTTTGTATCCTCAGCCCTTAGGATAGTACCTTAGCAACTGCTTAATAAATGTTTATCGACTGATAGCCAAAAGAGCTAGAAATAAGATTTCACAGGATGACCCAAACACCCCTTTCTTTTCTTAGTAACAATAACTCATGTTTATTAAGATTGACAAAGTACTTTCCCCTACAAGTCTACGGGGTAAGTAGTACAAGTATTATTAACCTCATATTACAGAGGAGAACACTAAGGCAGAGACACTAAGTAACTTGATCATTGTCACAAAATTACTAAATTCCAAAGGTGGGATTTGAATATAGGTTTCCTGACTCCAAGTCAATACTCTGATTATACTATGCTGTTTACTGTACTGCTATTTAATATCAATTCACATTCTCAATTTAGATAGGCAAAATCACAGCTACCTGCATATTAAATATGTAGTCTTCCAAAATAATTGAGTTTAAGAGATTCATTAAAATGAAATTCAAAAGCCCAAAACAGGATGAAATAGCAAAATAACTATGTATGTGGAAGTGAATAAAACTTTTTTAAAAAAAAATCTGGGTATTTTGGTTGATAAAAGTCTTGTCTTCACAAATGCCTTTTAGAGTAGGATGAACAGGATTTGATATTTTACACACACACACACACACACACACACACACACACACACAACCTTTTATTACCAACCCAAAATACAAAGTTAGAAATATTACATGTTAGAAAACACTTCAGTAAAATGTATGCTCCCTGAGAGCAATGCCTCCTTTTCATTTTGTTTTGATATTCCCAGCATCTAACAAAATACATGCAAAATAAATACATATTGGATTGAATTAGAATGTAAACAATGGCTCAGACTTGGGTCTTTTTGGGCATTAGTACTATAAACTTAAAATAAGCAAAAGCTTCAGCTTCTCTTCATTCTTTTTGTCATCACAAAGCATAAGATGCCTCCTACCTTAGATGAGTCTGAACTTTTCATGTATGGCTCAGCACAATGTGTAATGCTTCCCTGGAGGACTTTTTCAATTCTAGCCACAAGAAATATATCAGGATGGGGACATGTGACTGAGAAAATTCCCTGCAGTAGAAACATAATTTTTTCAATAAGTATAACTTATAACATTATACAAATCACATACACACACGTTTCTAAAGTAGTGGGACATGTGGATACATTCCAATTATCAATGGTTGAACAAGTCGTAGTATATGATTGGGATGGAATACTACTGTGCTGTAAGAAATGATCACCTGAACAATTTTAGAAAAACATGGATGGATTTGCACAAAATAATGAAGAGTGAAATAAACAAAACCAAGAGCATATTGTATATAGTGACAGCAACATTATTTGAAGAACAACTTTGACTAAGTCATTCTGACGATTACAAATACCCAAATTAGCTACAAAGGACATATGAAGGAAGGTACTATCTGCATCCAGAGAAAGAATTGATAAATATAAGTATGCATAGAATTATTTTAAATATATATACATATTTGTGTCTAATGGTAGCCATGGTGGGCGGGGAAGGAAGAAAAAAAGGAAAAAAAAAAGAAATCTACGTGATAACTTTATTATATATTTAAAAGGAATAGCAAGGTATACATAATAGATTTGTAGTTTCATGTTCAATCATTTTTTATTATACTATATTATGGAAATGCTTGCTTTATTCCATAAATTAAAAATTAAATTTAAAAAAAAATTATCAGCATATCAAATTAGGTAACAAATGGAAAGTTTATACCAATCAAAGAAAACACTTGCAAGTTGGGAAGGAGAAAAAGTAAAAAGAAAGCTCTAAACTAAGAAAGAGGAAATGAGTAAGGCCTCTTCCTTCTTTTTTCCTTCAAGCCAATTTGTTATCCCTCCACCAGTAATCAATTACATTTAACCCTAAATCCATGATAAAAAATGCTCTTACTCAATATTGGAAATTTAAATTTTATTTCCATTCTTAAACATTACTATCCTAATCACAGTTCTTCATTGTGAAATTTTTGAAGGTTTATAGTGGTAGGCTTTGAAGTGAAAACAGATAAAACAAAGAATGACTGTCATCCATCTCTAAAGTTGCCCTAGTAAGATGGGCATTAACATCATTAATGCAGTACCTTTCTTTGTCCATACCTGCTTTGGATACTGCAACATGGCTTCATGAAAGAAATTTTGAATCCTCTGTAAACTGTCTCCACTGCCATTTACCATATGCTGGGGTGGGCCAGGTAGCATTTGCCTCACTGAGAAGTGGTTCAAATCCACATGAAAATCGGCAGAAATCTTTCTATTATGCTTTATGTCAAATAGTGAGAGGGTCACAAAGAAAGGCTCTACCTGGAGGGGAAGGAACAAAATATTGGTTACCATCTTTATTACCTAACTTGTGAAAAGGAAGCACTGGTTAATGAAGAAATACTGGCTGTAAGCTACTAAGGTTGAAAATGTGTATTATTCCTTAGTTATTTATATTATATAACAGGACTACTCTGTGGGAAAAAAAATGTTTAATTTCAACAGGTACAACAGGAACCAGATTTATAATACGGTTTGTCTCTATTCCTGGTCTATTTTTGTGATCCACAGAAAATAAATCATGGCTCTGAAAAAGCCTTAAACATAAAACATCAACAGCATCCAGCATAAAACCAACATCTTATCATTCACATCCGTCTTGACCCTGGAGGCCAAACAATGCCCATGACTACATCTGCGCGCACGGTTGTTCTAAAAGCATTCCTAAACTCCCTGAGTAGGGAAATGGAGATTCCCAGGCTGGACTGCCCTGAAAACTGCTTATCATATCGAAAGGATCTCAATGCCTCTGATGCCACACACAAAAAAGATAAACAAATATTTTCAAAAGCAATTACATTTGTTGTGGGTCCTTCCTCATTCTCAGCAACACAGCATTGCAAATTAAAAGACAAATCATTGCACTTGACGAGAATCCTTTTCCCAGACTTCTCTTCAAATGGCTTCACTTCTGGTTCGAGTCCCATAAAGTCAAGCTTCTTAAAAAGAAAATGAGGAAATGGTAAATACTACCATTTTAAAATGCATAGCATAAGTAATATCTCTGCTTGGTTCTGGAAGATGTCAAACAAAAACACACTTCTCACCTGGGCATCTGGATCCAAGACAAAGAGTTTAACTCTGCTTTCACTTTTTAATTTGATCTCTGCTTCTCGGGTACTCTGTCATTAATAACAAGGGGAACAGGTTATATTTATTTTGTCATTCGGCAATTTCATAGAATCGTACAAATGTGTTGCCATCTTTCCTAATCTAAAGCCTTAAAAGATTCAACAATAGTTTCTTTATCTATCACTAGCAGTGTGCTGTTAATCGCTTAATAATCAGCTCTCCAGAAAGAAAGATAATGCATGCACAACACTTTTAAGTTTAATGCATATTATTGACATTTTCTCCATCACTTTGTTAAATCTAGACCATCCATGAAACAATAAATCAAGCCCTGATTTGAAGTGTTTGCCAAATCCCAAGGTGTAAATGGTCACACTGAAAATTTAACAATCGGTTCTCACCTGCCAGTGTAAGCTTTCTCCAGCACACCCCTATTATCACCTACCATATGTCTGGCATGCTGATGTGTGGCTGGAAGTGCAAAAATAGTGTAAGCCACGGTCACTACCCCTCAAGAAGTTTACAACATGGTAGGGGAGAAAACCATTGCACACCAAAGAAAGAACAATTAAGTATTTAATAATGTGCATTGACTTTGGAAGTCCAGTAGGAATTCAGTTAAGGACGAGTTGAACGTAAATAGGCAAGAGAAGACTTCAAAGAGAAGATAGAACTTGAAGCACAGGTGGGATTTCTTTAGACAATGCAGGTGAGGAGGAAAGGCTTTATTGAGAAGAATAGCATCAATCAATCAATCAATCGCAAACCCCATACTACTATTTGACAGACTCTATACAAAGCGCTGGAGAACAAAGACAAGAACAAAATTCCCTACACTCAAGGAGCTTATGTTCAACTCAGGAGAAACAACATGTATGTATAGAAATATGCCCAAAATAAATGCAAATTAGTTGGAGGAAAGAAGAGCCTTACACGTTTTAGGAACTCAAAATATATTTAATGGATGAATGCTCAAATGACATTTGGGAGACAACGCACATCAACGCTTACCACAGAACTCTGACAAATAAAAGCCCTACAATAAACATTAATTTAATTAAAGCACTCCAAGTAATCCATTCAATCTTGGGTTACTTTACTTAATTTCTCAAGGCCTCAGTTTCTTAATCTGTTAAGTGGTGGCACTGGTTTAACTGATCTTAAGGTCCCTTCCAGCTTGAACTCTATTATGCCTGGTTATAACTGTCCACTGGTAACAAATGATCAAAGAGTCACAGAGGTTTTGCAACCACTGTTAACTCCAAAAATACCAAAGAGCTCACACAGGTTAAAAGCAAAAAGCTTTCTTTATTCCGATGGGGAAGAGAAATTAGACACACGTGTCAGAGCTTCCTCCAGTAGGAGACCCGAGGTAGTGGGGCTAAACCTTGATTTATATATTTGTGAGTAGACAAAGAATCAGTGTAGCATACTGTAGCAACAGTGGTGAGGCACAGCAGCAACTGTGTCTAGTGACAAAAAGTCCATTCATAGCAGGCCTTCACGTCTGGGCCTATTGGTGCTTGCCCAAGCTCAGGGACCATCAGTTCTGTGATTTAGTTGCAGCAAAGTTCATCCAGAGAGCAAAGGATTGCTGTTATGTCAAGCTCAGGGCACAGCTAGCTTGCTGGGCCTTAGCTCTGGAAAACAGGGTGTCTAAAAAGAAAGAAGATCCTGACATAACCTAAAATTCATTGTCATAAGTAAGCTGCCAAAGGATTGGTATTCCAAAACGTACATAGTACAGACATGTCTTGGAGCAGAAATAACAACCTGTATTCTTTCTCTAGATATTCCATAATCAGTACAGGGCTGGGGGAAGGGGAAGAAGACGAAATGCAATAGATTTCTTACATGCAACCCTGAGACCACAGCCTCCCTTCATCTATCAAACACTATGTACTTAGAAAAAAAAGAGTAGAAAAGAGAACATGAAAATAAAAAGGAAAGAATAAAAAAGAAGATAAATGAAGAAGAACTGTTTATAAAGCTTTATATTCCCTCAGAAATGGGGAAAAACAGTGAAATTTTTCGAAGGAATAACTACTTTTCACTTCTTTCCTACTCGTTCTCCTTGCCACGTTCTAGATACTGCAAAAGTCTTCGATGATAGTTTTTATAAGGTGAGGATGACCTATTCCACTGTCTCAAAGGTATAACAGCTTTCAGAATAACATGATAATTATAGCTGATACTTCATTCGTTTCCCAGTCACAAAGCATTTCCAGCCGGTCCTCAAAACAACCTTCTGACATAGATAGTACAAATATAATAATCCCCATTTTACATCATAGGAAACAGTCTCATAAAGGCTAAGTGATCAGAGGGGCCTGAGAGTTCATCTAGCCAGTGTCCTTATCTTACAGGAAAGGAAAGTGAGACCAAAATGTGTAGTCACTTGCTCAAGAGTGGACATGTGGAAGAGTCAGGAATTTAGAACCCTTATAGCTACTGGGGTATAGGTATTAATGTTATGTGTATATATATGTATATATATATATTATGTATATATACACACACACACACACACACACACATACATACATACTCTAAGTCTTATTAATTAGGGACAAATCCAATTCAACAAACGCTTATTAAGGAATAGAATACAGAGCATCGTGCTAGCACTGGGGATGATACAAACATTGGCTAAGACAGATTCCCTACCTTTCTGAAGGTTAAATCGCACATACATATATAATAAGTGCATTGTGAAGAAAGAAAAGGTATTATATGAGAAAAGTATTAAAAGGCAATCTAGTCTAGTGGATAGAGCACTGGATCTGGAGTCAGGAAGACCCGCGTTTGACTCTCAGCTGAGAAACTTATAAGCTTTGGGTCACTTAAACTCTCTGGGTATCAGTTTCAGCATCTGTAAAGTGAGAGGGTTGGGTCTGATGGTGCCCTTCTATTCTAAGCCTATG
The DNA here is from genome assembly GCF_011100635.1 of Trichosurus vulpecula. Classification (NCBI taxonomy): domain Eukaryota; kingdom Metazoa; phylum Chordata; class Mammalia; order Diprotodontia; family Phalangeridae; genus Trichosurus; species Trichosurus vulpecula. Next base: position 371,262,215 of record NC_050576.1, read on the forward strand.
AGACTATGATTCCTAAATGGTGAATAGAATATGGAAAGACAATGATTAACCAGGGATATCAGGGGAAAAGCTTCATGAAGTAAGTGGGGCTTTCAGGGACAGGTAAAATTTCAAAAAGTGGACAGAGAAAGAGTATCCTGGCCAGAGAAGGAGAGAAAACAAACTCAGAGATGAGAAAACAAGGAGTGTCTTTGGGTGTTGGCTAGTTGTCTTAGTTTGGTTGGCACAGAGAATGAACACAGGAAAGTTCAAGATAAGCCTGGAAAGATGGATGAATGGAAGAGAAAAGAATGCTAGACCTTGAACAGGTAGGTTAACGAGTTCTAACTATTTCATTAGCAATAAGGATCTTAGAAGGAAGTTCTCTTTTGAAAACACTACGGTCATTAACAACACTAGGCATGAGGAAGATTAACCTGGTAGGAATATGAAAGAGACAGGTGGGATGGGAGGAAGGGAAGGAGTGTAGAGACTGGTAAAGAAGTTATTCCAAAATCTCAGAAGATAATGAGGCCCTGTTCTAGGGTGAGACCAGAGGGAATGAAAAGAAATGAACAGATGCAAGAGAATGAGGAGGAAGAATCAACAGGATGTGGTAAGTGATTAGATCTAAGAGCTGAAGGAAGAAGTCAAAGAAAATAATGAGGTTTCAAACATGGGACACTGGGTGGTATCTGAGTTAGAGAACTGAAAAAGAGTTGTAGAAAAGAAAAGGTATTAAAGTGACAGATAAACTTAGTTTTGGAGAAAAGAAAAGGTATTAAAATGACAGATAAACTTAGTTTTGGAGATATCAACTGTGATGTGTCCTGCAAGCATATGGAGATACTGGTCATTATGCTTGGCACAGAGATCAGGGTTGAAGATATATATGAGTCATCAACGCAGATAGTTGGAGCCATGGGGGTGAGTAAGAATGTTAGGACAGAAAATGGAAGACAGAAGTGGGGGAGAGGAGGGGAGGGGAGAAGAGAGATGAGGGGTGGAGAATGGATTAGGAGAGAGGAGAGGAAAGGAAGGAAAGGGAAGGGAGGGGAGAGGAGAATGTTGAGCACAGAAATTGGGCAAATGTTAACATTATAGGGATGAGGAAAAGAATCTAGCAAAGGAGACAGAAAAGGAACAGGCAGAGAAAGTGTGAGGAAGATCAGCAGAGAGAAGCATTCCAAAAGCCACAAGATGAAAGAGAATCTAGGAGGAAAGGTTTAGTAGCAGTGTTAAATGACATAGAATGGTCTAGGAGGCTAACAGAAAAAAGACAATTGGATATGGTGAGTAGGAAGTGAGAGAACAATTTTCCTGCTAGGTACAGAAGCCAAATCACAGGGATTGAAAGAGTTCTGAGTTCTGAGAAAGTGAAGGTATGTAGGCGCTAGGTTACCATTTCAACAAGTCCTACAATAAAAATCCTAAAAAAGATGGGAGAATAAGAAAAGTTAAACCCTAAATTGAAAGTACTCACCCTAATGATGAATTGTCAGAAAATAAAATTTGTTCACCTATTTTTTTTAAACAGAGAGTGCTGATCCTGAAAATTTACTGGAACTTTTTAGTCACAGATTTTTTTTTTAATGAAGTTCCTTTACAGGTTATTTTTCTTACTTCTGAGAATAACTGTATTCTTTCCTCCCCAAGAATATTTCCCATCCCCTATGTGACAGGACAAGTCCCTGAGGCAGTTTCTTCCTCTCACCTACAGCATGGAGAGACTTTATCTAAAAGAAAACAAAGCTGCCTCTGGAACCCGACTGGCCTAAATGACTGGCCCTGGCTTCCTTGACACAGCTTCCCACTCATCTAAAGATGTAAAAAGTCCCAGCCACGTAGAATCTAGATCTGTTGGAACTGGACTTCTGAAGCTCACACAAGTGGGGCTTCATGTTACCCCACCCTGTTGGCCAGACACACTTGCACAGAGAGATAACTAAGGGGTGAGGGATGAGATGGAGGTTGAGCTTCCTTACTGTGTCAGGGCAAAATAAACCATCTTGTGTTAAATGTTCGATGACTTGTGAGTATTTCATTTCTTCTCAATACTGAACCTGAACTAAGAAGATGCTGATATTGGAGCCCTGCTTCTGACACCCTACTATATCCTAGATTATATGTCACATATGTATGACAGGAGGATGTGGAAGGTGAGGTGGGAAGAAAGCAGTGGATTGGACTTTAAGAAGCCTCGATTTCGACTTAAGCTCTGTGACTCACTAGACTATCTTAGGTAATTCACGTAATCTCTCTAGACCTCTGTTCCCTCACCTGTAAACTAGATCATCTCTATGGTTCTTTCAAAAACTTACTATTTTGGGGGGCTGAGTCTCTGAGGCTGGGAGTATAGCTGCCACTCATGGGCTGATCCCACTCCTGATCAGCACACAAACTTTGATTTTCTCTGTTTCTGACCTGAGCAGGTTTCCCTTCTTTAAGCAGCCCAGTAGCCCCTCTGCTTTCAGGGGTTCAGTATATTGATTCCCAACTTAGTATGGACATCCTATGAGCTTAGCCTACTGAAGCTCAAGCAATCCACCAGCCTCAGCTTCCCCAGAAGCAGGGACTACAGGCAATGACTACCACATCCAGCTCTGGTTCTTTTTCAGCTGTGAAAGTCTCTAAGACATAATGCAACTGAAAAAGTCAGATTAGCTACCTTCCCAATCACAATTCTATCAAATTTCTTGATCTCAAAATGCAAAGGAAATGACCTTCTTGGGGGAAAGAAAATATAGGGAGGGTCAGAGTAAAAAAAAATCAGAAAAAAATAGGGAGTGACCAAGAGCAAAGGACTCTGGGAACTAGCTCACCCTAAGCATTATGAGGCCAAAAGCAAAGGACTCTGAGAACTAGCTCACCCTAACCATTATGAGGCGTATCCAGCCCCAACTAAGTTAAAAAGAGCAAGACACACATCTTCTGGATCTGTCACTTGACATAAATGTTTGCTGAATGGAATTGGACATCAATATAATGGAGTGGAAACTGGAAAGACAGGGTTGTTTGTTCAAAAACAATAACTAGGGTGGGGAACAAGTTGGGCTTGTGACAGAACCAGGTGTTCTGGTTTCAAAATGTCATGCTGAAAACAATTTAGGACGGAGATGACTCTCATTTGGCGTGGACCCAAGTTTAAAGTAGGAGCAACTGTTAGGGGGAAGAATAAAGCAGGAATGCTTTGTTTTGTTTCTGGTATGTCTTTAGACAAAGTGGGGACAGGGGTTGACTAACAAACTCTCTGTAAAACCAAGACAACCAGAAGACATTGCACCACTTTTATTGAATAATAAGTATTAAGCAGATACTAGGAGGCTGAAATGCTGGTTGTTGAATTAGAAGACGAAAATGGATAATACCGGCAGGCAAGGAAGCTCTGATCATCATTTACCCCATAACTATCCGTGGAAGAAATTAACTCTCCAAATACTAACTTTGATTGGTGGTAGTGGTGGGAGATGCATATTTATTAAATTATTAAATCAAAATATTAAATTTCAAAGCCTCTGATAAAGACTTACTCCATGCCTAATTTTTACATAAAAGGGATAATGCTTTCTTAAAGGTTATGCTAGTGAGGCCAAAACTCTGGCAGATCCCATCAATCTGTAATTATAATAACAATAATAATAATGTTTATATAGCAATTACTCTGTGCCATGCACTGTGTTAAGCTTGCTTTAAAATTAAAGATTTAGAGTCCAAATGATGGACTGTACATCCATGTTAGAAGAAAGAATACAGCTATTTTAATTCCAATAAGCAGTATTTATATAGAATTTTAAGGTTCGTAGTGTGACATAGTAGATAGAGGAAGACCTGAGTTCAAGTCTTGACCTTGACACATTGGTTCTGTGGCTTTAGCTAGGCAAGTCACTTAACATCTCAGTAATCTGGGCAACTCTAACTAGAAGTCAAAAAGAAGGTATTGATTTACACTGGTAAAGGGAAATTCTTCACCTGGGAGTTCCACATACTAATGAAATCACAGGTCAGGTCCCTATCCCTATACATCATAGTACAAACACCACACCGTTTGCTTCTAACAACAACCCTCTGATGTACTATACATACTATGGCATATTTTTATTCTTGAACTGAGGCCCTGAGAGGTCAGTTAATTTACTTGTCCAAGTTCACATAGCTAGTGAAATTTAGCCTCAGACATTTATTAGATGTGTGATCCTAGGCAAGTCATTTAACCTTTATTTGATTTAATCCAGTAAAGAAAGAAATGGCAAACTACCACCACCACCACAACAAAACAAACAACAACAAATATCCTGTCCAACCTATTCATTTGACAGAGGAAAAATCCAAGATGCAGAGCAGTTAACTGCCTTGCCTGAAGTCACATATTGAGAGGCAGTGCTAGGATTCAATTCCGAGTCCTTTGAATTAAAATCCAGGGCTCTTTAACCTGCATCTCCCGACTCCAAATCCAGCCTTCTCACTACTGTACCACAGTGTCTTTAAATTTGGATAGGCTCATCATCACAAAACTGATCATAAAGTGATAGGTTTGGGTTTTTTTTCGGCCATGGCAACTCATAAAGAGTCTCTAAGATAAGGAAGGAGTAGCAGTCTGCATCTGCAGAGGGAGTCCCCTCACCTATGACATCACAAACCCCTGAGGAACCGAAATTGTTTAAAACAGTGCATATTGTCATAGATAAATATAGATACTATATCACTAAGATATTGTAGATACTAGAGATACTATACCCTAAGATGTTCACAACACATTCATGGTCGGTTGGAGATAAGATTAACAGGCTAAAAGAAAAAATAAAGCTTTGGGTATAGAAAGGACATGTCCCCTAACCTACGAGCTGACGGTGTATAGCGCTGAATGGATAAATAATAAAGTCCAATTAGCCTGCAAAACATTCTAAAGGGCTTGGACCCACATTACTCATCCCACAAGCAAAAGCAATCTTTAGGAAAATCTAGAGTATTTGTCTACTAAGACAACTTCCTGTCAATCATATCCTGCATGGTTATGCTTCGGTCACAAAGGAAACACAAAGAAACATGGCAACAGGATGAGCGGACAGAGGCAGAAAGGAACAGGGAGGAGGCTGTACTAATCAAAGTACACCCCTAACAAGCTCCCACATTCATTCCCTCATTGTTCTATTTCTACTCCAATTTAGATCCAACCAACACACCTATTCCCATCCCTTCATATTCCTTGATTGTTTCATCTGGTTGGGTTTTTTTAAAAATTTTTATTTATTTATTTGTTTTTTATCATTTAACCCATGTTTCTCCTTCCCCTCACAGCATTTATTCTCTCACCTTAGCATGGTGTAGGAGAAAAAGAACTAAACTTGAAAGTCCAAGAACCAAGGTACCAGATGTCGTGGGCAGATTCAAAGACACAAGGGTGTTGCTTAGAGATTTCCAGCTGTTTAACATTGGGCCCAGAATAAGACTCATTCTATTTAGTAGCAATTAAGTTCATGCATTAAAATTTTTTAATATCGTGCTTTCTTTTTATTTCTGAAATTATGCCATTAAATACACGCAAAACTAAATGTAATCCTTCTCTACAAGTCTGTTTGTTGTGAGACACTGGTAACAAAGCCCCACCCCCTCAGATTTAGTGTAAGAAAAGTTAACGGCTTTAGAATGTTTCCTTTCCCCAAAATGAAGTCAATAAATTTAAAAACTTAACTTTCACTTTATAAAAAGTATCTGTTGTCATCTTCTTATAAATCTTGAAATGCTTATAAAAAAGCCAGAAAATACATTTAAAAGTGCTATTTTTAAACACAAAGATCCACCCTTTAAAACACAGTTATGGTCAGAAAAGTTACAGCTAAAATGGCATCTCAGGAGTGTAAATTTCCCCTCTCATCCAATTCCAAATTATATTACTGCATGATGCACTAAAATTTTTACAGACAAACTTCACCTGTAAAATGATGGCATTAGATTAGTTGATCACTAAGCTGTCTTCCAGCTCTCACATCCTATGATCTTATGATTCAACCTCCAGATGTCCTCCTCCAAACTGCTCTCACCCCACTTTATATATACAAACATAAAAACAAGAGTCAGGCTAAACGGAACAGCCTGAATGACACCACTGAAGGACCCATATCTCAACATGTTGGTGAGCACTGCAGCTGCTCTGGGGAGTAAAATGAACCACCAGCTACCTCCCGCCAACTAGATTATAAGTTTCCTGAAGTCAATATCCATGTCCTTTATCTGTCTTGTCCTTCCAACACAGCCAAATGCAGTTGATAGAGCACTGGGCTTGGAATCAGGAAGACTCATCTTCATGAGTTCAAATCCAGCCTCAGACACTTACTAGCTATGTGACCCTGGGCAAGTCACATAACCTCCTTTGCCTCAGTTCCTCATCTGGAAAATGAGCTGGAGAAGGAAATGGCAGATCACTCCAGTATCTTTGCCAAGAAAACCCCAAATGGGATCATGAAAATAACTAAACAACAACAAAAACACACAGAAAGCTGTCTTAAGAGAGGAAAGGGAGTAGGAGGGGGAGAAGGAAGAGTCACTTACTACAAAATAAGTGGGAAAGATTTTTTTTTCAGAGAAACATGGAAAGGCTGGTATGAAATGATGCAAAGTGAAGCGAGCAAAACCAGGGGAACAATTTATACAATAATAACAATACTGTAAAGAGAAGCAACTTTGAAAGAATTTAGAACTGATCAATACAAAAAGACACACCATAAATCAAAAGGACGGGTAAAGAAGTGTGCTTTCCAACTCTTGACAGAGAGGTGAATAATTCAAGATATATAGCCTCAGACATAGCCAATATATGGATCTGTTTTGCTTAACTTTGCATATGTTAGAAAGTTTGGTTTTTCTTTTCTTTTTTCTTTTCAATTTAGGAGTGGGGATAGAAGGGAGAGGGAGCTAGGTAATCTCAAAAAAGGAACAAAAGAGGATCATTTAAGCAATTATAGATATGCAGAAAAAAACAGAAGCAAAGTCAGGAAGAAGCACAAATAATGAGCAGGACAGATTTGAAAGTTATATGTGACTCCACATGTATAACCTATATTTAATTGCTTGCCTTCTCAATGAGGGGTGTGCTAGGGAGGGAAGAAAGGAGAGAATTTGGAACTCAAAGTTTTAAATATGAATGTTAAAAATTGTTTTTACATTTAACTGGGGAAAAATTAAATACTTAAAAAATATGTGTTAGAGAATAAAAACTTCACAACCAAATGCAGAAAAGAAGAAATATTAAATGCATCCTTTTCATATCGCAATGCAATAAAAATTACATTCAATAATGAAAAGAAGAAAAAGAAAGTTACATGTTAGACTTTTATATTTTAAAAGAAAGCAAGCTAAACATTATAGAGAGTAGCAGCTTCATGCATAACCCTCTTTCTCTGATTTATGGTGGACATGGAAGTGCTCGTTTTATTTTGGTGTTTGCAAAGTAGAAACTAAAATTTTTTCTTAAAATTTTCTTAAAATCCCTACTCTCAGGGAGCTTACAATCTAATTGGAAAAATGTCATGTACACCCTAATTACTGTGCAAAGAATAGTATTTTTTAAGAGTTATAAAGTACTGAACTCTCCTAGCTCAGAGGAGTAAGAGATCATTTCTGATACTGTGTACCTGGTTAAAGTAAAATAATATCCTGACCTGGATATTTAGTAGTTTCAGATTTATTGATTTATATAAATCCAAATGGGACCACAAGAAGCTAGAGGAAAGAGTGGGTGGTGAAAGAACAGAGGCAACTAGATCTCCAAGTACCAACAGTGCTGGGACTTGAAGTCTGAAAGACCCCAGATCAAATCCCACCTCAGACGCTTGTTATCTGTGTAACCCCAGATAAGTTGCTTAACCTGAGTCTCTGTTTCCTCATCTGTAAAATGAAGACAACATCATGTGTCTCCCAAGATTTCTTGTGAGGATCAAACAAGATAGCATTGATAAAGTACTTTAAGGTACTTTGTAAATGTAAGCCATCCAGAAGTGTAGCAGTCGGAGGAGTCACATGCTGGAAAATGCTAACCACATCCAGAGAAAGAACTATGGCATCTGAATGCAGATTGAAGCACACTATTTTCACTTTTTTTGTTGTTTTTTGTGGCTTTTCCCTTTTGTTCTGTACTTCTTTCACAACATGACTAATGTGGAAATATAGTTACCATGATTGCATGTGTATAACCCATATCGGATGGCTTGCCTTCTTGGGGAGGATAGATGGGAGGAAGGAAGAAAAATTTGTAACTCAGAATCTTATAAAAATAAATGCTAAAAACTATCTTAACATATAAATGGAAAAAATAAAATACTATTTGCTAAAAAACAAAAAAGAAATAGAGGAGTCAAAGTGAAGGCTTCTTTTGGTTTAGAGAGATCTGAATATGTTTGTAGGGCTGATGGGAAGGGACCAGTAGAGAAGGGAATACTGAAAACTCATGACAGAGACAGGGGATGACAGGTAGATCAAGGGTCCTGGGAGAGGCAGAGGAAATGAGATCAGTTAGAATGGTTAGCATTAGTGAGGACTAAGGAAATCTCTTCTGTGACTAATCAATTAATCAATTAATAAATATTCATTACATGCCTACTGTGTGGCAGGAAAAGAAGACAGTGTATAATGATGCTGACCCGTTTCCAAAATACAGGAGGGTAACCGATAGAAGCTATTTTCTGATGGTCTCTATCTAAAGAGGAATCTAGGTCATCTTTATTTTTTTTTAAATGAGTGACTTGAAAAATGGGAGCAGGGAAAAAAAAGATATTGGAATATATGCTATGGTAGATGAGAGGGATCAATAAGGGTAAAATAAGAAGACTGTCAAGCAGCAGAGGCTCAGTGAATTTGTACATTATATTGTACATGTACACCGTGCATGTAAATTACATGTACAGTACATTGTTAATATACACTGTACATGTAAATTACATATACACTACATGTGCATGTACACGTAAATTACATGTACATTACATTGTGTGTAAATTACATGTATATTAAATTGTGCATGTACATTGTACATGTAAATGAATTTGTAATGGGTAAGATTAGCTCAATTTCATGACAATGTCCAGTTACTTTGGATGGATGAAATGGGCTTTGCCAACCTTAAAATCTTAAATAAAGGTTATCTATTTTATCATCATTATCACCATTATCATCCTCATTCTCCTCAACAGTCCTAGAACAAGCAGGCACATCAAGGCACAGGAATAAAAAAAAATGATTGGTCCAGGGAAGCCAAGGATTCTAAGGTAGTAACTAATAATACATTAAAATAGCAAACTATGAGATCAAGGCTGAGGAAGTAGAGAAGAAAAACCAGAGTGGATGACGGCTGAGAGGTGAGTTAAGGGGGCTGGAGTTCATAAAAAGGGTGAAGAGTAGATTTTATGTGCCTGAGAATGGGAGAGGTTGGACAGAAGGTTTCGGTCAGAGATCAGAAATTCAAAGTTCTGGATTTTGGAAGAAGTCCAAATCTGAGGGATTGTGAGGTCTATGGCAAAGCCATGTTGGCCTATGGCTTAAATCAGGTAGGGAAGGTCACTGGGATTGACAAGGCAGAAGAATTTATCTGATTCTGTTGCTAGAGGGTCCAATAATATAATAATACTCAGTAATTATGGTCACCAAGTAGAAAGGAAGGCCATGACCTAGGTATAAAAGTGATTATGAAAGCTTGGAGAAAAATTAGGCAGTCTACAGATGACAATGACAAGACTGGGGGCTCAGTGGACTGCATATCTCTCAAAGGAGGAAAGGTCATTAAGAGGAATGGTCTAGAAAGAGGATTAAAACCACCTTTCCTTCTGGCCTTGGGAGTCAGGGGAAGCATGAAAAGTGGCCTCCCGTGGAAAGGCTTGCTAGGGATCTCATGTGCTCCTGAAAGATGCAGTTTTCTGTTAATCTGATGCAATGGAAAGAATCTTGGTTGAAAAATTCAAGGCCTCAGGGGAGTTTGTTAGAGCTGGAACCATTTAGACTTAAAATAGGATTCTTTCTAATAGGTAGCAACTAGATACTATTTCACTTTTTAGCAACTGAGAGCGATTTAACATTTGGGCTTAAAAGAGGACTCTTTCTAGTTGGTGGCAACAAGTTGGTTCACAGACTAAATTTTACACAATTATTTTCTGGATTCCACTCCACTCTCATAAAGAAGTATTTCAGGAAGCTAAGAACATGTCATGAAAGGTTTAAAAGCACTCATGATCTTTCAAAACATAGTAACATATAGCAAATCTCAGTGATATAAAGGAAAAGAAAAAAAGTATTGAATAACTCTTTAAATACGAAGATAGAAACCTAGAGTAAGGAACATCTTCTGACCTCGACTTCATGGAAACAGGAACCAACAATGGCAGTACTAAAATTAGCTTTAATAGGTAGGTGCTAAAAAAGACACTGTGGTTACTTCCAAACCCTAAAGACATTTAGGTAGCTAAATTCTCACTGTAGGAGGAGAGTTGGTATTTGAGAAAAAGTAGCTCTGTTTGAAAATGAAAGTCAGAGTTCAGTGCCAGCATACTGTTATTTGTATTTCTGTAAATCAATTACAATCTATCAGGTATGTTGTTCAGTCGTATCTGACTCTTCATGACCCCATTTGGGGTTTTCTTGGCAGAGATACTGAAGTGGTTTTCCATTTCCTTCTCCAGCTCATTTTACAGATGAGAAAACTGAGGCAAACAGGGTTAAGTGACTTGCCCAGGGTCACACAGCCACTAAGTGTCTGAGGCCATATTTGAGGTTAGGAAGATGAGTCTGGGCACTCTAGCCACAAAGCCACCATCAGGTATGTTAGCAGCACCAAAATTAAATGGTATTGTGGAATGATATTCAGTCAAAACTTTGTTCCTAATGCGAACCTTCCTCCCCACTCCAAAAAAATAAATAAAATTGAAAGATAAAAAGAGAGAAACCATGCAGAGCAAGTAAGACAAAGACAATTTTCTTTTCTTTTCTTCTTCATTAAAAAGTTTAAAAGAACCAGCAAACACTTCTATCTTGAGCAAACACCAGGCAGAGTATTGTAGTGACCCAGGGCACTGAATATTTGTCAGTGGTTCTCAATCCCAAACCTAAACCTTAATTCCTTTTGCTTGAATGAAGAATTTATTTCCAGTGGAGGAAGAAGGACATTCATGGAGAAGGATAGCACAGACAGACCTGAGAAATGCGAATCACTATAATCATGTGAAAAAAAAATTCATCAGGATTTTGGTTGTTCTCCTAGCTTTTGCAAAACAGTGTTCAATGACTTGAAGTATAATTTTAAAAAAAGCTAAAACTGCCACTGAGTATCTGTTTATTGTCACTGGCAAAATAAACTGAAGTTTGACTCAAAAACAAATTCTCTTTTTTTGATCTAACAATATTGCAGCTCATATCATTCATCTTTAAATAAAGAAATAGACATAAATCATAGAAAATTAACTGCTAATAAGTCCAGCAGGTATAATTCTAGTTTCCAGCAAATACAACAAATAAAGCAACGTTTGAATTTCATCCCACCAACATCAGAAGCTTTAAAGAATGATTACCTTGGCGAGTTCAGGCAGGTAACTATCTAAACCGGAGGAAGAGCTTTCCAATTTGCTTTGTTCATCATCTACAATTCAAAACAGATCATCTCAGTCACTGGTAATTAAAAATGCTTTATTTTACATAGGGATATAAAAGCAATTTCTTTCCTCTACACTCTGTTAGATTTAGACATAACATCAACTGGGAGTAACGAAGCATGGGTTTTTACCCACCAGTTTAGTCTGATCCAGTCATCCAAGCAAACTTTACAGAGATTATTTGCCTGACTTGAAAATACCTAAGAGAGCTAATTCCTCCTATTTAAAAAAAATGCTGCAGAAGCAATTTAACACTTTCTTTCATTGTCAGGAGAGGTCCTGTGCAGCCTCTTGTTACATTAATGGAATTGAAAGACTGCTAGGTCTTTCCTCCAGGTTCTACTTTCTTCTCTACATTCAACCCCTAAAAAATCAGTCAGCCAAGGAGCAATTATGAAGTGCTTACTGTATGCCAAACACTGTACTAAACCTTAGGGATACAAAGAATAGCAAAAACAGGATACCTGCCCACAATGAGTAGATGGAAGGAAATCTCAGAGGAAAATTCTTGGGGAGAGATGGAGGAGTAATGGGCAGGGATAGGAGAAGGAAGGGACAAGAAAAGTCTTTCAATTACCAATTAATCAATAAACAGTTATTAAGCACCTACTATGTGCTAAGAACTGGGGATACAAAAAGACAATTCCTGCCCTCAAGGACTTAAAATTTAATGATTGCAACACTACACATTACATACTATAACAGTATCACTAAGTCAGACTTGAACAGCTTACCTTCGTGAGCTTCTCCATTACGTTTTTCTTGCATTGCGGCTTCAAAATTGAGCTGCAGAATTTTATTGAGTGTTGTAATCCAGTCTTCCATTTCCAACTCACTATCTGCTGCCAAAAGATAACTACTCTTATCCTGCATCTTGAGCTCGAAAGCAAAGCGCCGGACTTTATTGTTCTAAAGTGAAAAAAAGAATGTACCACATTTTTACAGAAATTCCCGAGGATTCACTTTTCTTTAACACTGAGAAAATTTGTTGACCAGTGAAATCTTTGTCAAGTTATTTAAATGGTACTTCAAATTTATTATAATTTATATCTAAAAGACAGGTGGCATAGTGTAATAGATAAAGAGCTTGGACTAAGAACCAAGAAATTCTGACACAAACTGGCTGTTTGACCTTCAAACGTCACCTCCCTTTTCAGAGATCTGGGCAGTTTTCTAAGAGTTACCCAGAAGGTCCCAAGCTGTATTGGTTAGAGAGAATTTCTTCAATCACCAATTTTCCATACCAATGAAATCACAGATACAGTCCTACATCCAAAAAGGAATTTATATGCCATTTCTAAAATCAAACGCTACATCTTGAATACTTAACGAGGCAGGTCCTAATAAACATTCAACTACGAGATGCCTGGAACACTTACTTACCCAGTCCCCTGCTTCTCTCACTTATGCCTATTCACTTCTAGACTCTATACGTGACAAAGCATAAAAATGTTAATATCTTTATACAAAGAGGTAAAAAGTGAAAATTCTTCATACAGTAGATTAAAAGGACAGTGACAGACAGTGTGGTATGAAGACAGAGGGCTGTCCTTACAGGCACAAAGTCCTGCCTCTGATATATATGGACTAGTTGTTTAACATCTCAAGGTCTTCAGTAGTTTTCTAAGATACTAAGTTATGAATGAGTTGTTGATGTGCTTCAGTGAAGGGAGTTGATGATAGGTAAATATAATATCATAAATGAAATTATAGGTCTAGACTCCCCGCCCCCCATAAAAAAGAAGGGATGATATGGGGTTGCTTGCGAGCACAAGCTAAGCAGGGTGCAGATCTCCGATTCCTGGCTCAAACCAGAATTCTCTAAGCTGTACCTCCAAAAGGGAGAAGGAAAGGAAGCAGGAAGTCAGAGGTGGAGGAGGCTTTTTTGTTGTTGGATTTGTTTGTTTGTTTTCCCTTCTCCACTATTCCCTTCTCCACTATGGGGTATGTGGAGGTGCCCCTTGGAACTGCTGCAGACAATTACACAATGAAACAGTCCTAAAGATCTCAAAGGTTAACATACTTGGCATACACCCGAAAATGTCCATGGAAATCTAACACAAAGGCAAGAAAAAGGACTTAAGTGTGATATCATGTAAGCTGAATCATGAGACAAAGATTTTAGTCTCAGTTCTCCCACTAAATTGTGCAACTTTGGACCTGAGCTTACAAATAAACGTGAAGGAATTAAATAATCTCTAAAATCTTTTAGAATTTAACTAACACTCGATATTGTTTTTAGATATCTGAAAAGAATAGTAAGTAGGTGTTCGTTTAATATTAGCAAGTTAGACTGTTCTTTATTTCTACAACATATGTAAATCAATATGTTATAATGAGTTTCAAAATTGCTAACTTAAAAAAAGTAGTAAGTACTGATAGGAAACTAAGGAGTAAAAGGAAAAATGGGAAAGAATTAGTGGAAGGAAGGAAGGAAGGAAGAAAGGAAGGAAGGAAGAAGTTTGAAGTGGTATTTGGAAATAAGCATATTCCTGAAACATATCAAATTTAATATTTGGAAACATGTTGTCATATATAGAAAGTGAAAAAAATCTAAGGGATAGAGTACATGAGTTTGAATTTAAAATGTTGAATTTTTTTACTTCAACATAGTAAGACACAGGGCTCAAATCTGGTTCGTCCATTCGTTAAACATGTAAAATAAGACTTTACTGCTTTATCATCTTGCTTATCATTTCATTAAATGTGCCATTCTTCCTGGAGAAGGAATATTTCTCTTTCAATGACCTGAATAAAAACACCATAGGGTACTCAAACCATTTTGTCCCACCACCAGCTAGAGATTTTTCCCAGCACAGCAAATTCACTTATTCACCCTGTTCCCCAAGAATGCATCCATGTTGAACAAATAAGAAGGTACTTTGTAACTATACAAAGAACATGCTCTTAAGAGCAGACCATCCTGCTCTCAAAGTTAGCCTTACTTTATTCTTCTGTAAAATAAGGAGGTTGAACCCACTGGTCTCTAAAGTCTTCCCCCATACACATTCAGAACCTATGATCCTGTAACTACTTCTTTATCTTCACCTTCCCACCCATTAAATGTGGGTGTCCCCCAAGTCTGTATCTTTAGTTCTCTTCACTTATTATAAATAGCCTCTGCCTTAGAGACCTCATCTGCTCCCATGACTTCAATTATCACCTTTAGGCAGATGACTAGAAAACCACCATCTGGCCCAATCTCTCACCATGATTGTAGTCCCACCTCTCCAACGGCCTGATAGGCACTTTATCTGGATGTCCTATCAGCATCTTACATGCACCACCATTTCCAATACTGAATTCATTAACTTACCCCCAGCTATCTTGGTAGGAAAAAAACATGCTTCTCTTCTCAACTTTCCTTTTTTGTTTCATGATATCATCACCATCTTCCATAATCACCTAGAATCGAAACCTTAGAACCACTTTTTGACTCTTCCCCAGCTTCTCACACCCAATGAGTTGACAAGTTTTATCAATTCAGTATCCATGGTTTTTGTCTCCTTCATCCTCTCCTCTCCATTCTCTCTGTCACCCTCCCAGTTCAGGCCCTCAATAATCTTCAAACCGATACGATCATAATAGTTTCCTGTCTCCATTCTCTCTCTGATCAATCACTCAGGCCAACCATTCATCCATCAACAAGCATTTACTGTGTTTACTCCATGCTAGGCATTGTGCTAAACTCTGGGGATACAAAGAAGGGTGAAAATAGTCTTTGTGAATGTCTGGCCATGTCAATGATCTACTCAAAAGTCTTCAGAAGTTCCCTATATATATATAGGACAAAATATAAATTCCTTAGTATGGCTTCTGAAAGACTTCCATAGTCTGACTCTTACTGCCTCTCCTTCCTGATTTTACTCTACTTTTCCTCCCACATTCTACGTCCAATCAAATTGGATTGTAGCCCATGTGCTGTGCCTTGATCTCATTCTGGGTTCTTCCGCTGCCATTCCTTTGCATAAGCTGACTGTAAAGACCAAGTCCAAGTGTCTTCTCTCATTTCATTTCCCTTCCCAAATTTACTACAAGTATATTAAATATTATAATATTATTATATAATAATAATAATATTATGATAATATATTTTAATATACTCAAATACACTAAATATACTATTTTCTGAATTTCTTCTTTGGCCTCTATCTTGCGTCATCCCTATTTGTGTATGTGTTTAACTCTCTCATCTGACACTGAAATCTTTGCAGGTGAAGAGATTTTCCACCTTGGCATCCCCATCCACAGGTATCGTGCTTTGCATATAGTAGATGCTTTATTGTTGTTTGTCCTTTGTTTTCAAAGAGGACCAGTGATATTACAGGGGGATATCCTGACTCATGGGTGAACTGACTCATGGGTGAACTGAATTTAAGTGAGGCAGAACTGCACAAAGTTGTCAGCCTCACTCTCTTTTCCAGTCATCAAAGTCCAATGGCAAGACAAAAAAATCAGGACAACTGGTGATGATCCAGGATGCAGTGGATGACCATGGCATCTTCAATGTCTAACCAAGTTCTAAGTGTACCACAGTGCCCACTTCAGCCACCTTCATGGCCACTGGAACATGCTTAGGTAGACAGCCCCCTAACTCACCAGTGGGTTTGTGGCCTTTTGGTTACCCTTAGACTGGTTTAGCTCATCTGCCGATATGTTTTATGGGGGTGTGCCTGCTGTGCATGACACAGCTTTTTGGAGCCATAGGTGAGAGGTGAGTATCAGGTAGACACGAAAAGTGGATAAGCAGCCCTGAAAAAGGCTCAGCAAGCCCTCACACCAGCGGTACTTGTCCTCCTTGAACACCCACATACCCCAGATACTTTATAAATGTTCAATGAATTTTATGGCAAGCACTTAATAAATGTTGGCCAAATTAAATTAGTTGAATTAAATGCAACTATTATTTTGAAACTCCTTGCTTATGTGTGTATCCATATATTTCTTGGAAGAACAAATAT
The DNA here is from genome assembly GCF_011100635.1 of Trichosurus vulpecula. Lineage (NCBI taxonomy): Eukaryota > Metazoa > Chordata > Mammalia > Diprotodontia > Phalangeridae > Trichosurus > Trichosurus vulpecula. The sequence goes on from NC_050576.1 coordinate 371,278,782, forward strand.
ATTTCTATGAATGCTCAGTTACATAAATATGCAAGATGCATATAAGTATCCACGGCACCTAATACTTGCTAAAGGGAGATGATTTATTGGTCTTAGCAATGAAAAATGACAGAACAGCCTTCTGGACTCAGCAATTCAAAGGCAAACAATTATAAGTACAGATGCATTTCTAATGCTTCTCTTGATAGGCTATATCTAAACAACATTTAAAGATTTTGGACAAATACTTCTTTGAAAATGTGGGGGGGGGTAGCACTTAAAAGAAACCAGTCCATGAGCTAGTTGACTGTAGTTGATATTTATAATATGAAAACATGCCTACTTTATATTTTATCTTCAAATTAATAATTCACTTATGACCCTTAATAAAAAACAAATATTATTTCTAAGGAGTCTAATCAGAAGAAATGTTATGATTTCCTTAAATTATGAGAAAAGAGAATATTAGATCTGTTTTAAGTCTATTTCCTAAAAAATGATTCTTGATGGAATTTCAGGGGGATAGGAGGTTCCTAAGTAACTTCTCAACTTATTTTTTGAACCTGGAAAATTTGGGAATTTGTTTTCCTTGCCTATGCTTATATGTTGCAAGGGTGTTGTTGGTGGGGGGGGGGGCAGTTATATTTCCCTCCTTGGGGGATAGAGGGAGGTAGAAGGGAGAAAAAATTGATTTTTGTTCATTTTAAAAAATTAAATTAAGTTTTTTTAAAGTTCCTTCTCAAGGGCAATATACTCTTTCCTAAATACCAATTTAGAATTTGGGCATTCCATCTACATAATAACACAGAACAACAGTTGGGAATTGCTCCTCAAAGAAACATATCTAAAAAATAAGTAACTTCACTTGAACTAATCTAAAAAGTGCCCAGGAGACCTGATAGAAAACAAAGGACAGTTTTTGAACTAGCTGTGTAAAACTGAGAAAATCACCAAGTCTTAATTTTGTCGTAAAATGACAGGGTAGAACTACAGATGATAACTAATAGCTACCTTCCGCCTCAGAGGTTCTGTGATTCTAAAACAAGGGATTTTAACCTAGAGTTCATGGATAGATTTCCAGGAGGTTCAGATACTAGGATGAAAAAAGAAATTACATCTTTATTTTCACTAATCCCTAACTAAAAATTAGCACTTTCTTCAATTATTTAAAAACATAATTTGAGAAGTGGGCCACATGTTTCACCAGATCAAAGATCACTGACACACAAAAAAATGAAGAACCCTTCTTCTAAAAGAACCATAATACATCTTATCATGTGGGGTAGAAAATAAGCAAATGCTAGCAAAATCTAATAAACAAGTAGATTCTATTGATTATCCCCAAAGAGTTTTAGGAAGCCAATTAGTCTTATGTAAGACATTGAATAATTGTATCTTTAAGAAAAGCATAAATTATTTTAATCAATTTTCAAAGCCTGATACAACTTATTAAAAGCAAATAAACCTATGCCTACACCACTCTGCCATGCCCTTATTCCAAAGGAATATGAAGAAAGAGTCTTCCCTTAAAGATAGCTACTTGGACTTTGAAATACGTGTACTAAAGATCTCCTTAATTCCACAGTCCAACAGAATATCTACATATTGTGCTGTACACATAGCAAAGGTTCTCACATAATATAATAAATCAGCCAGATTGTTGTTGTTTTTCTGGCTCTTATTACTTATGGCTGCAAAAGCTGTCTTGCCAAATACCACACACAATAACATGTGTTTTGCTTCAAACTTTTTTTTTTAATGCTAGCATTGTAAAGGTCAACTCAAAGTAGCCAGAAAGATGCTGTGCTCAGCTACATACTCCAGGCAACTACCATTAAAGTTCTCCATTAATGCCATCGATAACTCCAGGCTTCTTTATTGCATTATTAACAGAGGTAGCTTTTTCCTAGGGTGTTACAACCAATGGGAGATATATAAAGCTCATTAAAAAAAAAACAAAACCTCCATGACATGGTGCTACGTACTAGATCAGGTAGCCCAATACACATGTGGGCACAGAAAATGAAGGTGCCCCTATAGAGATGCCCATTACAGACAGGTGGGCAAAAGTATTCTCGTTCAATAGCCCCATACAAAGATAGTAGAGTGTGATATGAAAAGCACTTAACTAGAAGTCAAGAGACGCAGGATCGAATCCTGGCTCTGCTACCAACTAGCTCTTCTTGGTACCTAAGAGTCTCCATCAGAATAATGAAAGGAATGAGCCAATGATCTCCAAAAATCACCTCCAACTCTAACTATAGCATGCGTAGATAAGGCCACAGCTCTGCTCACATTCCTCACGTGGAGGACTACAGCAGGAGATGAACTGAAATGATGTCACTGTCTACTCGGGCCTTTTGGGACAAGCTAGTGAAAAGGATGAATCCCTATTTTCCTGTTGGGCCTGATAAAGAAATGGGGCAAAATACATGAAAAAGCACCAGAAATTTTATCTGTTTTCAAAAACAACCCTAAAGCCCTCTCCAAAGCAACTCCAAAGAGCATATAAATAAACCTTCCCTCCTTTAGTAATCTGTACTGGAATATATGAGAACATACGTACACACACATATACGAATAAAACTTAAAGCCCTGTTTTTGCCACTATCTATCTGATCTGTAATACATCAGGAAGTTTCTTCGTCTCTCTAGGCTTACCTCTCCAACTGTAAAACTGGAGGTGAACTATACAATCTATCTTTCCAAATCTTAAAATGGTATCCTATTCCAAGTTCAGATAAAAGCAGCTAGATGGCACAGTGGATAGAGTGCTAGGCTGGTGTCATGAAAACTTGAGTTCAAGTACAGTCTGACACCTTCTGGGAGTGTGTGTGTGTGTGTGTATGTGTTAACGTATGTGTTTGTGTTGTGTGTTTGACCCTGAACAAGTCATTTAACCTCTGTCTGACTCAACTTCATTGAATGTGAAATGGGAATAATAGATCCTACCTCACAGGCCTAATTATAGTTCCTACCTTATAGAGTGGATGTGAGAATTAAAAAAGATAATATTTGTACACAGTTCCTCACACATAGCAGACACTTAATCAATGCTTATTCCCTTTTCCTCTCCCCTTTACTTCAACTCAGTTTCACTGAAAGGACCTTTTCCAGAAGTTAAACTTGATTATAAGAAGGTACACAAGGCCACAGCAGCATGTGGCCAAGGCAGAGAGGGAAGCCATGTTCAAGCGAATTGGTGCTGTATCCTTGGTGAGTATTCTTTCCATATTGTGGCTAAATAAACTTCCTTCTGTTCACTGTTTAGAAAAATTAAAACCTCCCACATGATTGGCTTTGCATCTCCCTTGAGGCCCTTAGCACATTTTAGCCTTAAGTTACATAGGTGTTTATTTGTCTTATCTCTCTCACTAGACTCTAAGCTTGCTGAGGGCAGGGACCATATCTTAGACATCACTGCGTACCCTAGTAAAATCTGAACATAGTAACTGTTCAATGATTTTTAAATGAATGCTCATATACAACATTTCAAGTATAAATACACCCATTTTAGAATTGTTTTTTTTAACCACATTTACAATTTAACAACAACAGCAACAAAACCTGAAAATGCAATTATTCTAAATTTACCTGAACTACACCCATACAGGAATCCAAAAATATTGATCCTTTTGGCTCCTTGGAGATTTTTTCGTCTTTGTAGAAATTCAAATTATAGGATCCATCGCCAAGTTGAATCAAATGGAAGAATCGTCTCTTAAATGACTAAGAGAAAAAAAATAATTTTGTTGCTATCATTTCAAAATAAAATAAAGATCTCATTGTTTCTGCAGATAACTGAAACTATAAAAATATACAATTATTATTTTAGAGAGCTCCAAAACTGACTGGACTGAAGTAAATATTCCCAGATTTTAGAATGAGCTACAAGATAATTACAGTATTTTATTCATACAGAGATAAAGAGAGGGAGTTAACTCTCTTAATCGACTTAATCTCTAAGAATTACCTCCCTCATGTAGGGAATAGAAATATGATGTAATATTACTATCAAGCAGAAATGATATAAATTCCATTTGGGAAGGAATGAAAGTAATTAAAATTCAGATAACTTTTTTTTAAACCACTAGAATGGCATGCTTTATAATATTCCTCATTGCCTTTCCAGCATGAGAGTAACCACAATCAACATTTCTATTCTTTTCTACACATTTGCTTTTTTCCCCATTTTCTTACCTCTCCCCTTCTGTACTATCTTAATTACTAATCGTGGACTTTATTCAGCCTTCTTATTCTCTGTACTAATGTTTGGCTCATGGCTTCTCTTTTTAACCACTTCCTTTACACTTTCATGACATTCACACATTTTTTTTTTCCCTTTAGGGTTGTACTCAATTAGTGGTCATTATTTCAGTCATGGGAGAAGCTGAATTTAGCTCAAGAAATTTACATTCCGTAAGTGATACCGTGTAGGTAGCAATGATTTGTTCCATGACAGAGGAGGAAGCCTCAGCTCTCTCAGACATCACCTTTAACCTGTCCCAGATGTTCAGGGCATATACCTGAGCAGGGTGAGCTAGGAAAAAGCAAGTATGACTGGTTGATAGGATCAATGCTATCTGTTTTATACATAAAATCCAGTGCAGCCATTCATTTCTAGCACTGTCACCAAAGGATAAAATCACTTCGGGATGACACGCTGCCTTACCCTCATGGTCACACTTATGGCACTGTTCATGTTGCCTTTGTACAGCCATCCATGCTTGGTTATGCCACCTTTCTGAGACCCAAGGGATGCAGCATCCTAGGAGAAGGGAAAATACTGATGATTCTTTATTCCCAGCTATATTTATAGGAAACTTGGTCAACTAGCACACTACTCATATTTTTCTCAAATCTCCTTCGTGTCACTTTGGAGGAATAAGCATCATTATGTCAATGACCGTACATATTACAATGCAATACTGAGCATTAAGTTCTACTGTCCTTTCCATCAAAACATTCATTTGTAAATTAGAAGAATCCTAACTTTCCAAAACCAACACTAACACCTAAAAGCACAGCAGATGTACAATATAGTTTCTTAAAACCAAGTTTTTAATAAGCTGCATAAAAGTACATGCCATGCTTGACCACTTACGCCCAGTTTCATGAAAAATGTTTTCAGATTACACTCCCACATGGTAAGAGGACAACATCGAATTCTTGGAAAACTTCCCAGAGGCTTGGTTCAGGGAAAGGTAAAGAAAGGGAGTGAAGGCAAAGAAACTGAGAAAGCACGGAGAAAATCATGGGTTCAGTTTGGAATGAGAAAGGAAAAGAGGAAGAAAGACAAAGGATTTTTTTAAAAGGACTGGAGGAAGAGTTAGAAAAAATGAAGCAACAAAAGGCAAATTAGTAAGAAGAACACAAAAGCAGCCTCCTTCACTGATTACTGTTTCACAGAATCACAGCCCTAGATCTGTAAGGGATCTCAGGGGTCACTTGGTCCAAAGCTCACAATTTACAGATGAGGAAGTGAAAAGTGAAGCGATTCACCCAAGATCACACAGGTAGAAAGCATCAGAGGTGTGATTTGGACCCAGGTCTTCTAACTCTGCCAGGGCTCATTTCACTTGACCATCCCCATTCACAACAGGGTTTTTGCTGCTGTCAAATGAGAAGTTGCCAGGGGAAGGAGATGGTCTAACTAGCTGGTGCTAAAAAAAAATCCTTGAGGCTTATAATCTACAATCAGCAAGCTGACCTCTCTACTTAGACACACACACATACATGTACACGCACATGCACACACACACACTCAAACTGACTTTCTGTGACTTCTTTTCCCTTTCAAGATTATATATGATGTTCATTTTCACCTGCTTCTAGTTTAAAGGGAGGACAAATGATGGGAACACACAATGAGATTTGATTCCAATCATCCCACACCAGTCTAGGTCCTGAATCTCACTGGGAATGTGCTCCATTTTTAAAAAAAATTCAAATGACATTTGAGGAAAAAAAAAATCCTGGATCTGGTTTGTGAACCTTTTCAACACAACACTGGTTTGTAAGTATTAGATTTGCAAAGTATCTTATACCATAAAGTTCATGTACATAATATCTCTATGTTTTCCAAAATTATATAAATGTATATAGATGCAATGTTGGCTCTTAATATAGTATTCAGGGAGAATCTGCTACCAGAAGATATTTTAAAAGTTCGTTAATGAGTGGCTGATAGTGTATAACTAAGCTGACAGCTCTGGAAAGCATCTAAACTCCAACTGGGACATTTGACATCTCAAATAAGTAGGAAAATATGGAAAATACTAGGTAAGCTAACAATTTAATGGTTTTAAAAATGAGGTTAAATTTATTCCTCTTAATGCCTTAATGTGTTGTTAAGCAAAAATGGGCTCCTTAGCACTTAGTTCAACAAGTGCCCTTGAATAGTTTGGCTTTTGTTCCTTTTGTGTAATTCATTGAGCCTTACTAGGTGCTAAGCCCCAGGCCCAAACGCTATTAGGTGTAAAACCTTAGTGGGTGTGGATTGGCAACTAAGGTGGGGCCCAAGGTGGGGTTAACTCCAGGGAGGGCCTAGTTTACATGTCTGGGACAGCAGAGGCTTTTAGACCACGTGGGTTTAAGTCGCCTCTTTGTGACTTTGTGACGATTCATTCTAGGTCACGTTGGTGAGTCGCATGTGTGACTCACCCCTGACGCTGAAAAAGATATAAAAACCAGGGGTTGGCTGTCTGTTCTTTGGAGCTCTCTTACTCACAGCAGTGATGGCACGTGTGACTCTGGGCCAGCCCTTGTTCTGAGCTCCCGGGCTGAACCTAGATGTTGGTAACTATGAATCTGTATTTGGTCTGTCTGTTAATGTTTGTAATTTGTTTGTATTTTGTTCTGAAGTTCAGGGTGCTGGATTTTTCCTCTGAACTAAGTGGATGATATTTGTACGCTGAATTAAAGTAAGCTTGTCAACCTTTCACCTTGCTTTCCTTAGTTAAGCAGATCAAAAGAACCTGTGCTGTTGGCAGCTTTCCGGGTGCTGGCTGTGGGTGGATCTCGCACCCCCACAGAAGCTGCTAGCCGGATTGTTGAAACACTTAATATGGGGGCAACTATGTGGCACCATAGTGCATACAATGCCAGGCCTGGAGGCAGGAAGACTCCTCTTCCCGAGTTCAAATCGGACCTCAGGCACTTACTAGCTGTGTGACCCTGGGCAAATCACTTAACTCTATTTGCCTCAGTTGTCTCATCTGTAAAATGAGCTAGAGAAGGAAATGGTAAACCACTCCAGTATCTTTGCCAAGAAAACCCGAAAATGGGATTACAAAGAGTTGGACAAGACTGGAAAATGACTCAACAACAACAAAAATGCCTTAATATATTTGCATATTTTCCACCATTCTAAGCTACAGTCTCTTCCCATTTTTAAAGATAGCAAAGGGTTTTAAAAAAAAGGAATGGTTTTGTAAACCAAAGAATTAATATAGTACAATCAGGGAAGATGTGCCCATCTAGAGATTTAATTTCTCCCATTTTTCTTCCATGGTAAATAACTACAATTCAAAGTTAGAGAGTACAGATGCTGATATATTTTAGTAATGTATGAAATCTGATAAATGAGTGTTACATCTTGCCACCACGCTAGCAGGAATACCTATTAAATTCAAGCCTTAGGAACTAATCAGTCAATTCCTTTAAAATTTTGGGGGAATAAACAGATAAACAAGAATAGCAAAGTTTAAAAAATTTGTCTCATTCATTTTGTCAATTAAGCAAGTATCACTATTATCCCTTTAAAAGAAACATGAGAAATAACATTTTATGGAGAAATAGTTGATTTTCCAATTGTCCAACCTGTTATAAAAATAAAAAGGCTCCATTTGACAAATATTTCTTACTAATAACTAAGATAAAAAGGAAACAATAATATGCAGTCAACCTACCTCATCCTTGTCAGCCTCTTCATCCACTTCATAAACATGGACAGGAAGTTTATCCAATTTTGCCACTTTGCTTTAAAAAAAAGGAAGAAAAAGTTTTAACATAAATTATAAATATCAATATATTTATTATCTATAAATTATCTAGTGAATGAGGATTATTAATAGTCACATCCTTCAGCCATTATATTAGCTCTAGGGAAACTGGGAATTTATAGAGGCTATTTAGTGCACTTGGAGAAGGAGATCAATTCATACCAGTATTTCAATAATCAGCCAGTCAATAAGCATTTGCTACATGCCAGTCACCGTGCTGGTGAAATAAAGAAAAATCAAAACAATCCTTGCTCTCATGGAGATTATAGTCTATTGGGAAAGACAACATGCATTTAAATTGGCACATGGGAAAACAGAGTAGTTGTAATAGAACTTTAAAGGGGAAGGCTCCAGCAACTGTAGGAACTGGGAAAGACCTCTTGTAGAAGGCAGTGGAGTCTCTAAGGAAGCCATGACTATCAAGAAGTACAGGTGAGGAAGGGGGAACATTTCAGGCATAGAGGACAGCTAGTACAGGGATTTACTAGTATGCTCCAAGAGAACATGGGATGAAAAAGCTTGCCAATCATTAGCCACAAATTCATAGTATCACCAGGTCAACAGATTCAGAGGTAGAAGAGGTCATCTAATCCAACCTTATTGTACAGATGGGGAAACAGTAGGCCCAGAGAGGTGTCATAAAAGCAATAAGTGCAGAGTCAGGATTTGAACTCTGTTTCTGAAATTCCATACCCAGAATGTTTTCCTTGCTTTCTACTCTTGGCCTAATGCCAACGCATCATGATGATTCACAGTGATGAAAGATGTGGACAACGTGGACAACCCACTGGACTCCAGAAAGAATCAATAAATGACATATTCCCTGGAAGTCAGGATAAATCACACTCTAGACCTAATTTTACTACTAACTCAATACATAACCTTGGGAAAGTTGCTTGATCCATCAATAAAATAAGGGCTTTTAACAAGATGATAATTAAATGTTCCTTCCTATTCTAATGTGCCATAAGTCTATGATTCTGAGCAGGAAAATCTACTGCTCATTCTAAGAATGATAATGAACAACTGGCCAAAAAGTAGGTCACAAGAGAGAAACAAAGATGAAGGAGGTGCCAGAATAATTTCAACTGTTCATTTGATAGCCCTAAGACAAATATTCTTCCAACATAAGCACCTGAAGATAAAATCACACTTGGAATAAAGCAATTTTATAGCAAGATAGATAATGCTTTAATTAAGTGCTTACTATATGTGCTACATGCTGAAGATTTGTATATAAGTTAACAAGAAAATCTCTACCCTCAAGGAGGCTGCATTCTAATAGAAGAAGACAACACATGAAGGAGAATGAGCAAGGGGAGGGTGGCATAGCAGGTAAGACTGATGATAAGGTAATGGGAAAGTCCTGAAAATGAGTGGAGCATGGTTGGGGTCCCTCATTAAATGGAGGATAGGGACTCACCAATCAAGAGAGCAGGTTTCAGGCAGCACTATCTCCAACTCTTAAGGGAAAAAAATCTTAACTTTCTAAGATAGTCATGTCAAATTCAAATAAAAATGGCATTCAGGAGTTTGCAGGCCAAGTTTTGCTGTTTTAGTTTGACACCTCGGCTCTAAGAATTGGAAGGGCCAGTAAAGGCCTTTTACTATAACCCAAACCTCTCTTATACATCAAATATTTAAGATAGAAGTCACAGTAGAAAGGACCAAATGGAATTTAAATCAAGATATTAAATATTAATGTTCATCATATTTATGAATGAAATATTAAATCCACACTACAATTACAACTAGGGCTAGGGTGAGAAGAGAAATCCCATGTCTCTGGGAGTATGCGCACCAGAACACAAAGAATTCTGCAAACAGTTTGTTGCCACCTCTATCATCAGGATTGTTGGGTGACAGTTACCAGTGCCCATGGATCAATTCCACTTGTAGTAGAAAAAGGTCAAAATATTTAATGATACAACTCATATTGTCTCCCAATAAGGATTTTATGGGAAAGAAGACCAGGGAAAATCAATTACACAGAGAGAATGACAAGTCCCCAAGTGGAAGATTTTGAAACTGTAGTACAGTTGGAGAGAAGACCATCTGGAAGAGATAATGTTTGGAGGGAGTGTTCTATGTTAAGGTTAGCAAAGAGGCAATTGGAAAGCTGGCTGGACATTATTAAGGAGTGGTTGAACCACACAAATCGAAAAAATAAACAGTTTCATCCTCTGAGAATACTACAAGAAAGGTTACCTCGGCTCACAGATGAAACCAACACAAAGTAAACCAGATGAATAGGTGCTCAAGAAAATTTATTTTTCATTCACTGGAATCAGTTTACTTTTTTGAAAGGATAATGTCAGATTCTGCTTTCAATTTTCATATTGAACAAAATGTACACATCCCCCAGTCAACCTTCAAGGCAAAATCTGCCATTGGCCCACTGGAGGTGCCACTAGTCAACTTCAATGTCCTCAACTTTGTTAAAAACTTGGAAGAGTTAATATTTTCAAGATGGGGCACAAGGCACTTAGGAGAATGTTTGGGCTTGGATAAAACACAAAGCCCAAACAAGGTCAGACCTTCTCTTACAAAGCCCCAAGATGACAACATTCCTTACAAGATACCTGAACGCTTAATTTTCTATCCTTAACTTTCCTGCCTAATAAATTTCCCCTAAGTTATCATTTTTATTAGTAGTTTATTAATATTTATTATTAGTGCATGCCTTGGAAAACACTAACGGTAAAAGTTAAAATGTAATCCAGTAATTCTCTAACAGATTCCATCTAGGTCTTTATTGACTCACAAAGGCAGAAGCAAAGATACCCCAAGCCAACTACATCTTTTAAAAAAATCACTGGAATATCCTCTTTATATTTATTTGTACATGAAAATTGTACCTCTCAAGCACAAATCACGCACTCAGCATGGCTCAATCCCATAATACGATATCAGATGATTTACTTACTTTGGAAGCTGCCGGAATTCTCCGGAATAGTCTTCATATTTATAGTTCACAACATGCCAGTCAGAGTTGTAGGTTTTGATGCACTATGTGGGTGGAAATAAATAGCAAATGGTGTTAGTTTAAAAACAGTAGCCCAAGGCAGGCTATACTCATAGGTAAAATACCTAACTGCCCCAATGGAGTGATTTCAGAGTTACCAAGTACTACACCTCCCCTCACCGAAACCTTCCCCTATACTGGGGCAAAGGAATTAAATTCTACTAGGAGAATTTCATCAGTTGAACTTGTCAGTCAATTAAAGAGAATTTAATAAGTTCTTCTATGTACCAGGCACTGTGCTAAGTGCTGGGGATACAAGAAAAGTTAAAAAAAAAATCAGTATCTCCCCTCAAGAAGTTTCCATTCTAACGGGAGAAGACAATGCATCCAATAACTTGAGTATATACAAGATATAAGACCAGGCAGATGAAGATAATCTGAAAGAGGAAGGCATTAGGAGTTGGTGGGGGGACTAGGAAAGGCCTACTGGAGATGGTAGAATTTGAGCTGGGTCTTAAAGGGAGCCAGTGAAACCAAGAGGCAAAGGTGAGGGAGGAAAGTATTCCAGCCATGAGGGAAAGCCAATGCAAAGCACATAAATGGGAGGTGGAGTCATGTTTGAAGAATTACAAGGGGAAGCTAGGTAACGCCATAGTGTATAGAGTGCCGGACCTAGAGTCAGGAAGACTCATTTTCCCGAGTTCAAATCTGGCCTCAGACCCTTACTAGCTATGTGACGCTAGGCAAGTCACTTAACCCTGTTTGCCTCAGTTTCCTCATCTGTAAAATGAGCTGGAGAAGGAAAAGGCAAACCACTTCAGTATCTTTGCCAAGAAAACCCCAAACGGGGTCACAGAGAGTCAGACAAGACTAAAAAAGACTTGAACCAGTAGACAGGAAAATAGCTGGAAAATGGGATGCATGGAAAGAAGTAATGTCTGGAAAGGTAGAAAGAGGCCACTTTATGAAGAGCTTTAAATGCCAAACAGAGGCCTTTATACTTTGAAATTCTGCTGTTAACCAGATATAAACATAATTATTTCTTCCCTTTGTCACTTGAGTTCTTTAGAAGAGTAATAGAAATCTCTCCATGAATATGTAAACTAATGAGAACTTTAGCTCAGTTTAACTTTAAAATGTTAATTGAAATTTAATTGTTATTACTATGCTCTCAAAGATGGATGAAAACTGTACCTTTTACCCATCTTTCCAAAGAGCTTTTCCTAAGAGCATTCCTAAGTCTTAGGGTTTTTTCCCTTCTTTTTATTAAAATGGGATTCTTATAAGGCAAGACTATAAGACAGATTCCATTTCATAGTAACCCTTATGATTTATTCATAAACATTTTTCTTAAATTTATACACCATTCCATGCCAAGGCTTCTATTAGTGGCACTAACCTAAATACATTTCATTTGTATCACTTCAGCTATAGCAATTCATATACAATCTCCATTAACATCCATCCAAGCATGGGGGAGTTTTTTACACCCTAAAAAATAACACAATTAGACCTTCATATAGGAATGATTCTGAATCTACACAGGATAAGTAGTATGATGCAGCACCAGCATTTCATTTGAAACAAGTCGCAAAGCATACATGCATTTTCTGATTGGTTATTGGCTAATCGGAAACAGATTCACCACAATGCAGCTCCCTCCTGGATATCAATATGGATCTTTCACTATTAAAATTATTCCTAGAACTCAGTAAGATCAGGGATAAGCTTCTCAATATGGCTCAAATACCATGACTGGCCTTCTAGACCGCAACATTTTGCTAACTCCCCCAAGTCCATGGAAACTAAGCCAAACGGAAGCCAGGAAGGAGACAGCTTAGGATGGTGCTTTGCATCAGTCTAACTCAGGAAATGAACACACTATAGCAGGGAGCTAGAAAGCATTCAGCAACTCCTAATACGGTGTTTTTAGTTTTTAATTATCCTTTTAAATTATGGATTTAATTATCATAAAAACAAGCATTTCAATATACAAAAAAGAACAAGAAAAGAGATTTATATAAGAAACTATGAATTGTTACTTACAATTTGGTTTTTAAGAAGTACATATAAAATTTAATGAGCACATATAAGGATATAAAAAATTTAACAGGTTATAGCAAAACTCTATTAGTGTTTCCTTCTATACTCTTTTTTCATTCTGTTCATATAAAAATCATTAATAGTCTTTAAAAAACTATATATCTATCACTACCCATTAATATCTACCCCAAGAAGCAGCCCTCCCTCATAACAAATAAGAATTAAGTCTCATTTTCCACCTCTAGTCCATTCAGTCCTAATTATTTTAAAATATGCTTTATATTTATAAATGCATTTAACTTTAAAGTGATTAGAACAAAGGACTACTTTTAAACACAAGAAACATTAGAGAGCCAAAGTTTACCTTTCCTAAGGGAAAGGCAGGGGGTGTGGCGAGGCAATTGGGGCGAAGTGACTTGCCCAGAGTCACAGCTAGTAAGTATCAAGCTTCTGAGGCCAGATTTGAACTCAGGTCTTCCTGACTCCAGGGCCAGTATTCTATCCACTGCACCACCTAGCTGTCCCCAGAACAAACGCTTATTAAGTGTCTAGTGTATGTCAGGCACTGTACTAAGTGCTTTACAAATCTTACCTTATTTAATCCACACAATAACCCTGGGAGGTAAGTCCTAATATAATCCCAATTTTACAGTTGAGGAAATTGTGACAGAGATGTCAAATAACTTGCCTGGAGTCACACAGCTAGTGAGCCTCTGAAGTCACATGTGAACATAGGTCTTTCCTGACTCCAGGCTCAGCTCTCTTTAAACATCTTTAAAACTAACTGCTTCATTAGCATGTAGGAGCAAAATAGAGTTTTTTCCTAAAAATGGCTACTTGGCTGGCAACAGGAGAGATCTTTTGCCTCTTGTTTTCCTTAAAATCAAGGGAAAGCCACCATAACACTCTCTGCAATGTATTAATATATTTGTTACACAATGAATTAGTATACTAGAGAAGTCACACAGTCACAGTAGAGTAGTGAAAAATTCCTTTAAAATGATTCGGCAAAGAGCTGTAAAACTGTGCATACCCTTTGACCCAGAAATACCACTACTAGATCTGTGTTCCAAAAAGATTTAAAAAAAAAGAAAAGGAACTATATGTACAAAAATATTTATAGCAGCTCTTTGTGGTGGCAAAGAATTGGAAATTGAGGTGATGCCCATCAATTGGGGAATCGCTGAACAAAATGTGGTACATGATAGTGATGGAATACTATACTGTGCCATACGAGCAGGTGGATTTCAGAAAAACCTGGGAAAAACTTACATGAACTGATGCAAAATGAAATGAGCAGATCCAGGAGATTATCATACATAGTAACAGTAATATTGTACAATGGTCGAATGTGATTGACTTAGCCATTCTCAGCAATTCAAAGATCCAGGAAAATTCTGAAGGATTTATGATGAAAAATGCTATTCACCTCCAGAGAAAGAACTAATGGATTGCAAATTGAATGTACACTTTTTACTTTAGTATTCTTGGGGTTTTTTTGGTCCGGTTTTTCTTTTGCAATGTGGCAAATATAGAAGTGCTTTACATGACTGCACATGTATAATCCATATCAAGTTGCTTGCCTTCTCAAGAAGGGGGGAAGGGGGGAAGTCAGGGAAAGAATTTAGAACTCAAAAATTTTAAAAACCAATGCTAAAAATTTTTGTTTACATGTAATTGAGAAAAAATAAAATAAAAATTAAATGTAAAATAATGATTCTGATTCAATTCTGTAAGAAGGGAATAAGGTATTCTAATTATTTTAAATGTACAGTATTCATTTAAATATTATAAGTACTTTCAATATAACACGAGTAAGTTGCCTCAAATTGTTTTTGAGAAATAGATGGGACATAAATCCTAAGCAAATAAGACATCTATATACTCAGAATTTGCATACAAATGAAAATGCCATTAGGAAAAAATGCGAAAACATCATAACTCTGTGGTGACTAAATGAAAAAGTACAACGATACACACACACAAAGAATTAACCACATCTGATGGAATTATTTTTTTTAAAAGACAGTCATTTCAATCTAGAACTAGATGTCAAAAAGCAGTAAATCAGTGCAGCAGTAAAAGTCTGGCAACAATGATTTGGTTTGAATTGAAGCTTCCATGCCTCTGCTCGGGATGCATCAATATTTTGAAGCTATGCTCAATATTCTTTGAAACTTTAAACAGCTATTATGTCATTCTCTTTGGGGCCAGAAGGCAGACAGGAAGCATTCTTTACTCCACCCTTGGTGGCAGCATCACCAAAGCGTTAAATTAGGTTGGCTCCAAGAGCAACAGAATAAATCCATCCATGCTGCAGCTATACCAGAATTAAGGTATAAAATATCTACTTTCTCTTAATATTTTATATGAGTACACTACAATAAGCGTTCATTCTCACATGGAAGATTCTCAAAGAATTCAACTGGAGTCATTTCATTACCGTGGCACAGTACTGTGGACAGGGGGATGAATAAGCATTTATGTAGCATCTACAACATACCAGTCTAAATAAGCATTTATATAGCATCTATGACACACCATGCTAAAAGCTTTATATAACATTATTTAATTTAATCCTGATGGGTTTCTGAACTTCTTTAAGAACAGGTAGCTGCTCTAATGAAATTCTGAGTTTAAACTCAAATCTTCCAAATTTTCAACTATCACCATCTCAACAGTCTCATTGGTTGGTCTTCACTCATAAAAGTATATATAACTTGCTGGTATGAAGAATATCCTAACAATCTATTGATCAGGAATATGGGAATTAAAATATCCTTATTTTATGCCAATTTCTATTTAGGGGTATGATGTGGGAAGAAAGACAATAATTTGTTATGTATTTTTTTCTATTCAAAACATCCAGATTAAAAAAACAACAAATCTGACAAAAATCTAAAACAGCTAAAAGTGCTGTTCCATTCTTAGCAAGATAGAGTCTATTTGTAATTCTCAGCAACAGTAGTTATAAAAACATACCAAGCAGGGACCATACCAGAAATACTCTTTCTCTCTATTACCTACCACATTGCTGGCAGGCATACCATACATGTGAAACTAGTCTTAAAGATAACTTTGAAAAAGAACCTCCCACCCTCTTAAAAAAAATACCAACCCATCCTCCTTTCAAGATATAATATGGCAGTTAAATTGATCTATATTGTTACTCATTCTGGGTAAATGGACAAGTCATTTGCACGTCTGCATTAAATAGTGATTGGATAACAGCCAATCCACCCATATTAGTTCACAACTAATTCATCATCCTAGTCACACTACAGGAATTGTGTAGAATGCATGCTTTGGGGTCAGAAGTACTCACTGCTGACAAGTCCTTCTTCAAGCTTTGGAAGCAAGCCAGGAATGAGCTAGGGTGTGCTTGTCTGCACATTCAACTTTTCCCCATAAAAACGCAGTTACTTCTGGGACAATTTTTTGGAAAACAATCGCTGAAGCCAAAAGGGGCAAAAATCATCAAAAATTCCCCAAACGACAGAGATGTGTAAATTCCTTAGGAGAAATACTAAAAAGCATTACCTCTGTAACAAATAAGCTCTGGGCTTCCTTCTCTGCATTTGGAGGAACTGTTGAACATACGTATCGACCCTGTTTCCTCAGTATTGCTGTCTGTAAACAAAAACACATAGAAAAGTCTTTTGTTAAATGGAAAATCAAAATGTGACATAGCAAAATGGAGCCAAGAGTAAAGGAATCAATGTATCCCCATCCATATAGTCATTTAACATCAGATGTTGGATTGTCCTGTCAGTCAGCAGAAGAAATAGCAACATGCAGTTTTTATTTGTTGTATAAAATACAAAACTCTGTATTTTTTTTTTAAATTTCAAAAAAGAACAAGCCCCTCCAGGACCACTTTAGTTTCTGAGTATCAACCAGCTATGGATGAGAGACCATGCAACCTTCCCCAGAGGTGAGCCAGCCCTATCTGTTGTAGGCCGACTTATTGGAAAATGATTATAAAAAGTGATTTACTGGTTATTTAGCCCAAAGGTTCTTAACTCTTAACTTTTGCTATATCATGGTGAAGCCTGTGGACCTCTTTTCAGAATAATATTTTTGAATTAATAAAATAAAATATATGGTATTAAAAAGAAACAAATTAGATCAAAATATAGTTATCAGAAAAATTTGTTAAGTATTCAAACTTTAGATTAAGAACTTCTGGTCTAGTCCAACTCCTTCATGACAACCACTGGGATGCTAGGCCCTGAACAGAGGGAAAGGTCTTATGTATTATCCCAGCTGGTTAGTAATTTACAATGGTCTAGCCATCGAGATTCCTCAATGTTAAACAGGATCAAAAGGTCATAATTTTGGTAGAGGACAGGAGCTCATAGTTCGGAAGCTATCTATCTAATCCAATCCCCTAATTAACAGATAAAGGAAAAGAGGGTAACTGCAGGGAATCACCATGAATACAATACATTGTGTTATATATAACACAGGAACAGTGTACATTTTCCCCACAGGAAAACACACACTGATGGTACAATTATTAATTGTCCATGTGTAATACTCCACGGTCCCAGGCAGGGAGGAGATTCCCTGAATGACAGCTCTGTGAATCCTCATGATGGTTAAGAGAAAGAGCTCTAAGCTAGGAGTTAGACATGTTCAAACTATCTAATACAATGACCTTCCACAACCAATTAGGGACCCAGAACACTCACTCCCCTCCCTCCATCTCTGCTGATAAATACTCAAGAGATGTGAACCAATTGTAGAATGTGCTGCCTTGGCATGGTATGATTAAGAAACTTAATCATAACACATTCAAAAGCCAAATAAAACTGATTTTTGATTACCCTTTTTCTTTTAGATTATCTTCACCTCAGCTCTCCATTAACAGAGAACAGTGGAATATAATGTGGTGTAAAAGAAAGAGCAGAGTGGGAAGACCTGAGTTTGAATCTTGGCTCTGCCACTTAATGTGATCTTGGGTAAAACAATCGACCTTGCTGGATCTCAGATTCCTAATCTCTAAAGTGAGGAAGTTGCATTAGATGACCAAAAAGGTCCCTTCTAGCTGCAAATCCTTCTAGCTGCAAATCTATGCTCCTATGACTTCTCTTGGGCTCTTGTTTTCTCATCTGTAAAATGATGGCATTAGGGCCTCTAGGGTCCCCCTCAGACCTAATTTACTATGATTTATGTCTTTCCCTTGTTATACTTAGAATCGTCATAATAATAATTCATTTATTAGCCCTTCAAGGTTTACAAAGTACTTTCCTTATGATCCTCCAGATTGGCAATGCAAATATGTTATCATTTTCATCTCCCCAAATGAGCCAGCTAAAGCTGAGAAGGGTTAAAAGTTTTGCTGAAGGTCACAAGATTTTAGCCAGAGTTCTTTCTTTTTGCTTGTTATTTGTGCGCCCATCGCTTAGCACAGTACCTGGCATGTAACTATTTAATAAATGTGCATTGCCAGCCTGCCTGCCTAATTCCGAATTCAACACTCTATTCAATACATTCCCTCTCATTAATATCAATCTCACTTGAATGGGAGATTGTTAAAGAAACTTTCTCTACTTTAGGAAGTGATGAAATCCTAAATATCAGCACATATTTACTACCTATTCCCATCCTATCTGATTCAGAATATCCATAATTATGTAAACTATTATACTTTTATAACATCTGTCCAATGTCATGGGACCAGAAGAACTATTCTGAGATCTATTTTTCCCCAAGAAAGGAGTCTTTCAAGAAAACCAGCTGCCATGTTTTCCTCAAATCATTTTCACAATGGTCTTATCATCTCTTGAATTTCCCAGGTGATACTTTTCCAATACACTTTAGAGAGGAAATAAAAACAAGGATGGGAAGTAGATATTGTCAATCCTCCTGACAAGAAAGTACAGCCACGTCAGAAAAAAAAACCACTTAAATATTAAAGGGAAGCTTTAATTTAAAACAGGTAAGATGCTCTGTCATCTTGATTGAGGATGACATGCTGACTTTCTGAAGAGTTCTAAGTATGTTTTGGCTCCTGGCTGGAGAGACAAAGCCCTGTCTTCCTATTCAACAGAAATTTTTTAAAGGTGCTAGAATTTAAATAATCATTTTCCTCCATTTAAAGTAGATACATTTCTTTAAGACATAATTTTTCATCTTTGTGCCTCTCCGGGCACAAGTCTCTGAACACAGTAGGTGTCGGATATATTTTGAACACATTGATATTCACTGATGTGAATTTTTAAACTCCATGGAAAACTGCTAGAGATAAAGACTCCAGAAATAGCTTAAATCAACAAATATTTATTAAATACCTACTTTGTGCCCAACACTGTGCTAGGTGCTGGAGATACAAGGACAAAAAGTGAAAAAAGTTCATTCTCTCAAAGAGCTTACAATCCAGCCAAGAATGACAGTATGTTCAGATATAAATATATATAGATATAGATATAGATATAGGTATAGATATAGATATAGATATATATCACTGCAAGGTGATTTTGAGAAGCAGGGACCAGTAGCTGGGGATCCCAAGAAAGGTTTCATGTATAAGGTAGCTCTTGAGCTATGTTTTTAAGGAAACTAGGGATTCTTTTTTTTTTCCATTTTTTAAACATTTTTATTTAAAGTTTTGAGTTCCAAGTTCTATCTTTTTCTCCTTCCCTTCCCCCTTCCCTGAGACAGTAAGCAATCAGATATAGGTTGTACATATGCAATTGTGTAAAACATTTCCATATTAGTCATTTTGTACAAGAAGACTCGAATAAAAGAAAAAAATGAAAGAAAGTGAAAAATGTCATGCTTCAGTCTGTATTCACCCAATATCAGTTCTTTCTCTGGAGGAGAATGCTCCATCCTTAGTCCTTTGGGACTGTCTTGGATCATTGAAACTAGGGATTCTAGAGGTGAGATGGGAGTCCATTCCCAACATGGGGGATAGCCTGTGCATAAGTGTTAGATGGAGTGCTATGTGTAATGAAGAAGGAGGCCAGGTGACTGGAACACAGTTTGCATGGAGGCTAGTCATATGCAATAAAACTGAAAACATTTTGGTGGGGGGGAAACAGGTGATGAAGGGCTGTAAATATCAAGGGAGTTTATATTTGAACTTCAAGACCAAGGTGTAAAGAATACTACCACTTTCATGATAATGGAATTCCAAATGTTAGGTTAGTTACTCTACGGCATGGTTCATAGTTTATCAGCAAAAGATGCAGTCTTAGTTTAGACGTGACCAGATTTACCCTAGGATTGAGACAGGAAGTATATTTCTAGTAGTTATTCCTAGGAGCGGTGATCTGGAATTTTTTGACAACACAGTTCCTTCTAAAAGGTGAGCTTAGAAGTCAGAGAGCTAGAGTTTACTCCGGCTCACTGGGTTTTAAAAAAATCATTTGAAGAACAAGTCAGTTTCAGAGCTAGAAATTCTCTCAGAAGTACCATCAAATAAGTCCAAAATATTTATGGACCACAAGAACTACCAAAATAAATGTGTTTTTTTTTAAAGCCCTATATTTGTCTCTAAAGGAGATGAGCCTACATTAAGCATGTCTACATTTGAAGACTCCCTCACCCATTAAAGAAAGCAACAAGGAACTAACAAAAAAGCAAAAACCTCGTACTTAAAATAGAGAGTTTTTAGGTTACCAATTTTTTCTTCACAATAACCCTGAGGCAGGTACAGTAAGTACTGACTTAACTAAATTTTCTGAAACAACAAAAGCTCAGGTAAATTAAATGTCTTGTCTGTACTCATAGTACAGACTAGTGTCAGAACCTAGTTTTCCTGACTCCAAATCCTGTACTTTTTTCAGATGCATATGAAATATCGTAGACACTATAGTTTCAATTCTCCTTTGGTTCAGATTTTTTTTTCTTTAAAAAGTTAGCATTTCAATGATAGTCAACTTTGCATTAGTTCATACACATCTTTCCACATTTGGCAAAGGAATGATAGACTAGAGATACAGAACAAGGCACACACCCTTACATATGAGCAATGTATGGATCTGTTTTGATTGAATGTACAAATTTGTTGGGTAGCTAGGTGGTACAGTGGATAGAGTATCAGGCTTGGAGTCAGGAAGACTCATCTTCCTAAGTTCAAATCTGGCCTCAAACACTTACTAGCTGTGTGACCCTGGGCGAGTCACTTGACCTCTATTTGCCTCAGTTTTCTCAACTATAAAATAGAGATAATCACAGGATCACAAGGTTGGTATGAGGATCAAATGCAATTAGCATTTGCAGAAAGCACTTAGCACAGGTCTCAGAGATCATATTATATTCCTTTGGGCAGAGCACCCGCAGGCTAGGGTATGATACCCTATGTGGACAGAGAGAAAGAAAAGAAGGGAAAGGAAGGGGAAGCGGAAGGGAAAAGAAGGGAAGGGAGAAAGCGGAAGGAGGGAAGGGGAAGGACAGAAGGGGGAAGGGGAAAGGGGAAGGGAGAAGGGAGGAAAGGGAAGGGAAGGGAAGGAGAAGGTGGAAGGGGAAGGGAAAAGAAGGGAAGGGAAAGAGAAGGGGAAGGGAAGGAAAGGGAAGGGAAGGGGGAGGGGGGAAGGGAGGAAGGGGGGGAGAGAGAAAGAGACAGAGAGAGAGAGAAAGAGAGAGAGAGAGAGAGAGAGAGAGAGAGAGAGAGACAGGGAGGGAAGGAAAGAAGGAAGGAAGGAAGGAAGGAAGGAAGGAAGGAAGGAAGGAAGGAAAGAAAGAAAGAAAGAAAGAAAGAAAGAAAGAAAGAAAGAAAGAAAGAAAGAAAGAAAGAAAGAAAGAAAGAAATTAAGAAAGAAAGAAAGAAAGAAATTAAGAAAGAAAGAAAGAAAGAAAGGAAAAAAGAAAGAAAGAAAACTGTGTTGTCCAACTGGCCAGTTTCACTGAACAGAGCTGACAGCAGTGACTGAGAACCAAAGTTGGTCACGACAGGAGGTAGCCAGACGAAAGTCGGAGACCGTTCTTTTCCAAACTGTCTCCTTCACAAAGCCAGCAAGACAAATCTCTGACAGTGCTCAGTGATGCCCAAGGGTAAACTTTTTCTTTACCAAAATTAACTTCACTTTTAAACCGCTCCTTTGGACATATGGATAAAAACAGCTCTCCAGTCTTGTCTCAAGTGTCTAATATAGCCATATCCCTGTAATATCTTCTTGGAAAAATCTCTCTGTACCTTCAAAGTCTTGTGTTGAGTGTGGTATTAAACACTATTATTGGATATCTCTGGGAACTTTATCCTACTATATTGAACAGAGTAGTGATGGAACCACCCCAGGAATCTGGAAGGCTCATTTGCTTCATAATATATGGTTTGCTTGTGAAATGATCAGAACCCAGCTAGACTAGAAAACAAACATTCACAAAGGGCGTTCCCCACATCTCCAAGTAAAGCTGACATTTTGGCAAGCTCAATCTAGACCGGTCTAACAATTGCAGAGAATTCCTTTTTTTTCTTTTAAGGGAATCAGTTTCCTGAACTTTCAAAAGAAAATTAATATGCTTGCTTTAAAAAATGAACCAAGTGATAACTAAAGAAAGGACTAAGAAAGGGTATGACACAAAGAAGGATTTTTATTCATGTTCCTAAAAGGCTAGATTAAAATTTTTCTCAAAGGACTAACAAAAATTATTGAAGCTAAGGAATTTCCAAATAAGAAAATTCTCACTTTATGAGATTATCAATCGAGAGGTAGAAGGGACCTAAGAGATGATCTAACTCATTCATTTTACAAATGAGGAAATGGAAGCCCAGGGTATTAATTTTTAATGACAGGATTTGAACCCAGATCCTCTTACTCTCTAGATTCGCTGTGTTAAGATGTGTTAAACCTACAGACAGAAGCAGGGAATGAAATCTTCCACTGTGAGCATATTGTTAGGTTCCAAGGGGAAGATGAGTATCCTTGACCTCTATCATGCTATCCTGACCGCTGAGTCCATTTTCTCCCCAGTTCTTTCACTGCAACTGGTTAGAAACAGACTAACATTTTCATTATCCTTACAATCTGTCCCTTAGAGTACATGATAAAGATGAATGAATCACATAATGACAAAGATGCAAGTGGCCTGATCCCTGCAAGATGTGTCCTGAAATGTTTTGTACAGCACCCCCAACAAATGGTCAACCAGACTCTTGACCAGTGATTAACCAACTTCCATTTGTAAACCTCCAGAGAGGACTGTGATGATAATAACAGCTAATATTTATAGCATAAGGTTTGAAAAGTGCTTCACAGATATGATTTCATTTGATCATCACAAAAACTGTGTGAGTTAACTATAGAAATGGGGAGCTCCCTTCATCCCATTCTATCTTTAGACAGTCCCACTCATTAGGAAGTTTTTTCCCTTAAAAACGAAAGGTTGTCTCTGACTCAGGATCATAGTCCAGCATTAGAAAGGACCTTGGCATTCACTTAGCCCAATACACCCATATTGACCCCTAGCTTTGCCCTTTGGGGTCCAAGCAAAACATTTTACGATTTTCAACCACAAAGTTTCATAAGCAAAAATAAAAATTACTATGCCAGAAAACTGCCTCCTTCCACCTAACTGCTATGGACATGAGGAGAAGATTTAGTATGCACCTTTTTTCTCTTTTTTTTCCTTCCCCTTCCAATGTGGAACCAGAAAGGTGTGGTTTAAATGTGACCTCACTTACTAGTTGTGACCCTGGGTTGTTGTACAGATAAAATGCAAAAATCTTTGTAAGTATTTTGCAAACCTGAAAGTTATATATATATATATATATATACACATATATATATATATATATATATGTATGTATATATATATACATATATATATATATAATATACAGAGAGACAGAGAGGGAGGGAGAGGGAGAGGGGGGGGAGGGAGGGAGAGGGAGAGGCAGAGGCAGAGGGAGGGGGGGGGGAGAGAGAGAGAGAGAGAGAGAGAGAGAGAGAGAGAGAGAGAGAGAATTATTATTATTATTATTCCTGAATGGAATGTGTCAATCCACTGCCATACAGTCACTCTCTCTCTAACTTTTTAGACCAAAGAGCTCCTCCTTGGCTATCACTCCCCTAACTGTGTTTGTTTTCCCCAGTTAGAATGTAAGTTCCTTGAGGGAGGGTGCTATCTGTTTTTGCATTTTTGTATGCCCAGTGCTTGGCACTCAATAAGTACATAATAAATGCTTTTTTATTCATTCCTTCTTACTCTGCTTATCTACATGTGGCAGTTTTGTTTCTGTTTAAAATGTCGTTTCCATGTGTTATGTGTGAGCACCGATAGGATGAAAAGCACCCCTTTATATAGGTATAGATCTGGACAATGTACAAAGCACTTTTGTTTGCATTATCTAATTGGACCCAACTCTATGAAGAAAGGAGTTTGGACATTCTTCTTATACCTTTTTTTTATAGCTAAGGATGTTCGGGTTCAGAGTTTAGTAACTTGCCTAAGGTTACAATGCTAGTAGTCAGTGGCAAGGCTAATAATCAAAAACCCAGTCCTTCTAACTTCTGGTCCGGTCTTCCTTCCATAATTAGTCATTTCTTCTCAAATGGATCTTCCTAAAGCACAAGTCTGACTATGATATACCCTGTCCCACCCCTTCCCACAGTCCCCATTCAGCTGAACTACCATGGCTTATATTACCTCCAAGACCAAATAAAGAAATCTTTTAAAGAAAGCCCTTTTAAAAAGCCTCTCTTAAATAAAGACCTTCCCTGATTTCAGAGAAACCTGGGATTTCAGAAAAACCTGGAAAGACTTGCATGAGCTTATGCCGAATGAAGTGAGCAGAACCAGGAGAATATTGTACACAGTAACAGCAACACTGTGCCATGAAACTTTGTTAGACTTAAAACAATTCCAAAAGACTCATGATGGAAAATGCCACCCACATCCAGAGAAAGAACTATGGAGTCTGATCTTGTGGAAGTGAATGTTGAAAACTGAAAATAAATTTACATTAAAAAAAAAAGAAAAAAAAAGAACTATGGAGTCTGAATGCAGATCAAAGCATACTATTTTCTCTCTCCTTTTTTTGTTTGTTTTTCTTTCTCGTGGTTTTTCCCTTTTGTTCTGATTCTTCTTTCACAACATGACTACCGTGGAAATATTATAAATTTGGTTGTGCATGTATAGCCTTTATCACATTGCATACCGTCTTGGGGGAGGGAATTTAGAACTCATAATCTTATAAAAGTGAATATTAAAAACTAAATACTAATAAATATATATTAATAAATAAATAAATATATGAAGCCTTTCCTGACACGGCCCCTTTCTGCCCTTCCATCTTCTTTCATCTCATTTACCTCCACATCTTCTTCCAGTCACCCAGCTGTCCCTTACACAAGATATTCCATTTCCTAACTAGGAACTTCTTCTCTCGCTGTCCTCCGTACCTGGAATTCTCTTCTTCTTCATCCCTATCTCCTGGTTTCCAAGGCTTTCTTCAAATACCAGCTAAAATCCTACCTTCTACAAGAAAGCTTTCCCTATCCCCCTGAATGCTAGTGACTTCCCTCTGCCATGATTTCTTCTTTGTACCTAGTTATATGCATGTTTTCTCCTCCATCAGACAAAAGCTCCCTGAGGGTAGGAATTGTTTTTGCCTTCCTTTGTCTCCCCAGTATCTAGCAGACAGTAGGTGCCCAATAAATAATTATTGACTTGACTTAAGAATTTTTAATACCTAGTCAGCATTATTTTCACATAGTTAGTACATATGTAAGCCAGCAGCAGCCACCGAACCATTCCTCCTTTTTGCCTTCTCCTCTCCCCTCCATCCCACTGTAAGGCAGGATATAAGAATGAACAAAAGAAACCTCCACCTCCTGTAACGCTCTGAGACCAGGGTGCGTGGATAGAAAAAAGTGAATAGGGATTTCCGGTGAGAAGATGCACAAGGGGCATAAAAATCTTCCAGAAGTTGTTGGCAGTGGGTGGAGGCCACAGCTGCCACGATACCTGCTAGGAGAGCCTGAGGCAAGCCAGGAACTGCAACAAATTCTGGAAAACATGATTACAATGGGAAGTAGGTAGAGTGGCTGAGAGTCAGGGTATGTTAGCAGCAGAGGGAGTCTTGGCCCCCAAGGGATGCAAGTATGGGGCAGGGGAGTTGCAATTACTACTGCACAGGTCCCAAGACCCACATAGCAGACCCTTTTGACTACCATACTTTTCTTTCTGGTCATATTACTCTCTTTCAGGGGACTACAACTAAATACTTCTGGGGAAAGAGGGATGAGAAATAGTACTCATCGGGAAATTGGGATTAATTAGCTACTTTCTTGCTAAGGAAACCCAAGTTAGAGTCTCCTTATTTGTTCTTTAAAAAGCCTTAAAATAAAACTGCTTTAAATTCAAAATCATAGTCGTTTCAGTTTCTTGCACCAAAGAAAATGAGTACCCCTAGGAATGAGCTAAAAACAAAACTGCTTATAATATTCCCTTAGAGACACCAGAAGAAGAGGCAAATGTGAGCCACAGACATCACGGAAAGTAATCATTATTGAAAGGACTCCAAGAATGTTGAAAACTACCTTTACATGTAATTGGGAAAAAACAAAATACAACTAAGAAATAAAAAAAGGACTCCAGCAAACGGTCTGCAGCAAAGGTGTCAAACTAGTGTCTGACTGGGGCAAAACTCCCAAGTGTGGCTTGAATCTGATTAAAATGCAGTTGATAGATGCTTAACAAAATAAACAAAAAGACAATAAAATAGATAATATTAATATGTGGTTTTCTAAGTCAATATGTGGCCTGCAGGAATCTGATTCTCTTGGAGTCTGACCCCACAGGTGTGTAGCTTACATCAACATTCTATGTATCAAATTTTATATGTACATCCTACTTTAGGAAGATACGCTTCCTCATATATCCTGTACTGAAAATTCTTCCTACTCTTTCTCTTTGTCTATCAGCATCACTTCAGTCTGCTCAAAGCTGCATTTCAACATCTTGGATGGCATCCAAAAATCTTATCTCAAACATATCAAATACAAAACAGATGTACAGCTCCTTCTCACTCATTTCCTTGCAGAGCCCAAGGACTACGAGTTCTGATTCTCTCTTCAATGACTCATGCATTTATTCAACAATATTTCTCCGATAAGACTAGGTGACCTATCAGGACTCAAGCAATATATCTAGGTTTGATCAAGGAACAATGAAAGGAACAGGAGTTGTTGTTTTTCAGAACATTTTAGCATTAATTTTTTAAAAGAGTATTTAGTAATCATGGAAATCAGCACATTATCTTCAAATAAACAACTTATTTTTAAAGAAAAGTAAAATGACTCTGATTAGTGACCTCACATGTTATGTTTCTTATTCTCTCTATATTCTTTCTTCTTTGGGAAGAGATGTTATTATTACTGCCACTGCAATCTACACATGAATGATTCCCAAATTCTTCTGTTCATTGAACAAATATTCCTTAAGGGTCTATTACTGAGATGGCTGTCAACATTGTGGTGTATGAGTGTCATGAAGACATACAAGAATTCACCCCCCTCCTTTCTTTGCAAAGTGAAGTACTATGGAGGTGGAACATAACATACACTGTCAAACTGGATGGATGTGTTTGTTAGTTGTGATAAATTGGTTTTTCCCCTCCACCCTATATTTTCTGTTTTAAGGGATAGCTCTTTAATGGGGGAGGGAGAAGACCACATTGGGAAATGAAGGAATTGTACAAACAAAAGACATAAATAAAAAACAATTTTTAAAGAAAGCCTGTGTAAGACCCTGCACCAGGAATTACCAGAATAAGGAAATACATGATACATGCCCTAGTGGTCTAGTAGACAAGATGTCGTGTGAAAGAGTAACTATTAAAAAGCATTATGAGATCTGTGCCATTGAGAGAGGTACAATACTTCTCCCCATTATTCTGAGAAGGCATCCATAGGCTTCACCAAACTGTCAAGGGACCCATAATAGACCCCCCCAAAAAAACAACAACAAAAAAGGTAAAGAATTCCTGCTTTAAATCTCTGATCTCTCTGATCTTCGTAAGGGAAATGACCAAAAATACAAAGGATGAGGATATTCCTCAAGAGATGTCTGTTGCTGCTGGTCTGGAATCTGTGTTCAGAAACCACTCTGGCCATCACACCATCCTATTCCTCCCTTCCTTAGGTCTAGGCTGATAGTACTGGTTTAAAACAGGCCAAAGCTGATTCTCTGCTTGGTCCAAAGTGGTTTCAGTTAATCACCTTATCTAAAGCCCCAAACATTCAATGAGCCACAAATACATTTCTTTTTTCTGCTTCATTTCTAATGAATAAAAGAATACTTTTCAAGTGTTTGGTTTAGATTCCCTCCTCATCACATAGAAGAGTTAAGAGAAGTCTTAGGAGTGGCCATTTCACATCTACTTTTTAAGGTTACGAAAGGAAAGAGAGGAGTGTGGTTTTTGTTTTTCAGTCGTGTTCTACTCTTCATGACTCCGTTTGGGGTTTTCTTGGCAAAGATACTGGAGTGGTTTGCCATTTCTTCCTCCAGCTCATTTTACAGATGAGGAAACTACGGCAAACAGGGTTAAGTGACTTGCTCAGGGTCACGCAGCTAGTAAGTATCTGAGATCAAATTTGAACTTGGGAAAATGAGTCTTTCTGACTCCAAGCCTGGCACTCTATCCACTGTGCCACCTAGAATACGACATATTGTCAGACTTTTTCGATATGTTAATTAATTTTGCAGAACTATTTATTACTCTTTTTAAATTCATCATAAAAGATTACTCTCTGAAGGAGGATTCAGTGGGAAATGCCAGTGATCATAAAAAAAGACATCAATAAAAATTATCTTATAAAGAAATGTCAATTTACTTACTTAACCAACATAAAAAAGTTTGTATTTGTCATCTGAAGAGGAATGCTTTTCATAGGATCATAGATCTAGAGTTGAAATGAACCTTAGATACCACAGTATCTAACACTCTCATTTTATAAATAAGGAAACTGAGACCCAAAGGAGTAAAGAGGAATGCTTTTCATAGGATCATAGATCTAGAGCTGAAATGAACCTTAGATGTCACAGTATCTAACACTCTCATTTTACAAATAAGGAAACTGAGACCCAAAGAAGTTAACGGATTAGTTCAAGGTCACACAATTTAGCAAATGGCAGAGCTAAGATTTGAATTAAAGTCCTGTGGAGTCCAAGTTCAGGGCTCTTCCCACAGCCACATGCTGCTTTATATCCATTTAATATAAAAATCTGTTAATCCTCATTAGGGAGGGCAGGTGACTTTGTAGAACTCGTTGCAGCTAGCAAATTTTTGTCAATTTTAAAGTTGCTTTATGCCTATCTTTCTTCATCTCATCAATGAGTTGTGAAAAAAGTTCTTTACCGTTTTGCTTAGTCTCTACTTGAAAGAAAAACTATACTCTAAAATTGGAATGCCATTTTTCTATTAAAACATCATCTAAAATAAAATTATATCAACAGTCTTGTGAGAGAGAAAATGTGGAATGGTGCTTAGAACACTGGAGTCATAGTCCTGGGTTCAAATTTAGGCTCTGCCATTTATTATAACCTGTATGACCTTGATTAGAAGCCGTTTAATTCTCTGAGTCTCAAAATGTGGGAGTTGAATTAAATTATTTCTAAGGCTCCCTCCAGCTCTTGGACCTAGGAACCTAAAATAATTTGGTGGCAAATTTCAACTCGGAAATTTTTTTCCCAGGATTTTGGGACATGTTCAATCCTGAACATTGAATAATATCCCAGAAACCACAATGGTTATTGAAAGTTATACTGCAGACTACTGAATTCCAAGAAAGAAACTTCGAGGAATTTATTTCTTAAAAAACCCCAACACTTTTCAATAAAACAGCTAAAGGAAAGCACAGAACTTTTTCTGAACACTATATCATAATATTCATATACAATAGCTCCACTGCTAATTTTCTTTTCAAAGGGACAGACCGGAATTGTGATTGGGAACTTCCAGGCCCTTTGTAAGTAGCAGGGCTTGGCTTCCTTTTGGGGTCAGTAGTTTTTAGACCATTATCAGTCTCATGTAAGTAGAAAAGGAAAAGAACTAGAGGAAAAATTAAAATCAGGATGTTATTTAAAGGGAAATGGGTTAGCCACATTTTTCTATACAATGTTGAGAGAATGTAACGATCCATATGAATTGAAATGTTTTCAAATGTGAATATTTTACAGGGGTCTCCGATGATCTTTAGTCTATACTGCGCTTTCTTGCTAATAATTATCATATTGATAATATCATCAAGGAGTACCATAAATGACAGGGCATATGAGTTATATATTCATCAACAACTGAATTCACACATATGTACCACATGTTGTAAACATATTTACATACACACACATATATGAAGAGAGAGAGGGAGAGTATAGAAATCTCAGAGTAGCACACTCCTTTTTATTAAAAGCTCAAAATCATCCTCAGGCTAAAATACATGATATTCTATTCCCTCTTAGTTTATCCAGGATATTACAGTTCAATTTTAAATCCATAAGTGGTATCCCTAAAGTCACTCAAACCTAAATCCATCTTTATATGGACTCTCCATCATAACTATATTGTAACTAAGCATGCCAACTTTGCACACCTAGTCATTTCCAAGCATCTATAATGGTCCAATATACAAGAACTAGACAAGTATGAGGCAGGGGGCCATCTGACTGATCACAGAAGCTGTACATGATAGATTTGCAGTTTCATATGCAATCATCTTTTTATTATAGTGTGTTATGGAAATGCTTGTTTTGTTCTGAGAATTGAAAATAAAATAATTTTCTAATCCAAATATAAATAAATAAAACAGGGCTAAAAATCATAACCAATAGCCTCTTCAATTCACTGCAATGCAAGGGAAAAGGTATCATTTGGTAATGGGCCCTTTCAAGAGAAAAGGTGTAAGATTTGAGGCCAGCAGTCTGATACACAGTAGAATATGCTGGGTCTTTGAGATCAAATTAAAAGGTAAAAATCCTGGCTGGTACATTCAGCTTTGATCAAGATTCCCCCGTCAGCTGACAATCCAACTTGTCTAATTTGTTCTATGTTCAGGCCAAAGGAGTACCTCTGCCATCTGGGATATTTAGGCTCAACGAATGCTCCCGAAATATAAGTTTTTAGGTGAGAACCATCACATATTATGAGATCAAAATTTTTTAAAGTGCTGCTTCAAAACCCAAGGGTCATCAGATCGTAGATTTAAAGTCATAAGGGCATTTAACAATTATCTCACACAACTCCATCAATTTACAAATGGAGTAAAATGAGGTCCAAATAGTTTAAGTGAATTACCTAATGTGACACCAGTAAGTAGCAGACCAGGCAATCAAACCTAGACTCTCTGACTACAAATTTACCACCCCCCCTTTTTTTTCTTCCTGTGCCACCTCTCGGTATTATCTCTTTTACTTCAGAAAATATCTAATCACCACTGATCTATACTCTATAACAACATATTCTTACTCTTAACAGATGTTCTCTAAATGGAAGTCCCCATTTACATTAGAACAAAGGTAACTGATGCTCATAATGATGAGCTTTGTGAATTCCTTCTGAATCAAATAAGAAGGAAAACTGTATTTAATACAGATTTGATAGCCTTCAAATCAATCAACACAAAATTATAAAAAAACCTACTATGGAGCTGTGTGTCATAGAAGTTAAGCATAAAACATGGATAGTCTCTGTCCTTGATTGAGGAGCCAAGGATGTAGTTGGGGTACAAAACCAAAATATATGCAACAATTAGACAATAAGATAAGAAAGAATATACATATATATGTGTGTATATATATATATATATAAAACTAATAAATTAGGTGAAACAGGAGATAAATGATTAAGGTCAGAGAAGATGAAGGTATTAATGGGAGCTGGTGTAATCATGGGAAGTTTGACAAGGTGGGGTGGGAAGTGAGTATCAGTAGTAGTACATGAAATGAGGAGGGTATTCCAGGCCTTAGACCTAGTGAACCAGTACAAGTGATGGTGGGTGTCACTAAGAGCAGATTGTCACTAAGGGTGACAATGAACACAGCATAAATGAGGGAGTTCAAAGGCTCTGGTCTCTTTCAATCCTGGCTCAGTTCTCCAGCCTAGGGCCCGGGAGGCCTGACTCAGGCAAGATCTGGCCACCAGCCTCCTGACTTCCAGGGATCCTGCCCCAGGGCATTCTCCCTTTAAGCAAGACCCAGACATCCATGTGCCTCCCACTTTCTTTAGTCTCCAGGGCATTCTCCAGCTCTGAGGAACCGGGATAAGATCTCTTTACCTGCTGCCTGCTAGGACCTTCTACTAACTTGGCACCTGTCTGCTGTCAAGACTGGCCCCCTGGAGTCCCATCAGGTACAACATCAACATCTACTTTTCTCAAGAGAGGACCCTGAACAGTTTAATCAAGTACCTTTCTCACTAGACTTATCTCCAACCCCTAATACTTTACTCGGACTTATTCCTCAAAGGTTAGCATACTCTGACCCTCCTCATACTCTCCCTATTCCAGTGATTCTTAAGCCCTGGCTATCAAGGTGCAAACCTCTATTGCTCATCCCCAACTGACCACCCCCTTAACTCTATCCGCCTGTTCGACTTCAGAACTTGAATACTTGATCCATAATTAACAAAATTCCTTTCATCTTAAAACTCTCTGTTTCTCACTAGATTATCTGGCACTTAATGAAATCTGTCTTTTTCCTGATACCACTGCTTCTTCCACTACTCCTAGTACTGCTTTCACCTTCACTCATAACACTCCCCACCAAAAAAAAACTTATTTGCCACAGTGGATGGGGCTGAATACTCCTTGCTTCCAGACTGTCCTTTCATCTCCATCAATAAGGAACACTCTCCACACCAACTCTTGCCTTCATACTCAAGAATTTTAAACATCAATACTGATGTACCTTCAAATAACCTAATTTGTAGTTCAAGACTCAATCCACATGATCAACTCTTGGTATCAAGTATTCTACTTCCATATCCGAATTAACTAACTCTGAAATTCCCTCAGTCTGACCATAATTTTTTCCCCTCTTTTTACAAACCCTAACCCCGTTCTTTGTCCTCTCTGTGACTTCCATTCTCCCCAACACTCAAGTTCTTTCTCAGCCTTCATCCCTGAAGGGGCTATATTCTTTCCTATCTCAACCCCTTACTGAACCAGTCCAATTCTACATCATTCTCTGCTCTCAGATCACTACCTTCTTGTTCTATCATTGACCATGCCTTGACAAACCCCATTCCTGGATCATTCCAACCATCGGCTTCTTTGTTCTTATTCAAGTGCTGCTGCATGTGGTTGGAGAAAATGCACTACAGAAAATCACAAACCACTACAAATATATGTTATCTTATCTCAGCTGGGCTGGAGAACTCCAGAAGAAGACTTGAAAGAAGCCAGAGCCTTTGAGCTCCCTCATTTATGCTGTGTTCACTGCTACTCTCAGGCCATCATTCACGTTGGTTCCTAGGTCTATGATCGGTAACATGGCAATTACTCTATTCTTCCCTAATGAATTTTCTATTCCATTACCCATAGTGGCTGCTCCAAACCTTTTAATCTCTCACGAAGTTTCTCCCTGTACCTCTACCATATTTGTTGAGGACTTCATCTTACACTTAACTAAAAAAAATTGAGGTCATTCAGTAGAGGTCGCCCTTTTTCCCTCCTCAAATCCACCTTTTACAAGAGGCCTTTCCTGGTCTCCTTAACTGCCAGTGCCTGAGATGACCTAATTTGTTCTGTATACATCATTGTGTACATATTGTCAGCATGTTGTCTTTCCCAGTAGAAGGAGATCTCTTTAGGACAGGGAGTGTTTTTGCCTTCCTCTGAGTCTCCAGTGCTTATTACAGTACCTGGCATATAGTAAGCACTTAGTAATTTTCTTTTTTACTAATTCTTTGCAATCCAGCTATACACACATTTCTTCATCAATATGACAATTCTCAATCAATAAGAAAACTCGACTGATTCTAGTACTTCAGTCCTTTACTGTACTAATAAGAGAATTAATTTATAAATGTTCTGAAAAATATAAAAAACTTCCCTCTTCCTCTTTTTTACTGTATGCTTCTTTATCTACCGATTAGAAAAGCTGTGAAGCATTTTTCCTGTTCCCTTTTGATCCTTTTCTACCATAAGATACTTTTTTCCACACAAATCCCCACATAACTAGATCAATGACTATCTTAATGCATATCTTACAAGCAAGATAGGTTGCCCTCTATTTAAAAGTCCGACCAGATCAATTGAAAGTCTATAGTAATGAGAACTAACTCAAGCCCTGTTCATCTCTCGTTAAACATACATCTCATATTTTCCCTGAACAATATTTCATCCTCTCCTAAATTTATACCTTAAT
Source organism: Trichosurus vulpecula (assembly GCF_011100635.1). Taxonomy (NCBI): domain Eukaryota; kingdom Metazoa; phylum Chordata; class Mammalia; order Diprotodontia; family Phalangeridae; genus Trichosurus; species Trichosurus vulpecula. Next base: position 371,313,090 of record NC_050576.1, read on the forward strand.
TTAATAATTAAGCATATTTGGCAGAGACAGTGTGTATCTCTATATTCTTTACAACATCTAGCATCTGTTTAATTAATGAAATTTTAATTCAGTACAGTTGAATTAGCCCCAATCATGCATACAATAGTAAGCAGCTTGAGGCCAAGGTGGACACAAAAGCCGCCTGATTCCTTGATGTTCAGGGCTCAGTCCATTCCCTTTTCTATTTTAAGTGAATTGCTTTCTTTGACCTACCCCTAAGATTAAAAAAAATCCCCTCAAGTAAAAGTAGTTAGCTAAGGAAGCTGATCCTATCATGCTAAATTTTCTGTCTACTCAGCTCCTTTAATTACTGTAATAATTTAGTTAAGACTACAGGGGCTCTGCTGATGCTTTGAAAAATGCAGGATCTCATGGATGTGGGCAGATCACAACCTCTCCACACTTCATCATGAGCTATCTTACTGATGGAGTCCTAACAGAGCTGCCCCCAGTCCCAGTATTCTAACTTCAAGGCCCACTGTAACTAGCTAGCACCCCCCACCTCCCCCATCAATGTCCTAACTTCTTCATATATGCCTCACTGCTCACTAGAACAACAAGTGTGTTCATGAACTCATAGTTCTCACAGAAACAGCAGGTGTGTGTGTCCATGTGATGGGAACCCAGCCACTGCCTCTACCTAGCTACTGCCCCCAGACCCATTCCCACAGAAACAGGTGTATTCTTATATTCCATCACAATCACATCATCCATCTAGCCCAAGACAGGACCACAACACCTAACTTTCTATCTTGACCAGACAGGACCACAATAACTAGCAAATTGGAGGGCAGAATGACCAGAATGTTTAACCACCGAACCAAAGATGGGACCCCTCCTCCATCACCTAATCCCTTAACAAACTCCTCCTGCCTTTTTAATATTAATCATATTCCTATATTCTGCGTAAATTTTGACTGTGTAATAAGAATCTTTACCCTATAAAATCCATCTTGCTTTCTCTGAAGCTGCTGGTTCCTCTTGGAACCTAGTCAGCTTCATGAGAGGCGTCAATCTCAATAAATGCCTATACTTGGATTAGAGGTGGTCTGACTCTGTCTTCGAGATGGTTCCACCACAACACATCATGAAGTCACAACAATTTTTGGCCCTACGTACGCAGAGACTAAACTTCAATACTACTCCGTATTTTCCCATGACCCTACATATTTCTTATTGTCATTTTTCCAAAAGGAGAAACAGGTATGGCATCGTGGATAGAAAATGGGCCCCATCATCCCTTTGCTACATACTAGTTATGAGACTCTGGAGATGTCAGAAATTGTCTCAGTGCTCTGGGCAACTCTCTAAAATTGTAGGTTGAAGAGAGGGTGCCCACCTCCATTCTTAAGAAGGAACTTTCTCACCAGGAAGTAACCTACACCAATGAAATCCCATGCTTGGGTCCTATTTCCTCAATGGAGAAACAACCTACTGCCATGGAGGACTTCCTCCCTTAATAAATAACTGCCCTCATGTCATACCTCACTCACTTTCTTTTGTCATACATATCCCCACCGATGTTATTTCTCCTACTTCTTCCACACAACTTGCCATTAGAAGCACGAAACACTGTTAACATGAACCCTTGGAGAGCACTTGGCACCTTGTAGGAAATGAATAAGTTTTGGTGACATGAATGGACAAATAAGCATCATACACCCTGTTACACCTATGCACTGCCTTTTAGTTTCTTTCTCTGATGTGAATTCTTCCGAGATCATGATGGTGCCTGCTTCACAGAGACACAGCAGCATCCCTGAGAGAACAAGAAAGTTCTCAGGTTGTTAGAGAGTTAAGCTACTAATTTGATACCACTGAGAAACTCAGACACCTTCAATGTATATAGAAGAATTCATGATACCCCTGAAACCAACCACTACTCTAATAAAACCCTATTTGAAATTATCATGGTTGAAAGAGGGGCAGTGTGGTATAGAGGATAGAGAGTTGGCCTTGGAACCAGGAAGATGTGGATTCAAGTCCTACCTTTGACACATACTGGCTTTGTGATCCTAGGAAAGTTATGTAACCTCTCAGTACTCCAGGCAAATCTAAGACTATAAATTGCATAGAAGATACAAAACTGCATTGGTAAAAGGAGTTTCTTCATCAAGGGAATTCCATACATTTGCGAAATCCCAGGGCCAGACCTTACTCCCTATTTTACAATTGAAAATTTGGGTTGAAATATATAGTCCCTCATTTTGAAGAAAACTAGGAAAATGAGAAAAAACAGCACCCATTTTTAGTGAGAGAAGGTGGAGGGTTTGTGTTTCTGTCAGAGGCACGCCTGGTACCTGACATCTCCAGAGCAGTAGTTAATATGTAAAATGCCTATGAGCGTTTTTCATGTAATTTCAACCAGCTACTTCTGCTGTGTTCAGTAACAGGTAGGTCCTGTGTCTCCAGGGATAAAGATGATACTCAATTATTCTTCTCGCTTCTTAAACACTTGCATCACAATCCCTTCCCAAAAAGAACTTGGTGTTCTAGATTTGCAAAATTAAAATGGTTTCTAGAGAATCCATTTTGTTGCAGTATAAAAACACACACTCTAAGGCCAGTCATGTTCAGTGAACCTCGAGATAACCTTTAGTTTCCACAAAGGCCTCCACAGGAAAAATATGTCAACATTTAGTATAATTTGTAGTAATCCGTTTTTACTGTGCGAATGTAACACGAACCTTGCCAAATTTACTGGCAAAAAAACCTGTCATTTTTCAGCTTTCCACTTGTTTTCTTTTTGCTATGTGATATTATTTTGTGAGGTAGTTTTAAAAATATCCAGTTCATAATAAATTCAAAAACTATTATCACTAGAAAGAGTTCTCTGGGAGAATTTTCCCATTAACAGTGAATCATGTTACCAAAGATTTTTTCCCCCCATCAGGAAAGTGATAAGTTTATTTGCATACTTTAATTCTATAGAGAGGCAAAATAAAATTGTGCTCTTTCTTTGTTAAACATCCTAACCCTTGGATTGTAAAACACAGGCTTCTAAAATTGCTTAGAACCCATTAATGATTCTGTCTCTCCTAGGGGAACTTGAAAGTAGCATTTTCCAGACTTTTTCTGTGAGAAATTTTTAATTGATCAATCTACCGACCATTTTAAGGGCCTACCATGAAGATGCTATATCCTAGTAATATTTTTCCTATTAATATCATCGTAAATTTAGAGGGGGGAAATTTAACAAGTCATCTAATCGATCCACTCCCCAATGCATTTTACAGATGAGAAAATTGTATCTCAGAGGTTAAGTGACTTGCCCAAAGTGATACAGGTGGGTGAAGTGACAGAAAGTGGGGATTGAAACCCAGGGACTCTCATCCAAAGTCAGTGTTCTTTCTACCCTGCCTCTTCACCTTGTAATTTGTTCATAATCCCTTGGATAGGTATACTTAGGTTTGCCATACTCATACTATTAGCAAAATCAACCCCCATAGAGCAGGTTGGAAATATACTACTATCTGCATATTACAAACTGTCTGCCATTTTATTTTTATCATGGCTAAGAGACTTCAAAAAGGAAGAAAAAAGTCCAAAGCAAAACATTCATCCAGTAGAAAGAGTTAAATTGAATCCCTGAATTAAAAGGCAACAAATGTCTTTATATCCTACCAATTATCTCTAAAGACCAATCACATGATTTCAAAGGATAGGAAAATCCAGTTACCTGAAAGTCATCATAAGGAAAGAGCAGCATCTCCCGTAAACCATCGTTCAAAATTTGAGTCTTCTTCTGGACAATGACATTTTCATAGTCGAGCGGCTCAATTAGCTTTGGTTTTGCCTAGAAAAGAAACCAAATAATACAGCTTGCTTTAGCACCTGGAGTTTCCTAAGTAAGGACAATTCATTGAACTATGGAATATACCATCTACACATTTTTCTTTCAAGAGGAAAATAAATCCCTAAAAAACCCATAATTCTCTGTTTGAATGCATAATCTATGAGTAGGAAAACATTAGGATGAATAGTAGATAATCTTATATTTTAAATTGAAAGAGAACTTGACTTTTGATGACATTCATTCATGTTTTATATACCATAAACAAAAGTTAAAAAAAAGACCAGGAGCACAAGCATAAATGTGTTCTATTTATTCAACTTCTCAATCAGTTCTCCTATTTGTCCACTACTCTCTATTTCCATCACTGCCACCCTACTATAGAACCTCATAACCATCCTCTTGGGCAGTTAAAGTAGTCACCCAATAGGTTTTCCCATTCTTGCTATCTTCCCTTTAAACTATCCTTCATATAGTCACCAAAATAATCTTTCACTAGATTTCAAACTATGTAGAGGGGAATGAGGCATAAGAAGACTGGAAAGGTAGTAAGAGGCCAGGTTATGAAGGTATTCAAAGCCTTCCACAACCTTACCCTTATCTACCTTTTCAGCTGTTTCTCTCACTCTTCCCATCTACACAGGTGAAACAGTATAAGAGGTCATCAGGGAAACATAGGACAGGAAAAGTAGATGGACCAGTCATGTTACAAGAGCTGGGGATAGCATATGGACAGCTGAGGTACTTCACTGGTTCCCATGGGATGTCAAGAAAAAGACAGAAAGATTCCCTTGCAAGTTGGGCAGTCCTCCTCACGCAGACCTGCACATGGAAAAGAGTTGAACAGGACAGACAGACAAGGGCTGGCTAGGATCTTCCTCTCTGAAAGGAGCAGTGGCATCCAAAAAAATCACAGATCCATGAGAAGGAGCATTAAAATATACTCCCTCACTTCCCCACTACCACCCTACTCCAACGTTAGCCAAGCTAGTCTTCCCAGAAAAGGCCTGGAGTACTTCCGAGCTCATGTGCCCCAGCTCATGCCCTTCTCCCTTCCACCTTCTTTATCTGTCTTTCCTGTCTTTCAAGACCTAGCTCAAAATGCAATCCCAGTAGGTTATAATTGACTAAGAGTTAAAAAACATGGGTTAAAATCTTTGCTCTGACATTTCTGGTTCTGTGACCATGGGTTAGTCACTTTTCTCACCTGTAAAATGGAGATAAAACATTCCCAACAGATAAATGGCCAAAAGCCATGAACACAGTTCTCAAAGAAACAAACTTTTAATAACTCAGTTGAAAAACTGTTCGAAGTTTCTAATAATCGGAAAAAACCCAAAAAACTTTAGTTAACCACTTCTGACATACAAAAAATCAACAGTGATGAAGTTATGAGGAAACAGACCCCTATGACACTACTAGTGGAGCTATAAATTGGTATAATCTTTCCAGAAAATGACCTGTCAACACACAATAAGAGTTACGAAACGGATCATGCTTTTCCATTCACTGATCCTCCTGTTAGGACAGTATCCTGAGAATGTGAGTAAAAGGTGGGGAGAGATCTAGCTGTACAAAAATATTTATACTGGCCTTATTTGTAATAGCAACAACAAATTAGGGAATACTGGATAACTTTGTGCTACATCACTTTATTGTTATACTATAAAAATGACAACATAAAGGATAGGAAGAAACTGGGAAATGATTATACTAAGCAATGGGGACACTGACCTTGACCATGACGAACCTGACAAAGACACAGGGGAAAAAAAGATCGATTGGAAAACAATATGGAAGCATATGAGATGTTAGTGTTACCATCTGGTTAAATCTACTCAAATTGATGCAGACAGATAGAAAGATAGATTCTTATCAAGTTTGGTATTTATGGTTTTATATATGACTTTATTCCTCATTTTATTTTAGTTGATAGTTATGATAAAAAATTATTTAAAAAAAATTAAATAGATTACAATACCTACTTTACATAGTTGTTGCGAGGAAATGTCTTTGTAAACCTTAAAGATAGACATAATCGGTCAGTCAATAAACATTTATTAAATGCCTACTATGTGCCAGGCCCTGTGCAGAGTACAAGGAATACAAAGAAAAGCAAAAGACAATGTCTGTTCTCAAGGAACTCACAGTCTAATGGGGAAGACAATATGAAAACAATTATATTCATACAAGATATAAATAGGATATACTGGAAATAACAAACAAAAAGAAAGGCACTAGAATTAAGGGGGATCAGGAAAGGCTTCCTGTAGAAAGTGGGATTTTAGCTGGGACCCTAAGGAAGCCAGGGAGGTCAAGAGGTGGAAATGAGGGGGATGGAGGACATTCCGGACTTGGAGGACAGACTTGTGATTTCATTTGTTTAGAGCAGGGGTGGGAAACCTGTCGCCTCAAGGCCACATGTGGCCTTCTTGGTTCTTGGGTGTGGCCCTTTGACTGAGTCCAAGTTTTACAGGACAAATCCTTTTATTAAGGGGCTTTGTTTTGTGAAGTTTGGATTCAGTCTAAGGACTACATTTGAGGACCTAGAGGGCCACATGTGGCGTCGAGGCTGCAGGCTCCCCACCCCTGGTTTAGAGCTTCCTCAGCCAATGTAGGCCAGTGCCTTCTCTATCAACTCAGAATCTTAGAAAATTGCTTAAGAACTGAGAGGTTAAATCACTCACCCAGAGTCATAGAGCCAGTACAGGCAAAGACTGGACTTATACCCAAGTTTTCCTGACTCTGAGGCCAGCTCTCTAGTAGGCAACATGGCTTTTACAGAAACTATAGCAATTTCTCTGTTTTCTACTTATAAAACTCCCTGAGGGCCGGGACTCCATCTTGTACATCTTTGGTGGCCCTCACTATACTTGGCACAGAGCTTTGCACGCCTTAAGTGTTTCATAAATATTTGTATCTACCTGCCTCTTTCCCCAGTGAGAGCCCTTTTCTTGCCTAACTAAAACTCTAAAGAAAAATTCTCCACCAAGAAAGTTTCTTGAATAAATGGGTAGCCTACAATTAATACTGCAGATGCAAAAGTTTTCTAGTTAACTCTTTCACATGAATCCTATATTCCCCTCTTCCATTCACTCTTCATTAAAAAAAAGCTATATGTCCCAATGGGGGGTTGGGAGTTGGCCCCTGAGTGTAATGAAATCATTAAAGAAAGCAATTATTGAAAATAACATGGTTACAAAAAAGACTTCCTTATAAAAATATTAATACTTTGTTCTAATCAAATGGTCACAAACTTAAATAATAACTTAATATGAAGATAAAAATCCCATACTAAATATTTTGATCTCTCTCCCTCCTCCTCCTCCTCTTCCTTCTTTTTCTTCTTTCTCTCCCCGCCTCAACTATTACTGTCACTTCTGCAGCAGACAATCCCTAAAGCTCTGACAAATTGGGTTGCTTTCTACCAACTTTGAAAAACTTCACACTTCTAGTTTTAAATCCATAATTTGTTTTTGTATTTGTTCCCTCAAATTTTTTTCGAGACAATTTCACTCATCAAACCTGTACAATTTGTTATAATAATCTGAACAGTCAGAATGATCCAGTTAAGAGATAAGGAACAGAAAATCTAGCCCTTACTTAGCAACAGGGGGGCTTCTTCCTCTCTACTTGAATACAGAGTTGCCTGACAGCCAATTCCCATCTGAAAATAACCAGAAAACAAAAAAGACTAGACTATACACTTATGTCAAAAAATTTGCTCTCGGTGCAAAGGCAGATCACTCATTTTATGACTGAATTGTAATATCCTTACTAGGAACTAGCAGCATGAGAAAAGTGTCTTTTGAGTCCAGGAAAGTGTCAAATGTTGAAAACTGCCAGTTGCTAGAATGAAGCTACAGCACATATGGGGGGGAGGGGATACCAACTAGTCGTACTGGTAGCAGCTGTCAAATGTTGGGTATAAGACTGCTCCACAGGACTCTTAGATCCTATTAAATACAAGGCTTTCTATTTTATAAAGTTAATCTGTCACATAACTCTCTAAATTTGGGACACTCCTCATTGAATCTCTGCTAGCAAGGAATATCTAAACTGTTTTCATCATTAAAAATGTAGGGGATGTTTTGGAAAGTCTCCCAATATGTTAATAAGGAATATTCCTTTATCGAGTAAAGTTATTGATCAGCTATATTGAGTAGATACTGGAGGGAGTACAAGACACATAAAAACCAATAAAATTTAGTTGATGAGTAATATCTATCGGGTAAGATTATGGACTAAAAATGTTAGTTAGGAAATGACCATGGGATCGTAGATCTAGAGATTGAAAGGTCCTCAGAGGCCTGCCTAGTCTAACTCCATCATTTTAGAGAGGAAGAAAGAGGGGCCGGGGGATAGTGCTTAGCCCAAAGAGCTATTAAGCATCAGGGAATCATAATAATAATAGCTGTGTTGCTGTTGAATCATTTCAGTTGTTACTCTTTGTTGACCCCATTCGAGGTCTCCTTGGCAAAGATAATGGAGTGGTTTGCCACTTGCCCAAGGTTACACAGCTAGTAAGTTGTCTGAGGCCAGACAGATTTGAACTCAGGTCCTCCTTACTCCGGGACCAGCACTCCATTCACTGCACCAGCTGGCTGCACTTATTTAGCTCCATACTATACCGTAAGCTCTTTAAAGGGCAGGAGCCCAATCTCCTCATTTGTAAAATGAGGGGGCTGGGTTAGATGACCTTGAGGGTTCCTTCCAGCTCTAAATCTATGGATTTATGTAAATGGTCTTGGACAAGCCACATCACTTCTCTACTCCTCAGTTTCTTTATCTGTTAAAATAAGGGAGCTGAACTACATCATCACCTTTCTATGACCTATTCTTATATTATAAAAAGAATTAAGTGTTGATGTTATAGGCCTACTTACCACTTCCACACACAAAATGCTTTTTTTTCCAACTCAGTTTAAACAATCATGCATTTATTAAGCACCTACTGTATGCAAAGTACTGGGGTTACAAAGATAAAAGGTTTGTAAATAGGGCAAAGGACGAATAAAATGTCATTACTATATAGTCAATAAATAGTTCATTGTATTATACTATTAGACTATTATGCATTAGACTTAATTATATGTATTATAATATTATGTATTATACTATTAGACTATAGATATTAGACTATTATGTAGTCACTACATTTATTAAGTATCTACTATGTGCCAGGCACTTGTACTAAATACTGGCATTACAAAGATAAAAAATTTGTAAGTAAGGCAAAGGATAAATAAAATATTACTACTACATATCAGGCAATAAACATTTATTAAGCACCTAGTATGTACCAGGCACTGTGCTAAGTACTGGGATTACAAAGATAAAAAATTTGTATAAGTAAGGCAAAGGATAAATAAAATATTACTACTACATATCAAGCAATAAACAGTTATTAAGCACCTACTATGTGGCAAAAGACAGTCCCTGTCTTCATCAGGGCAGACAGAGAAACACAAAACTTAGAAGAGGGGAGGGATAGCAGTCCAAAAAAAAGGGAGAATATTCAAGAAAAAAAGGAATGAAGAGTTAAGCGTGAAGAATGATGATGATGATAGATGATACTGATATTTCACTTTAAGGTTTCAAAGGGCTTTACATATATCATCTCATTTGATCCTCACAACAACCCTGGAAGCCAAATACACCAGGCATTATTTTCCTCATTTTGCACGTGGGGCTTACAGAGGTTAAGACATTTGCCCATGTTATTGTTCGTCCTTAGTTCTCGAAGAGAACCATGGCACCAGGAGAGTAATGTCATGACATGAAAGTGAACTGGATTTAAGTGAGGCAGGGCTGTGCAAAGTCACCAGCCTCACTCTCTCCTTCAGAGCCTTCTAGGTCCAGTGGCAAGATACAGATCAGGACGACTAGAGACGGCCCTGCTTTGCCCATGATCGCATAGCTGGTAACTGTTGGGAACAAGAATTAAGGTCCCTCCTGACTAGTTCTGACATTCCTTCCCACTACAACCTTCTTGCCAAGTATATAGACAGAAGATATATTCAGTATTCCAAGGCAGCCTGGAAGGGAAATTGGTAGCAAAGGGTCAAGGACCCCTGGCTTTGAAGGAGTGCCTCCACAGCATTCTGAAGATAAAATGAATGTGATCAAAGGGATAGATGAGAAGGATGGCTTTGAGCCTTGATAAAAGGAACACCAAAGCTTAAGTGAGGAGTGCCCTTCATCGTAGGTCAAATATTTACACACACAGACGCAAACACGATCCAACCCACCAGCTCCCCGCCCCCCCCCATCACCACTTCCTGGAAAAAAAAAAGACCAACAGTACACTGAACCCTCAGTGCCCTGAGCACACTAGAGCTTTGACAGGCACCCAGAGAGGACGATTCTAAAATGTCCTGCCAATTAATTACTCTTTTATAATCTTTGACTTTTCTCCAACTATCATTCATTTCCCCCTTTCAAATCTATTTGCTGCTCTTGGTCGGGCTACATGATACTCATGAGTATAAAATGTTCAGATTCTAAATGAAATCAATTTCCAGGGTATCACAACTCTGGGAAAACTACAGATTCCCTCAGACAACACCAGACAGGCTATGTCCGACACATTCAATCGTTCAACCATTTTGGCTGTGTGTGAAAAGCCAACAGACATGTGTGACAGCTATGATTTACTCATCAACTTAAGTGAAATTCCTCAGACTTAACCATTCTTCTGACAAGCTGACTTGCCCATAAAACTTCTATATTTGGCCCAATCACCACCTTCTCTTACTTCCCTCCATTTCTCATCTCCAACAAGGCACAGATAGGCTGAAAATGCTAAAGCTGTTGTTTTCAACACAATTCAATCAATCATGCAATTTATTAATCACCTATCACGTACACGACACTGGATATACAAAGACAAAAATAAAAGTGGCCTTCCTCACAAGGTCAACTTTTATTGTGGAAGCGGAAAAGGGAACAACATTTACTCCTACAAGTGGAAAGGAGCTAGCAAATATGATGGATATTTGTTTTAAAACATAAGAAGGAATAAATGCTCAGCTCAACAGAGCTACAAATTTCTTTGATCATCCCATGGGATTACAAATTCAATCAGGTTTTTCAAGCTGGGGTAATATCCCTCGCTATTTTAAAATACAAATCTTTTTCATTTCATATGGAAACAATACAAGTTAGAATGACTCCTGAGCTAATTAGTATCCAAACTGTGGTCATATAAAGAGAGAACTTCTTCTTCTTGTTGTTTTGGTTGATTTTTTATTTCTGAAGTGGGATGATATCTTGACATTTGAGTGAATTTTATTTAAGTGAGGCAGATTTGCACGAAGTCATCAGCCCCAGTCTTTCTTCCAGAGTCACTGAAGTCCATTGGCAAGGCAAAAGTGATGGTCTGGCATGCAGTGAATGACCTTAGCATCTTGGATGTCTGACCAAGCTCTAAGTGCTCCACTTTAGCCACCTTCATGGCCGTTAGAATAAATGGAGAAGAGAGAATTTCTGAAGGTAGTTACAGATGGTGATGAGTCCATGATGTCTGACTGAATTAATATTGGTCTGACACCACACATGTATGTGTGCTCTCTCTCTCCCTCTGTATGTATATATAAATATGCATATGTCTGTGTATATACATATATATATATATATATACATACACATATAGACATATATAGATACACACTCTCAACAATTCTAGAAGTACTAAGTTCTCAAGAGTGGCTGCCTCTGGATGGGAACCTTCCACTCCAAATGATTAGTATTGAATGTACAAGTCAAGTCATGTAGTGATAGGAGTGGGAGGGGGAGAAACCACTCCAAAAGATATGTTCCTTTCCTCCATCCCCGAAATGATGGGTAAGCATGAGAAACAAGGAAGAGAGGCAGACACTCTCTGTGACTAGAATATAAACTCTCTGAGTAGGGTTGTTTTAATTTTCATTCTGAATCCTTAGCACCTAGCATACAGTAAGCATTTAATAAATTCTTTCTGATTGAGTGCTAGCTTGACTCTGAAAATGTCCCCTTCCATATATTCTGGTCATGCAAACTCAGATATGGAATGGAGACCATGTTGCAGAGGACCACAAGGCTAAAAACCAGAGATCACTAAGATGATAAAGAGAGAAAACATCTCCTCCACACTTGAAAGTACATATTTTCTTTCTTTTTCCTTTTAGACACAGAACCTCCAACAACTGAGGGAAGGATGATAACAAAAATGCGACGTTACCAGTAGTTGCAAATGTTCTTTGCTAGACTGGAGAAGGAGGGGCAAAAGAGATGAATTAAGTCTCATAACTCCTGTTTGTGAGCAACTTTTTTAAAAGGAAAAAAAATGGAAGGTGTCCACAAGTGAAAATCACATTTTTAGCTTTTGAATTTTAAGGGGGGAAAGGAGGAAATACTCAATATAAACCACCAGCCTGAATTTAGAAGCAGTCTCGAAATCTCTTTTCCTGGACACTAAACCACAACAAGTCAGGGATTTCTGAGAATGTTTCAAAGAATGTAAAATGAACACCAAGCTCTCTAGACAACTAAATATATTTCTCTTCGCACTATAAAAAGTTCTATTGTGTGGAGAACAGACTAGCCCAAAGAATGACATGGCTTTGAGGAGTTTTTTTTATTTCATTAAATGTAATTGTTTTTCAATTAATAAGCATTTATTTTCTCTCTCCCATTTCACTTCTCAACCACAGAAAAAGAAAAGAAAAAAGAAACCTTTTTGTAATAAATACATCATTAAGCCCAGCAAATTCCCACATTGGCCAACATTTTCTATTGCAAATACCAATATGATGGATCAGTTTTTAAGCAACTCCACAAAGGCTGTCAATAAATTAAGTCTTTCAGAGGCAGTGTGTCATGGTAGATAAAGGGTTAGCTTTGGGGTCCAAAAGATCTGGGTTCAAATCCTACCCTCTGATCCATACTAGGCGCATTAACTTAGAAGTTTTGACTTTTCTCTTGACTCCAGAAAACTCTTTAGGACTATAAAGTTATAAAGGAGTTGCTGATCTGAATCTACAAAGAGTTAACACACCAGGAACTCCTTACACAGATGAAACCACAGGTTCAGGCAAGTTTAGAGAGAGGAGATTAAGAATCAGAGCGCCAGGCCTAGAGTCAGGGAGTCCTGGGTTCAAACATGGCCTCAAACATTTAATAGCTGTGTCATCCTGGGCAAGTCACTTAGCCCCGTCTGCCTCAGTTTCCTCATCTGTAAAATGAGCTGGAATGGAAATGGCAAGCCACTCCAGTATCTTTGCCAAGGAAAACCCTAAATGGGGTCACAACTGAAAAACGACTCAACAACAACCAACAAGCATGTCTCGAGTGCCTAATATGTGCCAGGTACCTATGTTATGGAAACAAATACAAAAACAAGATGTGTCTCTATCCTCAGGAAACTTAGATTTTACTGAAGTGACACACATTTACAGATTAGTAAATACTATATACATATGTACGTATATTACACATATATTACTTATATAGATAAATATGAAAATATAAAATAATTTTGGGAGAGGGGTGACAGGGAAAGGAATAAGCATTTATTAAGTGCCTATTATGTGTCGGGCACTGCTCTAAGTACTTTACAAATATAATTTTATTTTATCCTCACAACAATTCTAGGAGGTAGGCACTATTATCTCCTCCATGTTACAGTTGAGGAAAGTGAAGCAAACAAGTTAACTGAATTGCCCAAATTCACACAGGCAATGAATACCTGAAGCTGGACTTTAACTCAGGTCTTCCTGACTCCTGACCCAGCACTCTATCTACTGTGTCACCTACCTGCCTCAAAGAGGCTGAACAGAAAAGACTTCTGGAAGGAGGCAGCATCTGCTTTGACTTTAAAGGGAACCAGGGGTTCCAAGATGTTGAGGTCAAGAATCAGAACATTTCGGGCATAGGGGACAACCTGCGCATTAACACAAAGGTAGGCCAGTTTGGCTGGACCACAGAAAGATGGGGAAGTTCTCATCTTTCAGCCTGAAAACTTTGGCTGAAGCCAGAGTGTGAAGGGCTTTTAGGAGCCAACCAAAGGAACTCTAGATTATTCTAGAGTCCACTGACCCATCTTGAGCAGAGGAATGACATGGTCAGACCTGTGCTTAAAGAATAGCTATTTGGCAATTGTATGGAGGTACTCAAAAACTTTTTTCTTAAAAAAATCAATTCGATGGGGCGAAATTTTTTTTTTTAAATTATATCAACTTCAATTTCTAAAGTGAACACAATTTAAGTGACCCAGATGAAAAGCTGTCAAGGTAATAGAACCTGGAACAAAGACACAAGGAAATTATCACTAATGACAACAATTAAGAATTAAACTAAATTGCAGCATGTTCAAATGAGCCACAACTCCTATAAGGAGCTGCTTGTAATTGTCAGCTGCATCCAACTGGGATGCAGTGAGAATGCTAATGAAGAAAGTCAGACAAGACAGGGCTATGGATGGGAGAATTACTGCACGCCTTGTGCCGTGGAGTCACATGAGAAAGAGAGCAGAGTGGAATTGTAGTGATTCTCTTGTAACACAGGGCTTTGAGTGTCTTCTTGCTATTAAGAAATGGGGGATGGGAGATCTAAAGGGCAGGGAGAGATAGGAAGGAGAAAGGATGAGGAGAGAGGAAAGTGGAACTCAGAAAGATGAGAGAATATATTTCCAGGAAAGTATAGATTTGATCAGACCCTTTTAATTAATAAAGTTCCTCACTGCCTACTGAATACAGTATGTTTCCAATCTACTTAGCCAGATTTAGCTTATAATATCTCCCTTCACATGCCCTATACTCCTAACACTATTCCTGAAGCACTCCCCACACTTGACCACCTTGATGTCTTTGCTTTCACGAGGCTGAGAATTCCTGATGCCTCAACCAAAAGGGATTCCTCCCTTTCATGTACTCTCGCAGAACTTTGTATCCCTCAAACGTGGTTATTCTCAATTTTGTATTATTTTTATATTTTTTTCTCCCCTTATCAGACTGTAGGCTTCCTTAGGGCAAGAACCATGAAGTACCTGGCATGGTACCCTGCATAGATCTTTCAAAAAACGTTTCCTAAATTTAATTATCATATATGCCTGAAGTACTGGCAAATACCAACTATAAGATCTATTTTTCATTTTCTGTACAAGGGGGAATGATAGAAGAAGGGAGGAAATGTAGAGTTAATAAGATCCATTTCATTCCTAATCCATACTTCAGGATAATATCTTTTCTTCTTCATCAGTTACTTCTATTAATATTACAGCCTCATCAAAGTTGTTCTGGATATTATATTGAAGCTTGAGATTACCTCCAAATTCAGATTACCTGGGTGAAAAATTAGATCCGTGTCAGCTTTTAGCTAGGTGGAAAACCATTTCCAAAACCATAAACACACCTAAGAAAACTATCATTTTGATTGAACTAGCTGATCAGTTCAAGCTAACTTTTTTTTTTCCACGCAGAACTGACCGACCGGTTTAACTAGTAAATTAAATCTAAGAAGACTGAGCCGGTTGTGTTTGGCCTTGAAGGGAACAACCAGGAGCCATGGTCAAGCCACAAAGAGGCAGGTTTAGGTTTTACATAAGGAAAAATTCCCCAACAATTAGAGATGGACAAAATTGGTAGTGAGGTTCCCCATCCCTAGAGAACTTTTAGAAGAAGCTGCATGACTTTTGTCTGTTCCCTTGGGGGGGCGGGGCGGTCTTGTTCAGAGATGGACTGCTGAGATTTCTTCCAACTCTGAGATTGAGGGTATGTGTACATTTTGTTGTTTTTACTGATCTCTCACAGAGGCAGGATGGTGTTGGTTGAGTTGTTAAGCTTAAAATCAAGAAGCCAAAGGTTCAAATCTTGTCTTCAAATCCTGTCCAATTAGCAGTGTGACCCCAGGTAAAACATTTAACCTCTAAGAGCCTCAAGCAATTTCCCAGGATTTGTCTACTAAGTCGAAGAAAGGTTGCTCTCTGAACAGGTAGGGGGGGATTTGAGTTCCGTTTCAGAAAGTTCTCCACACTGATGAAATTATAAATCCTTTGTTTATTCACATACCAATGTCTGTGAGGTAACCTCTGGAAAGGTAATAAAGAAGCTATATAATTAAAGTAAAGGATTCTGTAAGAAAGGATAGGGGGAGGGGCAGTCTTGAAAACAACTATTAACTTTAAGATAATATTCTAAAAAGAGCTTAGGAAAATCTCCATACATATAATTGGTGAACAAAAGCTTATGTATACTCACTGGATCGAGCACTGAAAATCATATGGAATCTTCAACACAACCGTTTCGTTTTAAATAAATATTTTCTTTAACTTTTTAAAAATTTTCTTGATTTTCTTATTTTTAAAGCTTCGCAATCCCTTCCCTATGACCCCACACATTCCTTAAACTCCGTCAGATCTCCCTTTTGGAAGAAGAAAATTTTACCAAAACAAATCAACAAGCTGGCCATGTTCAATGATACATGCCTGATACTATAACTATAATCTATCTCTACCAAGGAGAGAGAGTCAGTCTTCTGAAGTCAAAAAGCGTAACGCCTTTGGTCACAATTTTGATGTCATCTATTGTGGTTTTCCTTTACTTTACTGTGAACATTAACATAAATCTTCAAAATGTATACACAACTAGGATTCAAGAGAAATTGCCACCATTTAGGAATTCCAGATTCTACCTGGCACTTCTGTTTTTACTGCCCAAGAAACTATAATACAGGAACAGGATGGATGAGATCTAGTATTAGACAATATCACATGGACATTATTATAACATACTTTGGATCATAAGACTCAAAAAGAACGTGTAAAACTCATTTTAAGAAGAAATTCTTCCTTCTCTTCAATATTATTTGATGCTAAACAAATTTTTAAAAAATTCCCTGTCTAAAAGGTCAAGCATTGTATTAATGCTATCAGACGTCACATTTATCAAATTAGCAATTATTGCAAAGTATTTTAAGTTCTAAGAGTGACATCAAGATAAGTCAAAGAGTGCATAAACCATAATAAGACTAAATTAAAATAAGGACACACATTTTAGAATGGATAATAGAGTACTGAATTTGGGGTTAGAGGGCATGGATTCAATCCTGGTTGGTTTTTTAAAATTTAATTGTTTTCCAAATGACATTTATTTTCTCTCCCTCTTAGTTGCACTAACAAGTGAACACTTTAAAAAAAATAGGGAAACGAAAACCCTCATAAGAAATATGCCTGATCAAGTAAAATAAATTCTTATGTGTCATTCTCTATTTTAGGTCCATCACCTCAATCCGCATCCTTCTTGACCTCTTGGAAGCCTTTACACTCACTGTAGATCACTCTCTTCTCCACGATACTCTCTTTTCTCCAGGTTTTCATGACATTGCTCTCTTCTCCTACCTGTCTGAATTCTCCTTCTGTGTCACCTTTGCTAGATCTTATCCAGATCATGTCTGCTAACCACTGGGTCCCCCAAGGCTCTATCCTGAGTCTTCTTTCTCTTTTCCCTCTATGCTATTTTATTAATTATCTCATTAGCCTCTATCAATTCAATTATTATTGTTTCTAGGAAGGTGATTCTCAGATCTGCTTGCCCAGCCCTAACCCCTAGCTCCACATCTCTAACTGTATACTGGCATCTCAAAGTAGATGTCCGCACAGATATCTTAAAACTCATGATGTCCTTAAAGGAACTTACTCTCTTTCCCCACCAAATCCTCCTCTTTTCTAACTTCCCTATTACCATTGAGGGACTCACTATCTTCCCACTAGGCTCACAACCTAAGTTTCAGCATCTTCTCACTCCTCCTCCTCAACCCCCAAAACTATATCCAATCATCAGTCGAGTTCTGCGGTTTCGACCTTTGTAACATTCGTCATGACAATGGCAGAAACTCTCCTCTGACACTGCTACTGCTCTAGTTTAAGCCCTTATCACCTCACTCCTGCAATAGCCTAATGGTGGTCTCCCAGCCACAAATCCCTCCCCACTCTAGTCCATCCTCTACACAGCTGTCAACTTGATTTTACCAAAACACAAGTCTAACCATGTCACCAAACCCCCCATGCAATCAACTCCAGTGACCCCTCTCCCCACTACCTCCAGGATCACATATAAAATCCTATTTGGCTTTTAAAGCCATTCATATGCAATGGAATACTATTGTGCTATAAGAAGTGATAAACAGGTAGATTTCAGAAAAACTTGATACGACTCATGTGAACTAATGCAAAGTGAAATGAGCAGAACCAGGAGAACACCGGACACTGTAACAGCAACACTGTACGATGATCAACTACAAATGACTGCTCTTCTCAGCAATACAATGATTCAAGACAATTCCAAAGGATTCATGGTAGAAAATGCTATCTACATCCAGAGAAAGAACTATGGAGTCTGAACGCAGATCAAAGCATACTGATTTCACTTTATTTTTCTCATGGTGCTTCCCCCCTCTTTCAGTCTGTTTCTTCTGTTACAACATGACTAATATGGGAATGTTTTACTTGATTGCACATATGTAACCTACATCAACAAATTGCTTACTGTTTTAGGGAAGGGGGAGGGGAAGGGAAGAGGGAGAAAAATTTGCAACTTAAATTTTTTTAAATGAATGTTTAAAATTGTCTTTATTCGTAATAGGAAGAAATACAATACATTTTTAAAAGCCATTCATAACTTAGCGCCTTCCTCCTTTTCCAGTCTTCTTACACATTACACCCCTCAACATACTCTCCAATCCAGTGACATTGGCCTCCTTATTATTCATTACACACTCCACCCTGCTTCCTAATGCTGGCCATAGTCACTGGCTGCCCACCATGTCTGCAACTTTTTCCCTCATCTCTATGTCTTGGCTTCCCTGGCTTCCTTTTGTTGTTGGTTGCTGGGTCGTTTTTTAGTCATGTCTAACTCTTTGTGACCCCATTTGGGGTCTTCTTGGCAAAGATACTAGAGTGATTTGCCATTTCCTTCTCCAGCTCATTTTACAGATAAGGAAACTGAGGAAAACAGGGTCCAGTGACTTGCTCAGTCACATAGCTAGTAAGTATCTGAGGTTGGATTTGAACTCAGAAAGATAAGTTTTCCTGAGTCCACACCCGGCACTCTATCCACTGCACCTCTGTCTCTGTGAAACTCCTACCTTCTATAAGAAGCCTTTCCCAGTCCTTAACATTAGTGCCTTCTCTTTGTGACCAACCCCAATTTATCCTTTATATATTCTGTCTCCCCCATTAGCCTGGAAGTTCCTTGAGAGCAGCAACTGCTTTCTCTGTCTGTTTGGCATACCTTTTTTTATTCCCAGGGCTTAGTAAATAGCACTTATTTAATGAACTTAATAAAAAGCAGTTTAAAATGCTTGTTGATTTCATCTCTGGCCCTCTGAAATCATAGCTTGACACTGCATGGATCAGTATTCTCAAGTCTTTCAAAATAGCTTTTTATTTCTTGGTTATATATCATCCGTCTATAAATTGCTCTCTCAATTCTCACTTCACTCTGCTTCAGTCCATAGACATTATCCACTGAAACTAGACATTTTTTCTAATGTAATAATAATACATTAAATCCATATACCATAATTTCTTCACCCATTCCCCAGTTGATGGGCACTCCCTTAGTTTTTAAGTTTTTGCTACCATAAAAGAGCTGCTATAAATATTTTTGTACGTATGAGTCCTTTATCTTTTTGATCTCTTAGGGGAATATGCCCAGCAGTGATATTGCTAGGTCAATGAGTAAGTACAGGTGAAGGGCATAGTTCCAAACTGCTTTCCAGAGAGGCTGGACCAAATCACTGCTTCACCAACACTGCACTGGTGTGTCTGCCACCCTGCTTCTTACGGGCTATATGTTCTCAGGCAAGTTATAGCATCTTAGGCTTCTGTTTTCTTTTTGCGTGAAATGGTAGTAATAATGCTCCTACCTCACACGACATATAAGGATCAAATGAGATAATGTATATGATAATACTTTGTAACCATAAACATTATATAAATGTAAGCTATCATTATATATAATCTCAGAGACCAAAACTCATTTTCCCTTTTAAATTGCTCTCTTCTTCCTTAGACAGTTTCAGCACTCAACATAAAATGGTGTGTTTATTTTGGAGGCAGAATTAGCCTTGGGGGATATAACCAAGAAGCCAGTTGGTAGTGATGGCATTCTGAAATGAGACTGTCTCTGTCTCTTTCCCAAAGACTTGATAAACCCTTCAAAAGAATCACTGTTTTAGTAGTACATACAGCACAACTCTTATTAAGTGAATGAATAAGCTCCAAAAAGAGCTTCTAAAGCCTCAGTACCTGATTCCAAGAAAAATTGGGAAGGAAACAATATCAGGTTACAGGGATATTTCAAACATGATTTCAATCTAGAAAGTTGATGCCAAACTATAATTTTCAACAGTCTTGGCTCCACTCACATATTGACAACAAAGCATCATCTGTTGGCTCAAGTGAGGATTCTTGCTTCTTCCTTGTAGTATTTCTTAACTTCAGACTCTGCCCTCATTTTATTACATCCAGGTTACTCAACCTACCTCGCCCATCTTACTACGAAGATCCCTTGCTCATCTAGCAAGAATTCAACTTGAATCTTGAAGCCTATTTTAAATCTCTTATATCTCAAAGTATAAAGAATTTTCACTCTTCACTCATACTACTGAGGCCCCTGTCTGAGCTCATCTCTCACTTGGGCTATTTCAATAGCATCTTAAAAGTGTACCAGCCTCCAGCACTTTTTCCAATTAATCAACCATATATGAATTACATCTAGAATATATATGTATATATGTGTATTTATATATACATATATATACACAGAGAGGGAGAGGGAGAGAGAGAGAGAGATTGAGAGAGAGAGAGAGAGAGAGAGAGAGAGATTGAGAGAGAGAGAGAGAGGACAAATAATACAAGAAGAAGCGGTTAAATACAAGGTATGTTACAAGAGAAGGCATTAGCCATTGGAACTTAGGGAAGCATTTGTGTAGAAGGCAAGGCTATGTCTTAAAGGAAGAGAAAGATTCTGTGAGCCTGGGGTGGATATCAGGCATGGAAATGGCCAGTTGAAAGGCACAGGGGCAGGAGTGCTGTGAATAAGGAACAGAGAGAAGGCCAATTTGGCTAGATCATAAAAGTGAGGCAAAGGAAGTAATGCGAATGTTGGGATCAGTTTATAAAGGATTCTAAAAGCCAAATAAAGGAGTTTATATTTTACCCTAAAGGCAATATGGGAGGGATATGGTCTGATACGATAGAGCATTGAGTCTGGACTTAGGAAGACTTTAGTTCAAATTCAGCCTCATGTACTTACTGGTTCAGTGTCTGGGAAAGTCACTTAATCTGTTTGCCTCAGTTTCCTCGACTGCAAAGTGGGACTGTAGCACCTACTTCACAGGGTTATTGTTAGGATCGAATAAGATAATGCTGCAAAGCATTTAGCATAGTGCTTGGCACACAGGCAATGTTTTTGTTGTTTGTTGGTATCTGTGCTTAAGGAAAATCATTTTGGCAACTTCATGGAGGATGAAACGGAACACAAAGACTTCCAGCAGGAAGACTAATCAGGGGGCCATTGCAATTAGTCTATATGAGAAGCGATGAGAGTGAGCCTGAACTAAGGTGGGGCTTTGAGAGCAGTCAAGACAGTAGAAAGAGACTGGAGATGTAGTTGAGGAAAATCCTAAGATTTGGTAGCTGACCAGATAGGTGCAGGGAAGGAAACTGAGTAGTGAAGAGGGATGTGTAAATTACAAACCTAGGAGATAGAAAGAATGGCGGTGCCTTTGACAAAAACAAGCAAGGGTCGAAGTCAATTAGTTAGCCAGTCAACAAGCACTTATTAAGCGCCTACTATTTATCCAGCACTGTGCTAAGCACTAAGGATCCAAAGAAAGGAAAATAATACGAATATATTGAACCTAGTTCTGCTACTCATTTTTTTCTTTTTTGTGAACAAAGTTAATTATTTAAGTAACTTCACTGCTATGGATACGCATAACCTTTTAAAGAATTTCCTATATTTGTCCAGCAATGATTATCATTCCCATTTTACAGATTAGTAAACAAAAGACACAGTGGTTAAGGGACTTGACCAGGCTTCCACAGACCTGGAAGAAAACCAGAAAAGAATCAAACCATCCACCTCAGATACTTACTAGCCATGTGACCCTAAGTAAGTCACTTAAACTCTCTGTTCCTCGGTTTCCTCATCTGTAAGATGGGGACAAGTTAGTTCAGTCCTCAACCCCTTTGAACTCTAAATCTGTAATTTAAACCATTCATATTTCCAGATTCTGATAAGGCAATCTCTCTCTTTATATTTATAAGGTACATAATTTGTGCTTTCCAACAACTATGCTTCTGCCACTCTTAATTAATTTTTCTTTCTCAATTTTTAAATGCACAGAAATCTAAACATTCCCATTAGTGAACAAACTACTAGTTAGTTAACAGAAAGATTTTTATGGTTATGGACTTCACAGCTTAAGTAGAATATGGGAAAAATTTTAAAGGGTTCAGAGGAATGCCTACAAACACAATTAGTTTGGAAAAATGAGATATTAAAAAAATAAGTTGGAGAAGGAATGTTTACAGGTCTTTTTCAGTTCCAAAATACCATGCTTTTATGAATCTGAGGAGAAAAGAAATGATGATGGCATGTGGGCTAAGACGGTGTCGAAGGTGAGGATACAGCTGAAGAAAAAAAGGCCTCAAACTATAGTGAATTTAAGCTGGAGGATTGGGATTTAGAGACAATAGTTAAGCATTCTAATGGGTTACCAAAGGAACTTGTGGAACCTTTTTCTCCTGAGGTTTTTTATAAACAGGATGGTTTCTCATGTGTCTGGGGTGGTGATCTGACTCAACCCCACCCTGTCTAAATATGCATTCTCAAGGCTCCCTTTTGCTCACTACTCCAACAAGAAGGTTGTGCACTGAATACCTTTACATGCTTCTTAATTGCCTATTAAGTTGCTAGTAAATCTTTTATAAGCCTAGTTACATCTGCAGTGCCTCCACCTTAGATGGCAAACACACTTAGAAGGCAAGAATTACACCTGATTAACATTATATAAAGGCAACAGTGCTTTGGAGTCTTAGGCCCGAGGTTCAAATTGGAACTGTGCAATTATTATCTGTACGACCTATCAACTTACCAGCCATGTAACCTTGAGTGACTCAAGTCACTTAACCTAGGTGGGAGAGGTTTTCTCATCTGTGAAATGAAGGCATTGGCCTACTTTTCTAAGTTTCCCTTCCAGTTCTCCCAGACTGCATTCTTCTTCTATGAGTACCAAGCATGGGTGACATAGAAGGGCACATGCCAGGGGTATGATAGCCTCCCTTCCTGCTCCATTATCACACAATAAATCACCTCTTTAAAGGTGAGTAACAATTATTTATTCTATTTTATAGGAAAACCAAAGGCCACAGGAAGCCATTTGGTTGCTGCAGAGTGACATTTCTTGCTCTGTACCATCTGGGAAATTAGACACTGTAAAATTTGCCAACAGTTTCTTTTCACATCTGTATCCCCATTATGTATGATCCAACCTTATAAAAATCATTCAAAATAAATATTAAAAATGCAACATCATTTGCAACTGATTAAACCCACAAAAGTGTTACTTGGGAGAAGGGGACAGCTGGCTGGTGAAGTGGATAGAGCACTGGACTTGGAATCAGAAGCTGAGTTCAAATCCAGCCTCAGATACTTACTAGCTGTGTCATCCTGGGCAAGTCACTTAATTCTGTTTGCCACAGCTTCCTCATCTGTAAAATGAGCTGGAGAAGAAAATGGCAAACCACTCCAGTATCTTTGCCAAGAAAACTCCAAATAGGGTCACAAAGAGTCAGACATAACTGAAATGACGAAACAACGCAAAAATTATCTAGGGGGCACTTTTGGTATAATGACAATTTTTTTTTAACAGAACTGTGATTTCACTGCATAAGGAGCTCCCAGTCTGGAAATTACCTCTACCACTTATTTACACACACACACACACACACACACACACATTTGTGTGTATATATATATATATATATATATATATATACATATACATATATATATTATATAAGTAAATGTCTCCTTCAATAGAATATAAGTGCCTAGCCAGCAGGAACTGTGTAGGGGCCTTTGGCCCACCACTGGGGCAGATAGACAGTTTTATTCTTGTCACTGAATTTTCAATTCAAAGATAAGTTAATTGTTAAACACCTACTATGTGTACATTGGGGCAGACATTGCCTAGCACACAGTGGGTGCTTATTAAATGTTCATTGATTTATCTACCCGTACAGATCAACAACTGTTAGACAACTTATAGTCTTAGAGAGTTGCCTAGGACACCAGAAAAAAACTCATAGGATCACAGACTGAGAGCTGGAGGGAACTGTAGTCCAACCTCTTCATTTTACAGATGAAAAAAGCAAGGAGCAAAGACCTTAAGTGACTTACTCACAGAAGCCCAAGACCTCTGACTCCAAAGCCAGTGTCTAGCTATATCACCATTTGACTTACATTTAGCCTAACTCAATTTCATACTAGTCCATACTATAAGAAAAGAGAGCACTTAGGAGGTTATTTTATCCTGCCCGCTTATTTTTTATAGTGTTAAGGAAATAAATCTGTGCCGCTGAATTTATCAAGGATACATCTTTATGGCAATATTGCACAGAAGGGAGATGGGAAGCCAGAAGTACAGCTCTCCCCCAAGGGTAACACACAGAGATTCTTAGACATTCCAAGAGAACAAAGATTAGCAATTAATACCATTAATAGTTTGCAGAGAAAAACCAGATACAACCTAGATTGCAGTTTTGTTGAGTCATTTTTCAGTCATGTTTGACTCTTCATGATCCTATTTGGGGTTTTTTAGGCTTCTCCCTTTCCTTCTCCCGCTCATTTTTTACTGGTGAAAAATTGAGGCAAACATGATTAAGTGACTTGCCCTGGGTCACACAGCTAGTATATGTCTGAGGCCAGATTTGAACCTTGTTCCTCCTGACTCCAGGGTTAGCACTTTATCCACTGCATCACCTAACTATCCTAGATTGCAGTACATTATCAATTACAGTAATCAATATAGTGCCATCTCAGTAGCTCTGTGATCTAGAGTCAGAGTAGAGTCAGAGATTCTGGATTCAAAGCTTACCTGTGCGACTTTAGAAAATGCCCATTACATCCCTAGGCCTTAGTTTCTCATTTGCAAAATGAGGGGTTTGAGCTAGATATCCTCTGAGCTTCCTTTTGCCTTTTAAAAATCTCTGAGCCTATGATGATGGCATTTAGTCTCTTCTTTTCAAATGATTTATTCTCTCATTATTTAGCTGCTTCCTTTCAAGCTACCTTTTTTCCTTACCTCTCTCCTTGTCCGACTTAGAATTTCTCTCCCCTCCTCTAGCTCTTTCCCTTACTTCTGGCTACCACCATGAATTCCCCATTCTCCTCCACCCTATTCCCATGACTTGAGTCAGGCTTATCACCAAGGTAACATCTGTAGTAGCAGGATTGGTGGTAGCAAGTGAGAAAGAAAGGGAGGAATGAAGAGAAGCACAAAGGCTGGTGGCCAAAGTCACCATCTTGTTTCATCACTTCATGCCTATTCATCCTGCTGTTTTAGCCCAGAGCTCCTTCTCCATCCTTAGACAAGAAGCCCAGTTGCAAGGATTGGGTGAGGAGGCAAAAACTTGAAAGGACACAGAAAGAAGTAGATGGGGAGCCTCCTAGAGAGGTGACTGGTTGCAGTATCTGAGGAGTCCCCACGAGGTTTGAGCTGCCTTGGACTGGGAGCCAAAATATAGCAGCTTAATATCACCAGGCACTGTCTACTGATCAGGAAATGCCAACAACTACAGCCTATCCTCAGAAAGAGTAACTCAGTCAATAATCGTATTAATGGCATGCTTTGTGACAGGTGCTGTGCAGGGGATACAAAAACAGGCAAAATATAGTTCGTGCCCTCAAGAGCTTACAATCTAATGAGGAAAAGAAGAAGCAAACATGCTGTGTAGAGGATACAAAGGGGTGTGGGGTGGTAAAAGAGGGGGAAAGTACTAGCATTAAGCAGGTTTGGTAAAGGTTTTCTGTAGAAGACAAGGTTTTAGTTGAGACTTAAAGGAAGCCAGGGAAGCAAGTAGACAGAGATCAGGAGAGAGGGGTATTTCAGGCAGGGAGGAAAAGACAGTGAAAATTCTTGGAGCTAAGAGATGGAGTATCTCAGCAAAGAGGCTGAGAAGTAAGGTATAAGAAGACTGGAAAGGTAGGAAGGGGCTAAGTTTTAAAGAGCTTTGTTTGGCAAACAAAGGATTTTGTAGTTGATCTTAGAGGTAAAGGAGCCATTGGAGTTTATTGAGTAGTGGGGGTAGGGGTGGCCAGTGACATGGTTGGAACTGCATTTTAGAAGAAGAAAACCCAGGAAATCAACTCCATATAGACTGAGCTGGCAATCCAGAGCCAGGGTCTGGAAACAATTCAGCTCCAAGGAGATACAAAAGATTTCTATGCTAAAACAGTTAAGGAATGCTGAGATGGGATGGAGAAATGACTGACAGTTTCCTTACTCCATCCACTCACATGATAGGAGGAATAGATTTCCTACCTAATTTTATGTTTTCCCTGGCAAGTTTTTTTTTTCTTTATCCACAACCAAAGGTAGGATAGGAGAACCCATTTGTTTGTGTATGAGGGCAGAGAATGATCCTACTTTTAAAATTCTCTTTAGCTATCTCTAGTTTTATGTCTTAATTAAATACTTTGCTATTGGATTTGTGGTTCCTGAATGGTGTATAAATACAAAATATGACAGTGATAGAGGTTCAGTCTAAGAACTTGTATGACTGATTACCTGTCAAAGTAGCAAAGAGCTGAAGAGCAAAAATATAAGGTAGGCCCAAATCACATGAATCATCATGCATTTTAGGTTGATTATACACAAACAGGTAATACTAGATTGTTCTGTTAGCCACCCTTCGGATGCTGTTCCTATGCAGAAAATGTGTTTCAAGTCCCAAGCGAATGACTTTCAAAAGACTTTTAGAGAATTTATAAGTTGGGAAGTACTCGTATTCTGATATCCCTTGATAACTGACCCAACCCCCTATCACCACCAAGGACCTTTCTTTAGAATGTCCCTCTGTTGTTACTCACCCACAAAGTAGTTTTTTAGTTAACTTTGGAGGTGAGCCCAGAAGTAGGATGGAAAAGTTTCACCATTAACCTCTTCCTCTTACTGTCACAAGGCTGGGGGTGCATAATACCTACTACATATTTATATGCCTATAAATTTACCTTTCAGCCCGATGACCTTTACAAATTGTTTCTAGTGATTTATTACTCTCAAAAACGCATGCAAACTTTACTGACCATTGAAATACAGCCACTGTTTAGGCGAAATACAGCTATCATAGTTTTGGAAAGGGGAAAGAAAAAAACAGGTGCCAATTGCAAGTGGAAGAGGAAAACGGGACTTTTACATTAGAAGTATGTGAGCATAAGTAAGATTACAAGAATTAACAAAGGTACACTTTGAGTTTTAAAAATGAGTCTTGTGGCGGGGGCGGGGGGGGGGGGGGCGGAAGAAAGGGGTATTGGTCCAGACTTGTCATTTCATCAACACAGGTGAACTTTGAGTGTGAAAACTCCCTCCAACGATGCAGATCGCCACTTCATCTGAAACTTACGGTCTTAGAGAATCATCTATCCGACTGAGTGGATTGGACTTGGCCATGGTCATACAGCTAGCAAGTGTCAGCATTTAAACTTAGGTCTTTCTGACTACCTGCTACGCCATGTTACAATATCTGTCTTAAACATCAAATTCTATGAATCGCTGGGCAGCCAGCTCAAAATATTAGGAGGTGAAAATTGGCTGACACTGTGTTACCCAGAGTCACTTAAGCTGTCTGCTTCAGCTTCCTTAACTGTAAAATGGGGATAATGAGAGCTCCTACCTCCCAGGGTTGTTGTGAGGATTAAGTGAGATAAAATCTGTAAAGCACAATGCCTGGCACACAGTAGGCACTTAAAAAAATTTTTTCCCTTCATTCCTTTCTAAAAATGAATACCATGACAGCAGACTGATTGTTGTGGCTATGTTTATCTATAAGCATTGTCTAAAGAGAGATAAAGTGAATTCCATCGGTTCACCAGTCAATAGTTCCAGCAATTGGCTAGTCAGATTCAGCAATTTGTCAAAGCATCTTAAGACTGAACTTAATGCATTAAAAATGAGTAAGGGGATCTGGCCGGCACAGACGCCCTGTTTAAGTAGACTTGTTACTCTTATTGTTCATTAACCATCTTATCTTTCTAACTTCTAAGACAACAAAGGCTACTTGTTATCTGATAAGAGGAAAAAAAAATCTCTTGCCAGATAACTGTTGCCTCTACCTCTCCTTTACAGGGAGAGATCAGGTCTTTATTCTGCAAGGGGTTCACTGTTTCAAGCAAAGCCTTTTCCCAGGCTGATGCCCCATCTTTACGTTTTATAAGAGAAAAAAATACTGAATCTGATAGTAGATTAGTTAGCAACAAAAGTAGTCAGTTCCACACTACTGCTATGTTTTCAGGCTATTTTCTGATCAGCTGAAAGAAAGAAAACTCTCAAAAAGTCGGATGTGCAATGATAAATGACCTATTATAGTGCAGCTGTCTGCTTTGTATACCCCTGGACAAAAATATTTCTAAACATCTGGAGAATCATTATCAAAAGATTTTTTTTTCCAGGATATTCTCAAGGGGACCTAAACCACACAACTTCCTCCAAAAAGTCCAAAGCAACTTTAGGAGAGCTTTTTACCAGCTGAGGACTATAAAGCTATACGGTCTTGCACTTTGCAACTAGAAAACAAACCACTGTCGTCATAGAATGGGGCAGATGAGAACCAATGGCTTTCTAAAGAATACACCAGGGAGGAAAAGAAACCTAAACTTCACAGCTGAAAACTTGGATTAAAAAGTTGTAGCATTTCACTGATTTTTCCAACTTTGGCGTTAGCACACAGTTCATGATTTTAAAGAAGGGTTTTTTCACCTTGTGTGTGTGTGTATCTGTGGCAGTCTAGTGAAGCCTAGGGACCTCTTCTCAGAATATTGCTTTTATATGCATAAGATAAAACACATGGCATTACAAGGGAAAACAATTTTAGTGAAATGCAATTATCGAAATATTTTTTAAACAAATTCATGGATCCGCAAGTTAAGAATCCCTCTTTTACAGGGCAGTATAAGGTAATACAGTGTCTCATGTCATAGGAAAAGGGAAGCAATTAAAATTAAATCTTACTTGTTGGTGAAAGGAATATTTAAGTTCAGGTTCTTAACTACATGCTTAGTTTAATTGCAAATTAGTTAAAATGATACCTAAATACTTTATGACAATAGCAGTTGAGCCCACAACATTTTTAATCACTATATAAAATCACTAACTACTAGTTTAACAATCCCTGTAGAAGACATCTGAAAAGCTCAATTGTCTCCACTGGAGTGTGGGTTTTTGCAGCTTGCTTAAAAAAATTATGTGCCTTTTATTGTACTAAAGAAATTCCAGCAGAAGCACAGCCTACTCATTGATAACAACAACTCACTATTTTTCACATTCCTCACTCAGAAAGTCCCTTGAAGTGTTTCACGTTTTCCTTTCTGCAAAACTTGGCTAATGTAATCAACTGAAACTTTACTCTGGGGTGGCAGAGGGGTTAGTCTCCTCCCGAGTTGGTTCAAAATTTGCCTTCTAAATAAAATGAATGAGACAGAATGCCCTTCCACAGCTCTGCTCTTCAAGACATCAGAAGCTCTGAAAAAATGCTTTACGTTAATGTTTTCTGGTTGCTCTGGGAGCGAAGAAAATAAATAAACCCTTAATTGATAAGCATGAACTCTTGGAAAAAGACACCCTCCTTCCACCCCCTCTTAAAGCCCAAGACAATTGCAACCGTACAGACCCAAGTTGGCGGAGGTTTAAATTTAGAAAGGCAGCAGCAGCTAGGTGGGACTCCTGTCCTGAACAATGTCTAATTGTTCTTCCACAAAGGAGTCTCCTGGAAACAAAGCCACCAACAAAAAATGTAAACGTTTCTGGGACTGAGGAAGAAGAATTCTAAGTTAGAAGATCTGGCCAGGGAAGCAAGGGCGTACTGGTTAACAAGTGAGCGAAACAGGAGCAACACACTGATATCAAACTCGGTAACAAAATGCTGAAGCTTCTTAGAAGGACCAGGAGTCCCGGTGTAGAAAAGGAAATCAAGCTGTCACTTTAAGATTCTCTTACCGGCACTTCTACTGGCGGCTCCATCTCCACTTCGCCCTGGGGTGCATCCTTGTACTGGAGCGGGGATTCTATCACAAGTTCTTTTTTGGCATTTCTATTATTTGTCCTCGCCTGCATCCTCAGCTGAAAACCCACTTCAGACTGACCGTAAGAGCGACGACAAGTCCTGAATCCCTGGACATCCAAGTTAAGGGCATGCCAATTATCCAACCCCAGGAAAGGAGAGCTTCCTTTTCCCCCCCAGGCACAAGTGGTCACACATACACACTGGGCTAATTCAACTACCAAAGCTGTAATCTGCAAAGCCTGTTGTGGTGGGAATGCATGACAGAGGAAGGCCGGCCTCCAAGGGGTGTACTATTCCTCTGGAAATGGGAGGAACCCACTTTCATGCCAAATGAAAACAAACCAAAAAAAAAAAAAAGATACAATACACAGTGTGCTGCTTCTGTGATAAAGACATGCCTTATTGCATCATTCTACAAATGCTAGTTGGCTTTTAAGCAATTTCCATACAAGGTGGGCAAAATTAAATTAGTAACCAGAATCTCAGTACAGAGCAGAAAACTTTTCCTAACTCTGATACAGCATAAAGACTGAAAATGAAAGGCTTTCAAGTTGATCTGACGTACTTATTTTCTGCTTAGTAAAAATAATGGCTAGCATTTATAGGACTCTTTAAGATTTGCAAAGTGCTTTACATGTTATCTCATCTGATAATCATATGGGATTTGCTTCAGTCTGTAAGTCATCATACCTAAACAAGTGCCTGGCTAATATGGGAAGCAGGGAAGAATAATTGGCTGCTTCCATTTTGGTCCCCAAAGCTAAGTGTTTATTGGTTTAAGAGGTTTTTTTTTCCTTGATTACGGATTCTTATTAAAAAGCTATTTGTGTTTCATAACACCAACGAAACTAAAACTCATTTGCATTTCGTACCAGGAAGTCCATCAAGTGTTTTCATGTGAATATTCCTTTGATGAAAGTCAATGGCCTTTATCAAGCAAAAATAAGCCTCAGTCAATTAAGGATTCATTGAACACCTATTATGTGCCCAGTACTTTACCAGGTACTTCAAAGGGAAAAATCCAAGACAGCCCAGACCTAAAAGGAATCAACAATCTATTTGTGAAGATAAAACTAAATCCAATGAAATAACCAGTGAGCTATGCAAGACAATATATAATTAAGTGCTAAATTGAGAAGAGAGAGAGATACAAATGCACACTCAATGAATGAGGTAATTATTACCTCCTGGTGGAGTTAATATACATGTGCACAAACACACTTTAATCTACCATCATGTTTTTATTATTTCCTAACAACAACTCTAGAAATAATTTAAGAATATGATCTCATCTTACAGGCAAGAAAATCAAGGCACAGAGAGTTTGTTAAGTGATTTAACAAAAGTCACAAGGGGAACAAGCATTAAAGGTGTGATTAAATGCTTTACTTGCCCAGATTCGGCAATGCTTCTCCCAATGAGCCACTATGCCTCATTTCCTTGGGAGGGGAGGAGGGGGGAGGGGAAGGGTGTGTGTGTGTGTGTGTGTGTGTGTGTGTGTGTGTGTGTGTGTGTGTGTTTGCCATTCCATCTTAGCAATATGAATGAGTCATTGTCACCTCTTGAAGTAGGAACACTGTTACCTAGGTGTGGACATTGAAATTTTGTTTATAATGTTTTATAATGTAAATTATCCAACAGCCTCCCTTCCACAAGCACAACTGTTGATTTTGTAACAAGAATAATTAAGTTTTTGTACTTAATTCAAAACTTTAGAGATTCCTTATTTCAGTGGCACTGATCCTCTCTGAGACAGAACTCAACTTTAAGTAGCATTCTTTAGCTTAAAAATGTTCATCTCCTGGTGTGAGCCTTACTTCTGCTGACAATGCCCTCCAAACTTAGCTAGTAATGGTTCTCAGAGAAGACCATAGAGTCAAATACTTTCCAGCTTGGTAGAATATGCTGGAAATTACTACAATTCCATTGAAAGCCTTCAAGAAGTAAAGTTCATAAAGATCAAAGAAAGAGGAAAAGTACCCATATTTACGAAAGCTTTTTAGCAGTTCTTTTTGTAGTGGCAAAAAAACAACAACAACCAAAACTGGGGAATGGCTGAACAAATTATGATATGTGAATTGTAATGGAATACTATTGTTTTGGGAGAAGTGACAAATGGATGCTTTCACAAACACCTGAGATTACTCATAGACACTGACACAAAGTGAAGCGAGACCAATTTATACAGTACTGACAACAAAAAATTTTAAGACATAAAAATTCTTATCAATGCAATGGCCCACCATGATTCTAGAGGCAGGATAATGAAACATGCTACTCAGCTTCTGACAGAGAGCTGATGGACTTAAGATGAAGAAACGGACATACATTTTTGGACAAGGCTCATGTGATAATTTAGTTTGGTTATGCATTTTCATTACTAAGCTTTTGCTTCTGTGTTCCTTTTTTTCAAATGGGGAAAGGGGAGAAATATATACTGGTTAATTGAAAAAAATTTATTAAATTTTAAAAATAAGTAAAGGTCACTTTTATACCCTGAGAAGTTCTCAAAACGATCAAAATATTACCAACTTTTACTACCCTTCCACAGTCAGATTTAAGCTTTCATTGGGTCTCAGTTTAAAAATACCACGATCTAAACACAGAAAAGCTTTCTTTTCATTCCCCTTATTTAAAATGCTGAAAGACGATAAAAAAGAATATGGTCTTGGTTATGTAAATAGGAACATACATTAAAAATTAGGAATATGGTAATGAATGTCTTAAATGGGAGAGATCAGTCTAATGTTCAGCATCTTCCTAAAACCTAAAAAGCTGAACCTTAAGAAAGTAGTTTCCACTCATAACACAGCACTGACCAATGTCATTTGAAATAATATTCTTAATACATTATAACTAAATTCAACCGTATTATTCCCAACACTGCTACAATATCTGTAGATCAAGGGCCTGAAATTTTCTCAGCTTTGCCCCTATTCTGTACTACTCCACTTAGATCTCAGAGGTCATTTAGGGGAGCCCCAACATTTTGCAGATCACAAGACTAAGGGCGCAGAGAAGTGTCTTGCCAAAGTCATGCGGGTAATGATGGTAAGAGGTAGGATCTGCACCCAGGTTGCATGACTCCAGGGCCAGTTTGCTTTCCACTGTGTCTTCCTTTCTCCTTGAACCCCCTCCAGGTTCCCTTGCCCCTGTTAGCTGAGATAGTTCCTCACACTCTATGTTGCATGGTAGTTCTATACCACCTTTCATGGTAAGTTTAAGTTTGTTATGATTTTCTAAAGGAGCCAGTTCTCACTTCCAAGTGAACTGCCTTTAACAACATCTTTTTGCTAATATCACATTTCTTTGGAGCCAATGGAAGATATCCCTGCAAGGTACAATCAAACAGGGTTTAAAAACCTATTCAAAAATCTCAAGGCCAGTCTTAAGAAATCCTTCACCTGAGGCAAAGAGTTGGGTAAGACAGAACAGCACCAAGGACAGTCTGACCACTCCGGCAATGGTGCCAGGAAAGAAAGTGGTTATTCCTAACTCTGAGATTCTATGATTTTGATCCGCTATAGCATGAAAGCAGACCTGTGCAAAGCCACTGATTCATTCTTAGTTCCAAAAATTGAGTGTAGATAGAAAAGGTCTTTAAATTTATTTATTCCTTCATAATAATGGGGCAGCTAGGCTGTGCTATGGATAGTAGCCTGGAGTTGGGAAGATGTGAGTTCAAATCTAGCCTCAGACACTTATGAGATGTGTGACCCTGGGCAGGTCACTTAACCTCTGTTTCCCCCCAATTTCTTGATCTGTTAAACGGGGACAACACCTACCTCCTAGTAGTTATGAGGATCAAATGAGAAAGTAATTATAAAATGCCTAGCACATAGTAAGGGTCATATAAACGTTATTTATTATTATCATCTCACAAGGGTTAGTGCCAAATTACATATTCTTCAGACTTTTATTCTTTGTCCACTTTTCCTACACGTACTAGGAGTTGGGGGTATTTCAATACCACCAGCATCCCCAGCTGAATCTTTCATTGTGACAATAAATAATTAAGCAAAAATATCCTATACAGGGACCACATTTTATTATCTCCTAGTAGCCCACCAGCTCTCTGCCATGAAGGAGGAGGTATGTTTTATTATCCCTTCTCTGTGATCTTCTTGATTTTTCATTACTCAAGGTTCACCTTTCTCTAGGTGATCTTTTCTTCTCCATCATTGTATTCATTACGTTCATAGTATTCCTGATTAGGCTTTCTTGATTACTCTACATTAATTTGTATGTAGTCTGTATTTCTCTAAATTCTTCCTAACAATAATAATAATAATAAATTTTAATTTTATAATACTATCCATTACATTCACCTAACATAGTTTTTTCAGCCATTCCCCAATCTAAAAGACACCTAAATGTCCATCAACTGGGGAATGGCTGAACAAGTTGTGGTATATGAATGGAATGGAATACTATTGTGCTATAAGAAATGATGGGCAGGCAGGCTTCAGAAAAACCTGGAAAGACTTACATGAACTGATGCTGAGTGAAATGAGCAGGACCAGGAGAACATTGTACACAGTAATATGCACATTGTGTGATGACTGACTTTGAGAGACTTAGCTCTTCTTGGCAATGCAAGGACCTAAAACAACTCCAAAAGACTCATGATAGAAAATGCCATCCACATCCAGTGAAAGAAATATTGAGTCTGAATGCAGATCAAAGCATACTATTTGCTCTCTTTTTTTGTTTTGTTTTTTCTTTCTTATGGTTCCTCCCATTCATTCTAATTCTTCTATACAATATGACTAATGTGAAAATATGTTTAATAAGAATGTATATGTAGAGTCTATATCAGATTACATACCATCTTGGGGAGGGGAAAGGCAAGGGAGGCAGAGAAAATTTAAAACTTATGGAAGTGAATGCTGAAAACTAAAAATAAATTTATTAATTAAAAAATATACCCAACTTGTCTCCAGTTTTTTTGGTGACCACAAAGAGTGCTTCTAGGAATTTTTTTTTATATACTGGACTTTTGTTTCTGTCTTTGATTTCCTTGAGGTATGTGGTAGTAGTAGGATTGCCAAGAAAAGGGGCAAAGGCAATTTAGTCACTTTTCTTACATAATTCCAAGATAAACTCTATATAGATAGACTGCTTCACAACTCCTCTCATAGTTCATTAATATGTTGGTTTTCCCACAGCCCTGCCAATATTGACTGTTCACCTCTTTTTTTAAGGGGAGAAGACAAGGCGATTGGGGTTAAGTGACTTGCCCAAGGTCACACAATTAGTAAATGTGTCAAGTGTCTGAAGCCAGATTTAAACTCAGGTCCTCCTGACTCCAGGGCTGGTGCTCTACTCACTGCACCACCTAGTTGCCCCAACTGTTCCCCTCTTTGGTCAGCAATTTGCATGGTATGAGAAGAAATCTCAAAATTACTCTTTTTTGTATTTCTCTTAGCATTATTTTTAGGAGCATTTTTCATGGAGTTATTTACAATTTGCTGTTCTTCATTTGAAAATTCTTTGTTTATGTTGTCTGATCACTTCTCTATTAGGGACAGGCTTTTGGTGTTTTATATTTGCGTCAATTCCACGGGAAAAGTTTTCTCTTTTCTCTTGTTGAACACTATTCCTAGAAAGGCCTAATGACATTTTTAAATTGCCCCTTCTTAAGTTATTAAGCGGTATATACCTTTTGATCCTATGATTCCACCAGTCAGAATATACCCCACTGAGAGAAATGATTATTTCTCTCTCATACTAATAACCAAATATTTAATTAAGAATAAGATTTTTCCCCCTTTTCATTTAGAAATCAGCCCCTGTAAGTTATTCAGGCAGCCTTTGAAGTACAGGGCTGATAATGAGAGGCATAACTTAGATCTGTTCAAAAAGTAAAGAAATTTTAGTTTAGGTGAATTGATGGATTCCAGCACATCGTGTTTTACTCAGACAGGTCTGGGAAAAAGTAGATTCTCAATTTTGTCTAGATTACCTTAGATGGGGTGATATGTGTATAGATAAGTCTCTCTAAGACTGAGTGATCATCAACATTGCCCTCAGACCCTCACTAGAATAAGCCCACTTCTCATTTTAATGTTCATTCTCTCATTACTTGTTAACCAATCAGAGTTGATTGCCACCCTCAGGAACATCCACTCTTCCAAAGGCATGTAAGCATTGAGTGGGGTCTTTGGCATTCAAGAGTGCCACTGACTCTATTATTAATTATTGCTAGCATGATTAATAAAATGATCAATTACCCAGGAATTATGTCTCTCAAACTTTTTATATGTCACACCACTGAAGTCATAAAGAAATAAAAGATAAAAAGAAAAATGTTATCCATATATACACTTATACATATATATACACACAGCATAGACATAGATGTCCATATATATGTATATTCATGCTGCTGATGTAAAGAACCATGAGAACTTTTTACTTGTATATACACATATGTATTATGTATGACATGTATATGAATATACACACATAATATACAAGTTACAATCATGTAAATTAAAACATCATTAAGAAGGAGCTTGATTCAAACTAATTCAAATGATTGATACTCATTCAGAGAACAGACAATGAAACATACTTCCTTTGCAGTAGAAAGGGTCAGACTACAGATGTGGAACTGCATGCCCTGAGGTCACTCATTTCACTTGTTTTGCCTTACTGGTTTTCTTTGTGACAAAGAGGGGTCCTATGTGCAGGAGGTTGGCATTGATATACAGAAAGTGTCTATGCTGCAGAAAACAGAGAATATCAGTAAAACTTGTAGAATTTGTGGAAAGAAAGAAGGTAGCCTATACCCCTAAAGGGTTCAGTTTATGCCCTCCTAAATTTGGGGAGAGGAAGAAAGGTGGCCCTCAGAAAAGGAGGGCCATGGTGGCAGGACCCTTGTGGGGCAGCCCAAGGCCAAATGATGAGGATAGGGGGAAAGACCTTAGTTTAAAAAGGCCAAGGCCTCCCACTGCATCTGGGGCCATCTCTAGTCGTCTTGACCTATGTCTTGCCACTGGACTCCAATGACTCTGGAGGAGAGAGTGAGGCTAATATCTTTGCACAGCCCTGCCTCACTTCAATTCAATTCATAAGAGTCAAGATATCACCCTCCTGATGTCACTGGTTCTCTTTGAGAAAAAAGGACAAACAACAAAAAACAAGACGGAGGCAGGGTTGTGAAGACTATTGACAATGGGAAGAAACCACATGTGCCAGGTGAAAGCTGGTTAACCCATTGTTCTGTTCATGATTGCAACTCTGAATTCTCTCCCACATCCCCATACAAATTAATATGCCAAAGACTTTGTTATAAAAAAGTGGTGAGGGAGGGGGAATATCAATTTCCTTGAGGTTAAAATATTTCATGGACATTCTAGAAATAAATGTTACTGAAAACTGAGAGGCAACTTTACAGGTGCCTGCTGAGGAAGTGGGATACTATGAAACCTGAAGCATTTAGCCTTAAGCCAGGCTCCTCCTCATCATGAAGTAAAAGGCAGTGCAGTCAGATGTTACTCCAAGTTTAAGAGCAATTCAACCACCTACTAATTCAGCTGCTACTCTGACACTGTTTTGTGACTATGACAGCTTTAATAACAATAATGATGATGGCTTACAAAGCACTTTGCAGATATCTCATTTTATATTCGTAACCATGGGACGTAGGTGCTTTTATTGTCCTCATTTTACAAACGAGATAATAACTGTAAAGCTCTAGCACAATGCCTGGCAAATAATAAGCACTATGCAAATGTTGGCTATCATTAGCGAGTAATCATAATAGTAATGAAGAGCTAACATTTATTTAGCCCTTACTATGAGCCAGGCACCATGCTAAGTGCTTTGCAATTATTATCTTATTTGATCTTTACAACAATTCTGCAAAGGAGGCGTTATTATCCCCATTTTACAGATGAAGAAACTGAGGCAAACAGAGGTTAAGTGACTTGTCCGGGGTCAAATAGCTAGTAAGTATCTGAGCTCAGGTTTTCCTGACTCCAGGTTGAGTGCTCTATCCACTGAGCCACCTAGAGGATTCCCTGTACCATCTAGCTGCCTCTAAATCAGGCAATATTGATTTAGTACTTTCCATCTATCATAAGGCATGGTTACGGAGCTGCATAAATACAAAATAAAAGGGGCACATTAACCCTGCCAAAAAGCTACTCCCACGCAGTTAATTCCCTCAGGCATCTTCCCACCTAACTTCCCAAGTAGCCACATGTCCCTGGTTCCCTGCCATTACTGTAACCCTGGACAAGTGGAAAGGAGGGAAGCTGTAGCAACCTGCCCTCCAGGATCCTAGCTACCTGTTAATAAGGAAAGTAAGCATGGGGGCATGGAGGGAAGGGAGATGAACCCATTAATTTGGATCCCCTCACTGGATCTCAGGCTATACTAACTGAACACTCACCCCCTTATTGTCTACCCACATCCTTCTATGCTGACACTAGAGGATACCAGACGGTGGTTGTTGTTTTCTTTTTAGGAATAACTACAAGGAATAATAACTACATGGAAACGTAAGGATTCTGGATCACTAATTTATATATGAGGTAGGAATTCCATCATCTCCTACTAATTAGAAATCAACCACTAAGTTGAATTTTCACTGCATCTTTGGATAAACAACCTGTTGGTTAATTAAAAGGTGAGAACAGAGAAGAGTAGTTTTCTTATAATCTCTCTCCTCTTAACATACAAAAAAATCCTCGCCTCTCAAATGAGTATGTACAAATTTTTCCAGTATTTATTTCATTCAATCAAGACCTAAGTCTTAGTATTGAACATGAGACAAAAATGACCTTGGACATTGACTATTACTATCTTCTGGCATATATAGCAAAAAATAAGACTCTTGTAATGATTTATGATTTGGTTAATGTCCGTAACTGAGAAGAAAATTAAGAGAGTCTGTACATGTTAATATTTCTATTCTCAATGAGATTAGTTCTCATTAGGGACCTTTGGCATAAATGAAATATTTTACAGAATAATCAAGAAGAACCAAAGATCCAAAGATTACATGCTACTTGATTCATTGGCTAGAAGCATCCAAATTATCAAGTAATCGTCAGTCAGTGAATAAACTTTTGTTAAACATCTACTTTGTGCCAGGTACTGTGCTAATGAGCTCTGGGAACACAAAGAAACTTGAAAGTCCTGCTATCAAGGATTTAACAGTCTAATGGAGAGAAAAGACAAACAACTGTATACAAATAAATGGAAATAACCATCAGAGGGAACACACTAGAGTTAAGAGGGATTGGGAAAGGTTTTCTGAAGAAGGGATTTTAGCTGAGACATGAAGGAAGGAAATTTCAGAGGCAGAGATAATGAAAGAGGGTATTCCAGGCCTGGGGGACAGTCAGTGAAAAATGTCTGGGTGTCTCATTCAAGGAACACAAGAAGTCAGTGCCATTGGATGGAGAGGCATAAGATATAAGAAGACTGGAAAGGTAAGAAGGGGGTCAGGTTATAAAAGATTGTGAACGCCAAACAGAAGATTTTATATTTGACCCTGGAGGTGAAAGGGAAACATTGGTGGTAATTAAAGAAGTAATGAGAAGAAATAGTACCAGATTCTTCAACAAGCATAGAGAGTGTCACCAAAAGGAGGAAAAAATAAAGACAAAGCTTTGCAAAAGGGGGAGGAAGAAAGAATGCCTTTACCTAAAGAAGAGAACAAGGACCCATGTGTAAAAAAATACTTATAACAGCTCTTTTGTGCTGGCAAAGAACAGGAAACTAAGGAAATGTCAACAAATGGGAACAGCTGAATAAATCACGGCATAAGAACGTGATAGACTATGATTGCGCTGTAAGAAATGATGAAAAGGACAGTTTCAGAAAAACTTGAGAGGACGTATATGAATCGATACAGAGTGAAGTGAGCAGAACCAGGAGAACAATTCATACACCAACATCAATATTGTAAAAAATGAACAATTTTGAAAGGCTTTGGAACTTTAATCTATCTATGTGTATATATATATATATATATATATATATAGATAGATAGATTAAAGTATATATATATATATACACATTATATATGTGTGGATAAATAGATAGACCTCCACATAGGGGTAATGGACTGAATATACAAAATGAGATGCACATTTTTGCACATGGTCAATATAAGAATTTGTTTCACTTGATTGTGAATATTTGTAACAAGGATTTTGTTGTTTTTTTTCTGGGGCAGAGAGAGGTGGGAGAGAGGATAATTGAAAATAATAAAATTTAATTTTAAAATTTTACAAAAAAGAAGTACACATATAAGACAATATATTGTTCTATTTGAAAAAGGGAAGGAATCAATCACTAATTAATCAATATACATTTATTAAGGGCCTACTACGGCCAGGCACTGCGCTAGAGCACTGGGGATACAAAAAGAGGCAAAAACCAGTTCCTGCTCTCAGTAGCTTACAATCTAATGGGGGAGACAACATGAGAATAAATACGTACAAAGTAAGCTATATACAGCAAAAATAGGAAACTATTTTAAAAGGAAAGGCACTGGAATTAACAGGAGTTAGGGAAAACTTTCTGTAGAGGGTAGGATTTTAGTTGGGACTTAAAGGAAGAAAAGAAGGAGGCTAGGTAGCTCAATGGATAGAGTGCTGGGCCTGGAGTCAGGAAGACCTGAGTTCAAATGCTGCCTCAGACACTCACTAGCTCCATGACCTTGGGCAAGTCCCTTAACTTCTATTTGCTTTAATTCACTGGAGAAGGAAATGGCAAACCATTCCAATATCTTTGCCAAGAAAAGTGAAAAGCCAAACATGACTCAACAACAACAATGAAGAAAGATAGGGAGATCAATAAGGAAGAAAGGACAGGCTATGTAGAAAAAATTTCATCAAAAAAAGATAAAAACTAGTTCAAATACTGACTAGATTAAACCCTTAGTTACTTGGAAAAGCTTATTACATAGATTCAGTTCACAAATGCTGCCTAACAGAGGATATTGGCACTAGTTAAAGAGGCCATCAATTAGAGATTTAACGTATTTGCAGTCGAGCTTGCACATTCTTTTTGTGTGTTGGTCATTTTTTTTAAGTTTCATAGATACGTTTTGTTTTGTTTATATATTACAAATATTTATTGATTACTCTCACCTGATGAGAGGTCTCTTGTAACAAAGTAAAATAGTTAAGTAATACTAGTACTGCCATTAAGTCATTTGAAAGTATATGCAACATTTTACATCTATAGCACCTACATCTCTCTATTTTTTTAATTAAAAAAGAAATCTACTCTCTCTTCTTCCTATGCTCTCCATTGGAAAGAAAAAAGGAAAAGAAAAAAATTTCTTGCAACAAATGTGCATAGTCAAGTAAAACAAAGTGGCTTAGTACATAAGTGCATGAACACTCAATGGTTGAGTATGATATATACACATATACTATATACATATTATATATACACATACATATACACACATATGTGTGTATATATACATATATGTGTATGTATATCTATGTGTGTTTATGTGTGTGTATATATATGCATATATATACACATACATGTATGTATGTATGTATGTATGTATACGTATCTCTCATTCCGAACCCTAACTCCAGCAACACCTTTCTGTTATGAATAGCACATTTCATCACTCATCCTCTGGAATCATGATTGGTCATTTTATTGATCATAGTTTTTACAGCTTTCAAAATTTATAGTGTTTTTGTCAATGTATAAATTGTTCACCTAGCTGGTTCTCATTTTATTCTTTCTCAGCATGTAAAAGTTCTCAAAATTGTTCCCTTTTGTAATATTGATATCAATAGCATAAAATTATTCTTCTGGTTCTACTTATTTCATTCTGCATCCATTTTGATCAGTCTTTGCACCTCTCTTTGAAATCATCTATTTCTTACAGCACAACAGTATTCCACTATATTGATATACCACAATTTATTCCGTCGTTCCTCAATTGATGGACATATCTTGTTAGTTTCTAGTTTTTTGTTTTCATGAAAACGCTCCTATAAATATTTTTATACATAAAGGATCTTTTCCTATTTCTTTGCTCTCTTTTGGGTATAGGCCTAGCAGAATATAGCTGAGTCTGTGCTGTTTTGTAACTTTTTGTACATAATTCCATGTTGCTTTCCAGAATGATTTTACCCATTCACGAGTACACCAACATTTATACCAACAGTGCATCAAAGTGCCAGTCTTGCGACAGTCCCTGCAACATTTATCATTTTTGTCATCTTTGCCACCCTGAAGGGTGTGAGATGGAATTTCAGAATTGCTTTAATTTGCAATTCTCTAATTAGTTGTGATTTGGAACATTTTATCATATGGCTATAGATAGCCCAGGCTTCTTCCCTTGAGAAGTGTCTGTTTATATCTTTAGAAAATTTATCAATCAGGAAACAGTTCTATTTCTTATGTTTGAATCAATTCCCATATATCTTGGAAGTGAGATTTTTATCAGAGAAGTTTGCTGCAAAGATTTTCCCCCAGTTGCCTTGCTTTTAATCTTAGCTTTATTGGATTTTCTTGTTCAAAAACTTTTAAATTTTATGTAATCAAAATTATCCATTTTATTTTCTATGATCCTTCTATTCCTTGTTTGGTCTCTTCTCCCATCTACAGATGTGATATTTCATTTTCTCCTAAACAGAAGTTTGGTACTAGTTAAAAATAGATCTGTCAGTGGAACTGTTTAGGAACATATCATACAGAAGGTATAATATTTGATAAGCGTGAAGATGCCAGATACTGGGATAAGTTCTCACTATATGACAATAAAGTGCTGGGAAAATTGGACAGCTGTATGGAAGAAATTTGATTTAGACCAACATCTCACATCTTGTACAACGATAAGCCTCAAATGAAAAGATAACAGCTATAAAATTCACATCATAAATCAATTAGAGAAATGCCTGAACATCCTATTAAATTTTTTTATTGGAGCACATTTACTGGTAGACATGTACCTCTAGTAAAAGCAATAAAATGGAGTTGATAATCTTTAGAATTAAAAAAACCCACATGCAAACTAATCTAACCTTTCTGAAGAGCAATCTGGAACTATGCCCAAAGGGTAATCAAACTATGGATACCCTTTGATCCAGCAATACCACAACTAGAAGGTCTGTAGGGGAAAGGACCTTTTTGTAAAAAAATATTTATAGCAGCTTTTTTTGTGGTGGCAAAGAATTGAAAATCGAGGGGATGCCTATCAATTAGGAAATGGCTGAACAAGTTTTGGCATTCGAATATAATGGAATAATATTGTGCTATAGGAATGCTATATGGTGGATTTCAGAAAAAAACTAGAAAGACTTATATGAACTGATGCTGAGTGAAGTGAGCAGAACCAGAACATTGTACATAGTAACAGCAACATTACGCGATGATCAACTATGAATGATTTAGTTA
Organism: Trichosurus vulpecula; assembly: GCF_011100635.1. Lineage (NCBI taxonomy): Eukaryota > Metazoa > Chordata > Mammalia > Diprotodontia > Phalangeridae > Trichosurus > Trichosurus vulpecula. The sequence goes on from NC_050576.1 coordinate 371,356,625, forward strand.
TTTTCAGCAACATAATGATCTAAAACAATTCCAAAAGACTCATGACGAAAAATGCTATCCACCTCCAGAGAAAGAAGTGATGGAGTTTGAATGCAGATTAAAGCATACTATTTTCATTTTTTTTCTCATGATTTTTTTTTCTTTTGGTCTGTTTCTTCTTTCACAACATGACTAATGTGGAAATATGTTTTCATGATACCATCTTAGGGAAAGGGATGAGGGAAGGAGGGAGAAAATTTGGAACTCAAAAATTTTTTAAATGAATGATAAAAATTTTTTCTTTACCTGTAATTGGAAAATAACATGGAAAGAACATGGAGCCATCTTAACCAAATCTATACCTTGTTACCATGATACATGGAATCTTACAAAATCCCCAATCCTAGAATTTTCTGAATTACTATTTTTAAAAGCCCATGTGCAGCCCTTGTTTTGTGTCCACTTCTGAACTTGCTGAATTGAAAGGCACTGATGAATTGAAACAAAAAGCACTGCAATAAACTGGACCTTCTGGGAGATTTATTCCTCTTCATTCATTAGACTCTCCAAATTTCAACCAGCCCCATACCCAAGGGCTGCAGTGGTAGGGGGGGGCAGGATACTACAGGGAGGAGATTATGTGTTGTTTTTAAAAGATTAGGGCTCCCAGGCTCTTAGCAAAAAGCAAATCACCAAGTGCTATAATTTTCCTATGAACTACTATATTGCCCATTTGTCTTAATAATTGGCACCCTTGTAAGTCTAATTTAGACATGAAAGGTTACAAATTAAAACCTGATCTAGAGGGTGGATCACTAGTCAGAAGACCTGGGTTTAAGTCCACTCCTCTTCACTAATTAGTTATGTGACAATGACTGAGTCACTTAATCTCTGAGTCTGTTTCCTCATCAGTAAGTCTCATACCATTGTTATGAAGGATGACATTTATAAACTTTAAACCCGTATGAATGGAAAAAATGACTATTTTCTGTATCCCCATGAATTTCCCATGCTTAGAATGCTCTCTCTTTTCATCCCTGCCTCCTGACTTCCCTGGCTTCCTTTAAATCCCAGCTGAAATCTCACCTTCTATAGGAAACCTTTCCCAATCCTCTTAAATTCTAGTGCCTTCCTTCTCTTAATTATTTTCTATTTGTCTTGTATGTAGTTTATTTGTACATAGTTGTTTGCATGTTGTCTCCCTCATTAGATGGTGAGCTCCTGGAGATCAAAGACTGCTTTTATCTTTCTTTATATCCCCAGTGCTTAGCACTATGCCTAGCCCACAGAAGGTGATTAATAAATGTTTACTGACTGAGTGACTGCATAGGATCTTGACCTCTGAGCAGAACCTGCCTGAGATGTTTCCCAGGACACTAACCTCCAGTAAAGGTGGTAAAAAAAACAAACAAACAAAAAAAAAATCAGACTGTTTTAGTAAAACTAGAACATGGAGCCATCTTAACCAAATCTATACCTTGTTACCATGATACGTGGAATCTTACAAAATCCCCAATCCTAGAATTTTCTGAATCTTAGTTTTATTTTTAAAAAAACAACAGTTCTTTTTTTCTTTATTAAAATGCAGATGGTTTTCTAACATAGAATAGCTCACACAACTATGATTAGGAGATGAACCCTCCTTCTTTCACTAAGTCCATATCTCAGCAGGACTTGGTGGAAATAAAGACAGGAAGAATGGTTTTGTAATTAATTATTTTTTTAAAGAAATCAAATAATCACCCTCCAATGTATCTGTTTGAGAGATCTGATGTGCTTAAAGCATTTATTTATACATAAAAGATCATAATCATAAAATGTCACTAGTGGAAGGTACCTTAGAGGCCAGCTAATCTAACTTCCTCATTTTTACAAGAAAGGAACTGAGGCTGCAAGATAATAATAATAGGTAACAGTTATTTTACATAATATACATAACAATATGTATTATTATTACAGCTTACCAGGTGTCAAGAACTTTGCTAAGTGCTTAACAATTATTATCTCATTGATCCTCACAACAACCCTGGGAGGCAGGTGTTATTCTTATCACCATCTTACAGATGAGGAAACTGAGGCCAACAGTGGCTAACTGATTTGCCCAGGGTCACATGGCAAGTATCTAAGGCTGCATTTGAATTCAGGTCTTCCTGACTTTGGACCCAATGCTCTAACTACTACAGCACCTAGCTGTCTCAATGGGGCCAAAAAAGGGGGGAAATATCTAAAAATCATTGCTCATGACCTCTAATACAGTGGTTTTTCCATTATACCATGATGCCTACGTCTGATCTATGCCAGGTAAAGAGAATGATTGGCTTGAGTTACCAAAAAAAATTAACAGATGATCTACCTGTGTGACACAGACTCAAGTCTTAATGGATGACAGTGTTGGTGCCACGTAGGACAGAATGTATTGGCAAGAGGAGACACTGGAGTTGAGGAGATCCCATAGATTGCTATTTCAATATTTTAAAAAAGTATAAAAGGACCACTATTGAGGATGGGAATGAATAATGGGACTGGTGGGGCCTCCTCATACTCTCCATTCCTTTGGATTTTATAACAGCACACTCCACTGATTCTCTTCCTCTAAATTTCACTTCTCTGTCTCTTTCTCCTCTTACCCCCTAACGCAGTCATTCCCCAAATCTTTGTTCTTGGTTATTTCTTCTTCTTTCTTTAAATCTGTTCCCCATCAGTGGTCTCATCCACTTTTCCAGCTTCACCTTCCCCTCTCAAGTCTATAAAGGTGCCTCCCAGATAAACGTCTCTCCAGTTACCTACTAAACATCTCTAACTGGATGCCCCTCTTAGGCCCAATGTCAGAATGCATTTTTTTTCCTCTGAATAGTGCTTTTCTTACTGATTCCTTTATCTATGGACAACACAATCAACCCTGGTTTTCTCCATCTATGCTGATGGTTTGGGGTTCTCTTGCCTATTATTGTCTTACAGTTTCTAACTTCATTTGCCTTTTTTATATTCAGGGTAGAAGGTTTTGCTTTATATTCCTGTCACCCTAACCATAATTGGGAAAATCCCCTCAATTTTTAATTAGTGAACTATTGTTTTCCTTTTAGGATAACATGAGAAGCGGAAGAAGTGATATGTTCCTTCCTCTTCTGCTACCTCAATGACCACCTATTAACATAAGTTCCCTGTTACCAATTTCCTATAAGAGTGTAAGAGCTTGCCAAGAAAAAAATATATAAATAAAGCCAGACAATTTTGTTGAGCGCATTTCTGAGAAGTAAAACTCATATTTTCCCCTCTCATTTTTTTTAACTAAACCTGTGATTTCATTGGAGTAGGGGATTTCATCGCAGTAGGGATTTTGTCTGAGGGAATCTCCCACTGGATAAATTTCTCGATCATTAGGACTGGTACCTTGTCTGTAATTTATATCCTTAGTTGTCTGGGGAGTCAAAGAAATGAAGTGATTTGCTTAGGGTCACATAGCGAGGATGGCTCAAAGGAAGGGCTAGAATTTAACTGCTTCCGAAGCTAGCTCCCAATCCACTACCATCTTTCCCCCTTGTGACTTAAAAAAAATACAACTTAGGATCATAGCTTTGTGGCTAATTCTCTAGGCCAATTGGTCACTGGCCAATCCTAGGCCAATGAGCAAACTGGGGTGACTTTTTTTCAAGGGCACACGAGTGACTGAGTCAGGATTGAAACCAGGTCCTCTTTCTCTAATCCATTCTATTCACCGGGAGTGCCAGGACTGGAGTCAGGAAGACTCATCTTCCTGAATTCAAATCTGGCTTCAGACACTTATTGGCTATGTGACCCTGGATGAGTCACTTAATCCTGTTTGCCTCAGTTTCCTCATCTGTAAAATGAGCTAGAGAAGGAAATAGCAAACCACTCCTGTATCCTTGTCAAGAAAACCTTGAGTGGGGTCACAAAGAGGTCAATACAACTGAAAAATGACTGAACAATCCACTTCACAAATTTTAGGAATAAGATTATTTTTCCCTATGTGAAAGATGACACAAATATTCTATAAATACAAACAAAATCATACTTTATCGATAAATGTCTTTTTAAATTCTCCAGATTCTTTTCCATTCACTCATCGTGCAAGTTTAGAATTCAATATCTCTCATCACAAAGGATGGTAGAATGGTGTAGGTTTGACAACAAAAAACATTTCCCTTTATACCTCTCCTCCCTCTTCGGAGGGTTTCTTCTGTGTTTTAATTCAGGAAAATGGTAAATTTAAAGCTACTATGAATGCTACAAAAATTCAGAGGTAGATTAGATTCCCATTTGTCATACCAATAAAAACAATATCTCTTTTTAGAGCTGTTACTCTGGCTGAAGATTTAAACTTTCCTCTTTAATTGGTCACCATCCATCACAAGATGTAAACCTCTAGATCTGGCATGTATTTGGCATATCCTCCAAAAGATGATAGATCATAAAAATGGAATCTTTTTGAAAGGTTCAAAACCCAAGCCACCTAAATCTCCTTTTAGAATTTTTCATTTGTCTATGTCTGATATTTGCAAAACCATAGCATGCTGAGGAGGCGTGGAATAAAGTGAAGGAAATAAGAGGTGAGAGCATGTAGGAAATTCCTTCTCGGAAGGAAGAAGGGAAGTATCCCCATAGTAAAACGATTAGGTATCATTTCCAGCTTTCTCTCTGGGTTAATGGAAATTCCTGAATTAAGGCAATTTCTTCCTTTATTAATATGAGATGATACAAGTCTTTTCTGGTAAGGAAGACCATAAAATACTTTCAAAGTCACTGATAAATACTCAAAACGTCATACTGCTGACTCTTTTTCAAACTTACGGATAGATACTATTGAGCAAGACAAATACTAAACGCCAAGCAAAGAATTAAATGCCATGGGAAAGAGAAGGAAACGAGCATTTATAAAGTGCCTTTTAAGTGGCAGGCACTGTGTGCTAAGTGCTTTACAAATATTACATCGCTGACCCGCACAACAACTCTGAGAAGTAGGTAATATTATTATCCCCATTTCACAAGTAGGAAAACTGAGGCAGAGAGAGGTTAAGTGACTTACCCAGGGTCATACAGAGTACCTGTATTTGAATTCAGGTCTTCCTGACTCCAGGTACAGCACCTGTTCAGCTGGTTCCTTCACAATATATCTTAGCTACTCCCTAATCAATATCAATATCCAGCAGCTCATTTAAATCCTATCTATAGCTTATAGTTATGTCAATAGCTAACAGATCCTTCAAGTTTCTTAGTCCCCAAATCCACATAGAAGACAAAAAGATATGATGGTCCCTGGCCAAAAACAATGGAGAAATTCTGATGAGAGAAAGGTAAACGTTTCTGAGGATTTCCCTTTCTCTCCCTTAAGGGGAATAAAATGCCAAAGCTGCATCCTCCATATGCATCCTTTATAACTCGCTGCAGTTACAACATAATGGAAAAATGCCTGCTGTATAATTTTACAAACCTAATAATGCTGCTGTCTTTACAACCAGACCCCCTAATTCAAAACACATTATTTTAAATGACTTTGGTGAACTCACCTACTACATAAAACAAACCTTAAGTAAATAGAACTTGTAGCAATGAAGCGTATTTAACGATATTGTTTCCAAGTTAAAAATACACATTTTAAAGACTTCTTTTCTAAAGTAGTTCTTTTTCAAGTAAATCCAGAATATTGTCAAAATGGCCACAAACAGCATATTGAGTCTATAAAGTTAGCTGGCCTTGGAGCATTCAGGACCTTGGTTCAAGCCTTGCCTCTGGCACATGCCACCATGAGGCTCTGGGCAAATCACTTAACTTCTCCATGTTGCAGGCCACTCTTAGAGACTATAATTAGAGACTATAAGAGCGAGTATTAAATCTAATTTGGAATAGGGAATTTCCTCACCCGGAATTCCCTGTATCAATGAAATCATAGGTCCAGTCCAGTATAAAAATAAACTTGCTGGATTTGGAAACGCTTCAATAGATTTGTTCATTGTTTCTTATCATTGTATATGTTCCTTGAATGATCTGCAAAAGCACAGCAAGGGTTCACAAATGAAAAATTAGTACCACATTAATACATTGTACAGCAGAATGAAATGAACCAAAAGATTTGGAGGACCCAATTCACCAGTTGTTTCATGGATGATGGGAATGAAGATGAAGGGACCGATTCAAAAGATACTGAGGAGGCAGAGTCTGTCGAATTTAGCAAATGACTAGAGGAGACATGGGAGAAGTTGAGGGGAAGAAGAAAAATCAAAGGTATTACTTATGTTTCAAGCATGGAAGAATGAAGAGGAATGTCATTGACAGACACAGTGGAGTCAGGAGGAAGAGGGATTTTGGGGTAGAAACGCATATGATAGCTGAATTTTTGGACACACTGAGTTTGAGGTTGTCAGTCAATAGGTATTTGTTGACTTTCTGTGTGCCAGGTACTATGCTAAGAATCAGGGACATAAAAAAAGCAAAAGATAGTCCCTGCTCTCAAGAAGCTCATATTTGAAGGACTCCAAGGTCTATAAATAGTTGGAAATCTGGAATTCGGGAAAAAGGTTAGGTCTGGACATATTATTTTGGGCATCATCTACATAGAGGAGAGGATTGAATGAAAATCCAAAGATTACAAAGGGGATGAGAAAAGCGGAACATGGAAGACATAATTAATTTCTACCCTTTCCCATCCATCTGACATACAAGTACCAGAGTAACTTTCCCATAGATCTGACTCAGAGGTTTCCCTGATAAATATAGGCCAAACTCCATAGTCTGGCATTCAAGCTCCTTGTCATTTTGGCCCCAAGTTATTTTTTAAGGTTTTTCTTTTACTGTTCTTAAAGCAATCCAGTGACCCTCCTTTCCCACCACCATGCCCTTGCTCATAGTGTTCCCTCTGACAGGAGTGTTGTTTTCCACATTCTACCTGTCCAATTTTTATTCACTGCACATAAGAATCAGCTCATAAGTCATCTCCTTCATGAATATTTTCCTTATTCCCCGCCCTCAGCCAAAAGTAATATGTTATTCTTCATAGGATCATAGGTTCCTATGAAGGGAGTCCAATTCCTTCTTTTTCCAGATGATAAAACTTGTTCAGCAGAAGCATCTGAGGTGGAATTAGAACCCACTATATCAATACGGTACTTAGTATACTTGGTTCTTCTATCTTGAATAATTATTTGTTTATATGGAGTATGCAATACTTATAAAAGATGTAAAACTTTCTCCTGTTAGTTTATGCAAATAAATCATTGCGGGGAAAGGTACAGAGGCAATACATGCCCTCTGGGAAATTTCATTGTTTCTTCAGGATGTTCAGCTGTTTTCTTTGCTTTTCTATAGGCAGATTAGCTACTTGAGACCTCATATCCTTTAGGAATTACAAATAAGGCTTCTTATTTTGGGGGTGATTATTGGACAAACAGCCACCGTCTGGTTGTGGACAAGCTTGCAGAAATGAAAACTTGAGGAGTGTAATGGATGAGTTAGGTTCACCTCTAACCAAGATGACCCAGCCCTGTCCCAGGAAGAGTCAATGAAAGGAAAAGGATAATCCTAGAGGGCACTGGCTTGCCAGGACCACCTTGTTCTCCTACCTCCAGCCTGAGAGATGGCAGGTCCCATAAGCCGAGCTGTGCAGGAACACAATTTAGTAAATTTATACCAGGTGTAAGGATAAGGATCCTTGCTCTTTCTCAGTTGGGAGAAGGCAAGAAAAGTGGAAGCATCCCCAGAAAAGAGAGCAAGAAAGATCTCACACTGAAGTGTTTGGACAGAGTATCTGACTAGGGGTTCACAGCTTAAGAAAAGCTTAAGAAAAAAGAGAGAGAGAATTACCTATCTTATTGTATAATGTTTAAACTGTGAAACTCATCTAAGCAATGTGTCATTCATAGGGTAGGGGGCAAACAGGAATGGTTCACCACTCTACCCACACTGCTGCTACATCAAAAGCATATGAAATCAGCATGGTGGCTCTGTATTTGTAGAAGGAGCGCTAGACTATTAATCATGATACCTAAATTATAGCATCAGTTTGCTATGTGATACCATATCATTGGATCCATGATAGAGTGGAAAGAAAGCTGGATTTGCAATTAGATGACCAGGATTCAAAATCTTACTCTGATACTTACTGCCTGTGACAACTCACCTCTCTGGTCCTCAGTTTCCTCATTTGTACAATAAGGTGATTGAATTACTTGACCTCCAAGTTCCCTTCCAGATCTAAATCTGAGATCCTATTCCCAATTTTTAAAATGTGAGGGGTACCTACCTATCTACTTCACAAGAATACTTTGGAGATAAATATGGGAATATACATTAAATAATTTAAAATGTCTTTCACATTCAAATAATTATTTTTTTAAAAAAAATAGGTACCAATTATAACATAATGCATATGGAGAACTGCTTTGGATCACAAGAATTGTCAGACATAGTCATGAAAGAAAGGAAGGCATGTACTTAGGAATTCTTTTCAAGGGTTTCCCTTTGAGGACCCTGCAGGCAAGTATTGAGATCAGAGAAACCAATCTAGTTATTAATCTACCAAATTGAACTAAAAAAAAAACAAAACAAAACAGGTATTAGGACTTTGTGCTGTACCACAGTCATATCTTAGCCTGTTTTCAATATCAAGTGTATCCCCCTCTTACTATATAATGGATGGCATGATAGATTTAGGAGTTTGTAAGACCTAGATTCAAATCCCAACTTACTAGTGATGTGACCATGGCTAAATCATTCAACTTCTTTCAGCCTCAGTTGGTTCATTTGTAAAATAGGCGTAATCATGCCTGTAATGGGGACGTCATGAGGCTCAGATGAAATAATGCAGTAAAGTGCTTTGCAAAATCTAACAGCACTTTAAAAATGGCAGCTGTTGTTATTATTGGTTCTGTCTTTGTGAAAGAAGCACAAAAGTCATGAGTCTGAATTAGATTCCCTTCTCATTAATAGGCTAGTTGACCAGGAACTACCATGGAGCTCAAGCAAAAAGGTATCATAATGGATGATACCTCAGTTTACATAGGATTGCAAATCCTCCTTGGACACTTGCTTGCTGTGTGACCCTGGGCAAATCAATTAACCTCTCTCGGTCTCAGTTTCCTCATTTGTAAAATAGTGCCCGCCTCACAGACTTAATGGAATAATCAAGTGAGATAATATAAGTAAAGGGCTTTGCAAATCTTAAAGCACTGCATACATGTTAGCTAGCATTATCATCAGGGCAGCTAGATGGCACATTGAATAGTAGTGCACGAGGCTTGGAGACAGGAAGATGCATCTTCCTGAGCTCCAATTTGGTCTCAGACACTTCCTAGGTGTGTGACCCTGGGCAAGTCACTTAACACTGCTTGCTTCAGTTTTCTCATCTTTAAAATTGGCTGGAGAAGGAACAAACCACTCCAGTATTTTTCCTAAGGAAACTTCAAATGGTGTCATGAAGAGCCAAACACAACTGAAATAACTGAACAACAGCAACGAAATCTTCCTCCTCCTCCTCCTCCTCCTTCTCCTCCTCCTTATCATCATTATAGTATCTCAGTTTTCCTCATTTACTAAATGGAAATTACACCTACCTTCTATCTACCTAAAAAAATACTCTAGAGATGAGTCAGGAAATAAAAGATAAATTCCACTTAGATTCACCAGAAAAAGAGAGAGGTAAAAGGAATTACTAGGTAAAGGATTCTGAAATAATTACGTGCCATTTTTAGTAAGTACCCACCTAAATGGTAGTAAGAGATTTTGCTGGAAGAACAGTGTTTTGGGTTTCTAAAAATATTAAGAGGAAGATCTATTTTGAGCCAAAATATTCTTTATTCCATGCAGAAGCCAAATAGCCCCTTTGCAACTATTATGAAAAAAGTAATCAAAATATTTTCAGAGATTTATTTCCCACTGGAGTTAAGAAATTAAATGAATATTATGCACATAAGATTTGCTTCTCTCGGAGAGTCAAAGGGCTAAACTTTATTTGTCTCCAGCTGTGAAAATCAGCTATTTGATTCAAGTAGTTTGTCTCATGATACGGCAGAGTTCGGAAGCATCAGAAGAAGCTTTTGATCGGTAGCATTCACGTGGCTTAACTTTTTCAGAGCATGTTCACATGTACTGCTTCATTTCACTGACACACTGGACTCCAGTGGGAATTGAGGAATATCTGAGCTCAATTCTTGTTTTACTTCCCATGTTAGATATGACTCTGGACAAGCCTCTCAGCCTATTAGCTGCCATTTTACTCCTCTATTTACCAACAATGATAACCACTTGGTGCCCCGGGCATCTCCCTAAGACTTCTAAGTTACAGAGAAGATGCTGATAGAGATTAGCTGAAGGAGTTCCTCACAAGGACCTCCCTATTCCAGTGAAATAATAGCTCTGGTTTAAAAAAATCATTATAATAAAACCACTCTACCAGCACAAAGATGGAGCAAAGTCCTGAGACTAACACCAGTTACTTACATTGCTGCTGCTGTTCTTCCAGCGACTCAAGGCCTCTTTTGAAAACTCATTATTTGCAGAAATTATCTATTTAATGATAAAGCCTACACTGATCATCCTTTAGTTCCATCTCCTGAGAACCTCTCCTCTCCCTTTTTTCGTATGACACCAGTTGGTACCAGTTTCAGGCTTATTCTGTATTTGTTCCCATGCTGCTCTACCATTTTTTGTCTCAGATTAATTGGCAAGCTCCTTAAGAACAGACACTCTGGTGTTTATTAAATGTCTTCGTGTGGAACACTGTACCAGATGCTGAGAAGGGCAAGGAAAGGTAAATGATTATTTTACATCAAATTTGATGATGATGGTGATGATGGCATTTATAATTATTGTCTCATTTGATCCTCACAACAACCCTATAGGTGCTATGTTATCCCCATTTTGTTGGTGAAGACACTGAGGACAACTGAGGTTAAGTGACTTGCCTAGGGTCACACAGCTAATAAGGGTCAGGCTGAATTTGAAGTCAGGTTTTCCTGACTCCAGGTCTTTCACTCTATCCACTGTGCCACCTAGCTGCCTCCAAACCACGTTCAGGGTCCCCTACCTTTTCACCTTGTTTGTTAGTCTCTCCTCATCTCTCATCCACCATCTGAAGAGCTAAAAATTAATCATCCTAGAACGCACATCTGACCATGTCATTCCTCTCCTTAAAAAGCCTAAGCAGCTACCAATTGCCTGTATGATAATGTTACAAACTCCTCAGCCTGACATTTAAAACCCTCCACAATCTGGCATCCAATTACTTTTCTAAACTTATTCCAAATAACTGCTCTTTATGCACGCTTCATTCTAAGTAAACTGGACAACTTGCTAGTCTATATAACTGAGGGCTTGCTATTCTTAACATCCCATTTTCCACCTCTGCGCTTTTCCATATCCCTTGTCTAGAATGTTCTTTTTCCTCTCAGAATCCCTTTAAGACTAGACTAAACTCATGGACAACCAGAAAGAAACCTTTTCAGGTCAACCTAATAGATATTAAGTTATTTGAGCATTTGAGCTAGGTCCTCTGAATCTAGACCAAGTGTTCTTTCCATTGTATCTCTACCTCTGTCTATCTATCTATCTATCTATCTATCTATCTATCTATCTATCTATCTATCCACACATACATATATATGCAAAAAGAGGCAAAAGATAGTCCCTGCCCTCAAGGAGCTTATAATCTAATGGAGAAGACAACATGCAAAGAATTCATATAAAGCAGACTACATACAGGATAAATAGGAAATAATTGACAGAGGAAAAGCACTAGAATTAAGACGGATTGGGGAAGGTTAAATCCCTAATTGGAACTTAAAAGAAGCCAGGGAGGTGAATAGTCAGAGAGGAGAAGGGAAAGTGTTCTAGGTGAGGAGAACAGCCAGAGAAAATGCCTGAAGCTAAAAGGTTGAGTGTCTTACTTGTAGAACAGCCAGGAGGTCAATATCACCGGGATCAAAGAGTATGTCGGGGAATAAAGTGTGTGAAGGATGGAAAAGTAGGAGGCAGCTAGGTTATGAAGGACTTTGAATATTGAACAGAACAGTTTTTATTTGATCCTGGAAGCAATAGGGAGCCACTGAAGTTTATGGAGAAGAGGACTGACGTAGACCTGTGCTTTAGGAGAATGAATGGAGGATGGGTTGGTATGGGAGGAGACTTGAGGCAGCTAGACTCACCAGCAGGTTATTGCGATAGTCCAGACATGAGGTGATGAGGGCTTGCGCTAGAGTGGTGGCAGTGTCAGAGGAGAGGAGGGGGGGTGTATTTGAGGGATGCTACAAAAGTGAAATCAGCAGGCCTGAGAACAGCTTAAAAACAACTCCAAAACACTCATGATGGAAAATGCTAACCACATCCAGAGAAAGAACTGAATGCAGATCGAAGCAGACTATTTTCACTTTTTTTGTTTGCTTTTTGTCTTCTATTGGTTTTCCCCTTTTGTTCTGATTCTTCTTTCAAAACACGACTAATGTGGAAATACATTTAACATGACTGTACATGTATAGGCTATATCAGAATGCTTGATGTCTTAGGGAGGGGACAGAGAAAGGTGGGAAGGAGAAAAAATTGGAACTCAAAATTTTGCAAAAATGTATGTTGAAAACTATCTTTACATGTAATTGGGAAAAAATAAAATACTATTAAGAAAAAAAAGAGAACAGCTTAAATATGGAGAGTAAGAAACAGTGAGGAATCCAGGAGGACTCCGAGGTTGTGAGCCTGATGGATTGGGAGGACAGTACAGCAGAAGAGGCAGAAAGTTTTAGGCTGAATTATAAGGAGTTCCATTTTGGACCAACTGAGTTTAAGATGCCTACGGGGCAACGAATTCAAGATGTCTATAAGGCAGTTGGAGATATGAGACTGGAGGTCAGAATAGAGATTGGGGCACAATTAAAGACTTATGCCTTCCAGCAGGCTCAAAGCTGATGCCGATATGTTCTTTTGTGTTCTTTATTACTCTTTTCAAATCTTTGCTCAACAAGCTTAGGAAAAATTAAAATGAACACGCCAGTCCTGTGATTTGTGTAGTCCTCTCCGGAAAAATTACTAAAAAATCATTAATGAATCAAGAATCCCCCAAGTTATACATGATTCAATTTATAAATCTCAGTTAATATGCATTCTAATCTCTTCCAATCTATCACCAATATTTACTGAGGACAAACAATATGGGGAGGGTGGGGAAAGTACAACAGTCTGTGGAGGTAGAAGAGTACATTTTGTATCTTAATTATCACTTTGTGACCTTGGACACGGCACTTAACTTCCCTGGGCCTGAGTTTCCTCATTTGTAGTGGGAGGCATTCTGGGTATAATGTTAGCTTTGGATTAAAAGGACCTGGGTTCAAATCTTACCTCGAATACTTAATACCCTTGGAAAACTTACCGAACCTCCCTAGTCCTCAGCTGCCTCACCAATAAAGGAAAGAAAGGTGATACAATGAAAAGAACACTGGCTCTAGATTCAGAGGACCTAGTTCAAATCCCTCCTCAAACACTTAATATCTACGTGACCTTGGACAAGTCACGCTGGGGAATACAAAGGAGGCACAACCAAGGCATGTTCGCTACCCCTATGGCATAGATAGTCTGAAGAAAGAAACAAGACTAACACACATGGGACAAATTAGAAAACAACTAAATACTAAGATGGGGAGTCCTGAAAGAAGTGTGATAGGAGTTCAGAATTGGGAATAATCAGTATAGACCAGCCCATCTAGGGAAGGCTTTCCAGAAAAAAGTGAAACTTTGGCCAGGCCTCAAAAGGATAGATCAGCAGAGGGAATAATTATAATAGTTTATGTAGCACTGTACCTACTACCCTATAAAGTAGGTATTATGGTTGGTATCCTAATTTTACATGGAAGAGAAAAATGAAATTACTTTTCCAGGGTCACATAGCTAGCAAGCGGCAGAGCCAGGACTCATACCCGGGACTTCTGACTTCAAACCTAGTGCTCCTTCAACTCATCTAAGATAACTCTTGCTAGAATGGCAAGAAGAGAGTCCTAAAGATGGGCAGATGTGCCTCATATGAGAAGGGAAGCCAAGAAGGAATTCTTGTTGGGGAATAATGTGGTAGGTAAAATGGGACAAGATTTTGGAAGGTCTTAAAATCTAGGCAGAGGGGTCTTGGATTGATGCAGTAAGAAACAGGCAGCAGTATTAGGTTCTTGAGGAATTTATATGAAGAAAGATGAAAGGAGTATTTTAGGAGTATTAATCTGACAACTGCATGTTGGACTGTTGGTCAGTGGAAAGAAATCCTAGTAGGCTTGAAGGGACTAGTATAGGATAATAGCTCTGTGATCAGAAGTTAACAGAAGAAGATGAACTAGGTTAAATAGTGTACTAGGCTAGAAAGTTAATATGTCTCATGAGCTCTTTACCAACCCTACTTTGCAGAGCACACATGGCTGAAGAAACTTCATCTACCTGCAAAATAACACAAGCTTACCCATAAAAGCAGAACCCTAGAGAATAGACTAGGATGGTCACTAGACAAATGAGGTGTATGTAAGCAGGGAGTTCACAGGATTTTTAGAGCTAGAAAGGAATCTTGGAACACGTAATCTAGACTTCTCATTTTCTTCTAAAAGATGAAGAAATTGAGGCCAAGAAAGGTAAAAGTATTTGCTCAGGGTAGCAGTTATTTAATAGTACAGGCTAGATCTCCTAGGCTCATTCCCCAGCATCAAGGAGCCTACGCTTAAATTAAAGATGAGAGAATCTTTTTAGCTCTTCATTTTTCTACTCAGAAAGGACAAATGTCTTAACAATAGAAATATAAGCTTCCTGAAGTCAGAAGCCACAGTTATAAATTATTATCAGCAACCCCTAAGGTGTGGAACGAGTATTAAATTACAAACATTCTGACCCTACAAGGAAATGGAAAGGGGTCACTGTCAAACTGATGAGTGTGCTTACCCATAAGGACATTGAAACTTAAGTCTATAGCCACTTAACTCTGACTGAAGTACTCAGTCAAGGTCATGACCAGATGACCAGGACATGAAAAACCATTCCAAAAGTTCTTGGCTCAAAGTATCAAATGGTGGTACAAATGATAAAGGAGTGCTGGGGTGGTAGAGGATGAGGTCAAAGAAAGGGTCATGACTCCTTCCATTGGCTGACAACCACAAACCTTTCTCTCCTTACAGACTTCCCCTCTCCTGGTCTCTCCATTTCCCCAGCCCTCCTTTCCCCTTCCCTCCCCCCTATTTCCTGTCACACCATGCCTTTCCATCCACTCCAGAGAGCCAGATGCTCCTTTCACTTCTCCCACTGCAGCAGACCAAGGGAAATACTCTCAGGGGAGAAAAACAAATGCGTCAACAAGCTAACTGTTTGAACCCAGGACACCCAGACCATTCTTATTGATTAATGCTATTAATTAATTAGCAATGTGTGTGTAATATAAAAATTATCTATATTTGGCTACAGAATATATGCTATGACTTTTTTTTGCAATATATTTGTCTTCCTAATTATATTTCCTTTGTAATCCTTATCATATAGTGGGGTGTGGGGGTATGGAGAATCAGCCACCAAGATTGTCCCAGAGGGATTAGGGGAAAGAGCCTAGAATTACCATTTTTTCCTGTGGATAATCCACAAACAGATAACTGATTTAGTCACAAGAAAAGCTTTCTCAATAAAGAAAGAAAACAAGCAAAGTATTTAAACATGAGTATTTTGCTTTAAAGAAAGAAAAACACTTAACATATTCCAAACACGTAAGAGTCTGGCCCATAGAACCTCCACACTCTCTATTTTGGAAATAAATTTCCTAAATCTCCTCCAAAACCCTGTGTGGTAACTCCCAAGATTCCTTCAACACTCTCCAGTTAATTAATCTCTCTGTTC
This sequence comes from Trichosurus vulpecula, assembly GCF_011100635.1. Lineage (NCBI taxonomy): Eukaryota > Metazoa > Chordata > Mammalia > Diprotodontia > Phalangeridae > Trichosurus > Trichosurus vulpecula. The sequence continues at coordinate 371,372,450 of NC_050576.1, forward strand.
AGAAGACACATGCAAGTGCAGGCATGTGGCCGAAGAATATGGGTCACACATTGGAGACATGCACATACACACACATACATACACAGAGAGAAGAAGGTAGCTAAGGTGAGGAATCGAAAACAGCACTGCTTTTAATCAGTCAAAGCAAAAAAATTGTCTAGCTTGTTAAGTTTGTGGTTTTGATTCTTTTTTTTTTTTTTAAAGTTCATCTGCCAGAGAAAGAATTCATTACATTCTCAATGACTCTGCTTACTCAGGATTATCTGAAATTCTTACAGATTCAGTAATTGTATGGTTTTAGCCAAGTCACATCTGATGCTGATGCTATGGGTTTTCGGAGTAGATAAAGTAAATAATAATAATCTAATCTTGGAACTCCCTTACCATTGACCCCAACCCACACCCCCAAAAAGGGAGGCAGAAGCATAAAAAAAAGTTGCGGAAAATCTTAAGCAGCCAAGTTTTAAAAGCTTATGGGTAAGTCCAACTCCTGTACCGATACAGCCTGTTTTTAGATTATGACCATTACCGTCTGCTTGAACTTTTGGCCCTCAACCAGTTTTTTTACATAAACAGGCATCTGCACAAACTGTCAGAATTTCCACTTGTTTTAAAACACCAGTCACCAGAGATTACAATTTGGCCAATGGCCTACATCTTTCTGTAACAGCCCAGTCTTAAGGGGCAGTAAAGTTTTCAGGGCAAACAGGGAAAGGTAAAGTTTAGTGACGACTTGCTTATCTGAAAGTTTTGAAAAGAAAAAAAAGCTTCCTGGTTTTTTTTTTTTAATCTGACATGAACTCAAGAAGTATTGTATTGCTATTGACTAATAACAGAAAACAACGACAAAAAGTATTGTTTCTCAATATTAAAGTTTAAATTTTTCGTATCCCTTTGTCACCCAATATAGGTAATCCATCTCAGGGTAAGGAAAGGATACAGAGAGATCCATGGAGGCTTAGGGTACTCTGCATTAGTCCTGAGCATAAGGAAATGTGGAGAGGGGGTACAGTACTTGTTAATTTCCTGGCTAAGGATTTCCATCTGCTAATTTATTATGATGATGAGACTTGAACTATCCTTTTGTCCCAGTTATGACTTTCCTCAAAGTATAGCAATCACAGAGCATCCTCGGTACAGAGGCACTGATTTTTTTTACAGAAGGGGAGAAAAATATTTTCTGTTCTGATTCTGAACCCTACTGGATGAAACCTAATTTTAATAATAATAAATGTCCACTAATTTGGCTATATAATGAATAAGGTGTTTTTGTTGTTGTTCCTACACGCTTCCTTTAAAATCTGAAAAATTCATGATTAAAAAATCTGGCTGGCAGACAAGTTCCAACCATGTGTCAGAAATCTCACTGCCACCTGATGGCAGCATCTCTGAATTGCAGGATAAACTTTCGAGGGCTAATTTTCAGCTCTGGGTCCTAACAAATACTAGATTAAGGGGAAAGAAGGTTTCTCTGGCAATGCAGAAAGAGAAAAGAAAGACAGAGGTTTTAGGTTTTAGCAAAAGAAAAACATTACTCTGTTAGCTACGGGAAAGAGTTGATGATGAGTTGTTGGGTTTTTTGTTTTTCTTTTTCTTTTGGTAATAGGGGAAAACATATTGGAACTAAAAAATCAAGCAGACTTCTTAGGGAATTAGACAGAAAGATCAGAGATCAGAAACAGATTGGAATTAGGTGACTGGATAAATACACAGAACTTTAGTCAGATCTATTTCTTAAGTTGGACAAATTGGCACTCTATATTTAATTTATGTAACTGATTTCTTATTTATATATCATCTATTATTCTCAAAATCTCAATATTATAGTTAAGTCATTTTTAGCTGTATTCCATGTGGCTGCTATTAAAAGGAGAAATGCAGGTGATAAATAAAGCAGGGTGCTACATCCCCCAGACCACAGTCACAAGAATAATTGTTCAAACTGAAAGGGATCTTTGAAATCATCTAATCTGCTGGTGCTCAGACTTTTTCAGTCTTAGTCCTCTTTTGTACTCTTAAAAATGATTGAAAATTCCAAAGAACCTTTGTCTATGTGGGTTATATCTATTTATATTTACTGTATTAGAAATTAAAACATCGTAATATTATTATAAGAATTAATTTTAACCTCATGGGCCCCATGAAAGAGCTTCATGGACCATTTGTTGTTATTCAGTCATTCAGTGGTTTCCTATTCTACATGACCCCATGGACTTTTACCCACGGGGTTTTCTTGGTAAAGAAACTGGAATGGTTTGCCATTTCCTTCTCCGGGGTGTCCCCATTTTACAGATGAGGAACTGAAGTAAACAGAGGTTAAATGACTTGCCCAGTATCACACAGCTAATATCTGAGGCTGGACTTGAACCCAGGTCTTCTTGACTCCAGGCCCAGAGCTCTATCCACTGAGCCACCAAGCTGCCTCCTGTTAAGAATTAGGTAGAGGGGATCCTTGGTCATGTAGAGGCTGGATTCAGATGACCTGTGAGAGCCCCCTCAGTTCTGAGGTTCTGCGAAAGATCTTATTCTTCACCATAACTCAATTCTAACCCAACAAATGTTGTGCTTTTTGACGTCAATGCAATTGCTGGCCACATGTATTAATTAGCTATTGTCCACAGTAGGATTAGAATCATAGCAACTCAGAGATGGATGGAGTCTTAGAGAACATCTTAATTTAACTACCTATCCAGCACAAGATTTACTTCTACAGCTTTCTAGAGAGTAAGTTATCCAGCTCTTCCTAGGGAGAAAAAACTCAGGAGCATCATACTATCTGTCTTCAATTATCTGAAAAGTTGTTCTGTGAAAGATGGATAGATTTGTTTGGCCCCAGAGGGCAAAGCTTAGAACAGTGGGTGGAGGTTTCAGGCAGGCATATTTTGGCTTGATGTAAATAAAATTTTCTTGGCAATGAGAAGTGTATAAGCATGGAATGTGGATAAGAGCGCCAGGACTGGAGTCGGGAAGACTCATCTTCATAAGTTCAATATCTGGCCTCACACACTACCTGTGTGACTCTGGGCAAGTCACTTAACCCTGTTTGCCCCAGTTGCCTCACCTGTAAAATGAGCCTTTAACTTCTAAATGGGTATTGCCTCAGACAACCTGAAAGACCTTAGCTTAAGAAGGCCAAATTCTCCCCCTTCATCGAGTCATCGCCAGTCCTCCAGACCTATGTCTTGCCACTGGACTCCAATGATGCTAGAAGAGAGAATGAGGTTGATGACTTGACACAGCCCTGCTTCACTTAAATCGAATTCACCTGCAAGTCAAGATGTCATTGATCTTGATCTCTGATGTCATTGGTCCTCTTAAAATGAAGGACGAACAGCAACATTGGAGAAAGTAATGGAAAACCACTCTCGTATCTTTGCCTAGAAAACCCCAAATGGGGTCACAAAGAGTTGGACATGACTGAGAATAACAGAAAAACAACACAAGCACTGGAATGAGATGCCTCAGAACATAGTGGACCCCACCCCTCCCCATTCCTGGATAGATCATTTGTTGCGGGGTGTTGCAGCTAGGATTCAGCTAAGGATTCAGGCTTAATCAAGGAAACCTTCAAAGTCTGAGATCCAGTGATTCTGTGAAATAGGCCTACTTGCATCCAGGCAGGCAAGAGCAGCCTAAATTCAGAGAAAACATTGATAAAGGCTAACATTTATAGCAAATGACAGTTTATAAAGTGCTCTCACTTTGAGGAGAATTGGACTAATGACTATCAACTCAGCAGATGATTAGAGGGACCAGGATTAAAAGGCTTCTGTTATTGAAAAAAATCATCATAACTAATAAAATTTATAGTATCCCCATGAGAAGCCATATGGGATAAGTGACAAAATCTAGCCTGGAAGCTAGGAAAACTCAAGTCTCTGCCACCAACAGAAACTGGTAATCCAAGGCAAGTCTCTAGCACACTTTAGACAACTCTCTAAGACTACAAGTTGCAGAGAGAAAACCAGTAAGTCAGGAGATAACTGCTACCCACCCCCCCAGGTACTAGAGCATCTTGGCACAGGGTGGGGGAGGGGGGAAGGATTAGGGTGAGAATGAATGGAGTTACTTGTTAAACTGAAGAACAAAAGTCCCCTTAACTTTTAAGGTGTTTAGATACAAGAAAGAACACTTTTTTCACTGCGTGACACCAAGCATAGACCTTTTCTGCTAAAAAGAAAGGGAAACTTAGGAGACAAAGGATTTGAGACCTTTTTTCTATGTAGGAAGAAATGAACAATGAAAAGCATCCAATTAAAACTAAGTTAAGCCATCAAATCAGGGATTCTTAACCCTTTTTATATGTCATGGACCTCTTTAGCAGTCTAATGAAGCCTACGGATCCTTCTCAGCATAAATAGTTTTAGAATCATAATGAAAGGAAATGCTAAATTTAATTTGGAGATTAGTAAAAAGAAAAAGTAAACCATTCATCTTCAGGAATACTGCATAAATCTGGATCCATTCATTGTATTTCTCTCCAGGGCATCAAATATGTCTCAGTTAAGCTCTGTAAATATAAGAGTCACTAGCATAGGGATGGAATCTGAAGGTACCCCACAAAAAGCTTAGGGATGATGATGATGATGGTAAATGATGACGAGATTATATATTCTGTAAGTGCTGGGGCCATCTCCATACTTTGCAATCCTATAACACTTAGGAAAATATTATATATAAAGTATTATCTAATAAGCTTGGGAAGCTAATATATTATTACATGACAGCCACGCTGTACTTTTAATGCCAAAGGCTTAAATGCACAAAAGAAAAAAAAAACCAATACTTCAAAGTCTGCTTTTCAGTTGGGTATAACACTATTACTTAACTGTAACTTGGTACTTATTTCCTCGAGGAATGAGCAAGAGTATCTTCCAATAGATATCTGGCAATAAAAGAAAACTTGGTAGGACAGCTGGGGGCACAGTGGATAGAGTACCAGGCTCATCTTCCTGAGTTCAAATCTGGCCACTTACTAGGTGTATGACCCTGGGCAAGTCATTTAACCCTGTTTGCCTCAGTTTCCTCATCTGTAAAATGAGCCAGAGAAGGAAATGGCAAACCACTCCAGTACCTTTGTCAAGAAAACCCCAAATGGGTCATGAAGAGCTGGACACGACTGAAAAACAATTCAACTACAACAAAATTATAGAGAAATTCAAATGTACTTAAATAATATATAAAGAAACTGGTTCCTTTTAATGATACCAGATGGCCTGCTGGGTAGATAAACACAAGCACATGGTTCACAAAGTAAACTCAACAAAGAGAAGAGCAAAAACACCAAGAATTTGAGCCAGGATCCATTAGTTTGGTACACAGCACACTCTCTACTCACAACCAGGTAAGCCAAGTAATAGGGAATCTGCCTGCCAAGCTTTCCCTGTTAGAAGCACAGATCTCTCCCATGGCTCTATAAGGAGAGAACTTGCTGAAGAAGAGAGAAAACTTTCACATGCAATTAAATCTTCTGTCCCCTGGTAACTCAATAGACTCTTTGATCGAGTCCTGATGGTAGAATAATCTCACTTCTACTGAGGCCAGTTACTTACAGTTCCTACAATCCTTAAGAAATAGGTTCTGGGGCAGCTAGGTGGCGCAGTGAGCAGAGCACCAGTCCCGGAGTCAACAGGACTTGAGTTCAAATACGGCCTCAGACACTTGACACATGTACTAGCTGTGTGACCTTGGGCAAGTCACTTAACCCCAATTGCCCTGCGCCACCCCCCAAAAAAAAACACAAAGAGAAAAAGAAATCGGTTCCTTCCCTGGCAAGAAAACACATTTATTCTATAGAATCTTGGGGGCCCTCTGCTTCTTTCATCTCATCACTAGTGTTATGAAAGCTTCTTTCTTGAACCATTATTTTCAAAAATTTAACACCGAATTGATACCAGGGGAGATAAATGTATATGTTGGCTAAGGGAAGAAAGGAAACGAGCTTGAACTCGTATCCACACTTGGGAGGAAATTAAACAATTTGCTTTTAATTTATAAATGTTACACACATTTCCTGCACATATGAAAGTTCTGTTTGGGGGAATCCTAACTTTTTATATCACAGACCTTTTACATCACAAAAGAGATTTACAAAACAGTGCAGACTTAAGACAGGTCATTCCTTGTGCATAGAGCTACCCAATACATAATCTCTCTGTCTCTCTCCCTTCCTCTCTCTCTCTCCTTCATCCCTCTTTCATTTTCTCTCCATCCTTCCCTCCCTCTCACCATCCCTCTCTTTTTTTCTCTCCCTCCCCCTCTCTCTCCTTTTGGCCCTTTCTTTCTCCCTCTATCCCTCCCTTTCCCTCTCTGTCTCTATCCCTCCCTGCACCCTCCCTTCTTAGCTCCCTCCCTCTGTTACTCTTTCTCCTTTTATTCTCACTCTCCTTCCCTCCCTTCAACCTTAACATTCAAAAACTTCATCTTTTATCACCAAAATGTTTTTACTGTAGCCCATAAAGTAGCTGCTCACAGTTTTAAGCTCCTGACCTCCAGTTTAAAAAATAAAGAGACAATCTGTATCCTCTGCTTCCTTTTATAATGAACTGTAAATGACCTCTATCTGGATAAAGAATTTCTCTTCTGCTGCCCAAGGGCATTCTGAAATATAACTTTTTTGCTGTTGTTCAGTCACTTTTCAGCTGTGTCCAACTCTTCATGACCCCATTTGGGATTTTCTTGGCAAAGACACCAAAACAGTTTGCCATTTCCTTCTCCAGCTCATTTTACAGATGAGGTAACTGAGGCAAATAGGGTTAAGTGGCTTGCCCAGGGTCACACAGCTAGTAAAAGGATGAAGCAGAATTTGAACTCAGGAAGATATATTCCTGACTTCAGGCATGGCACTCTATCCACTGCACCACCCAGCTGTACTCAAAATACGACTGGTCCACCTTTTTTTTTCCTAATAACTAAAAAATCAACACAAATAATAAACCCTGGGCAACATTTTATTTTAATTTCTAAATGGGAAAAAATGTTTACATGTTGAGTGGCCACGTTGTTCAGTTGTTCGGTCACGTCCAACTGTTTGTGACCTTCTGAACCATACTGTGCATGAGGTTTTCTTGGAAAGATACTGGAGTGATTTGCCATTTCCTTCTCCAGTGGATTAAGGCAAACCTTAAGTGTTAAGTGACTTGCCCAAGGCTACACAGCTAGTAAGTGTCTGAGGCAATATTTGAATTCAGGTCTTCTTGACTCCGGGTATAAAGCCCTATCCACTGAGCCACCTAGCTGCCTCCTTGAGTGGTCATAGACAAATACTAATAAGCAAGCTGGTATGACAGAAATAGTACTCCCTGTGTAGAGGTCATGGATTCAAATACTGCCTCTGGTGTTTTCTATAGGTATGACCACAAACAAGTCTCTTAAACTCCGTAGGGCAGAGCTTCTCCGCCTATAAAATGAGATGGGTTGCAGTAGATGGTCTCTGGGGTCTTTTTCAGTTATTTCTAGGGAAAAATATGATTAGGCCTTTCACCTTTCACGTCTAAGAACTGTATATACTGGGCCACATAAATACAGGTGCTCATAAATTGGAACAATGAGTCCCTTCACATATTGCATTTCAGAATTTTCCTGGGACATATGAGAATTCCAGTGGTCATTTTTCTTTGCAGGAAAAGAAGCAAAACCCTGAACCAAAGTGTGAACTACACAATCTGTCCTAGTATGTGGGAAATTTAAAGAAGTGTCAACTCTATTCATTAGGCCGTTCTATCAACACTTATTGAATATCAATTGAATATTGAATATCAATATTAAAAGCAGGTTCAACCTGTATACACAAAAGGCAAAAGAAACCAAAGTCTCCAGACCACAAACAACTAAAAATAATCTTGGTGTCTATAAAATAGATTGTAAGTTGTAATTAAGCATCAGGAAAAGAAATAACATTAATAATAGGAATAGATGACATTCACATAGGACTTAAAGGTTTTCAAAGGACTTATCCTCACAACAACCCCCTAAGACAAGGGTTCTTAACTTTTTTTGTCATCATTTGCCATTGTGCGTGCGTGTGTGTGTGTGTGTGTGTGTGTGTATAATGGACCTCTTTGACAGTCTGATGAAATCCATGGACCCCTTCTCAGAGTAATACGCTACAATACATAAAATAGAGAAGAACAAAGGAAATCCATTATATTGTAACACAGCTATCAATTTTTTAAAAATCGAGTTCACAGACACCAACTTAAAAACCCATGCTAAGGAAAGTACATTTTATAGATTTTACAGATAAGGATATTTTACAGATAAGGAAACAGACCCAGAGAGGTTAAGCATTTTGTCCATGCTCACAAGCTAAAAGGTGTCGGGGTGGGATTCAAACTCCATTTCAGGACCTATGGTCTTCCCACCACACCATACCTTCTGAGCACCAAGCTCTATAGTATGGCATTTAATCAGAGAGATTAACAGTAGACTGCCAGCTCAGTCCAACGGGGTTTACCCCTGAGAATTCTTACAGGCAATTAACTGAAAATATGAACCCAAAGAGTTGTTGTGATCAAAAAAGGCAGAAAAATGTTGGGTATCATTAGGCAGGGCATTAGCAGAACAACATTAACCTACCTAGAAGATCATGGGTTTATAGTCCAAACCTGGCACTGTGGTCCCCACACCTCAAGACTGACGTGATTGATGGCCAGAAAAGAATGATTAAAAGCATCAAGATGACAGAACCACTTTCATAGGTATATGGTTAGTTCAAATAGGAGTCTGAGAAGCATGTCATGTCAGTCTTCAGGCACCTAAAGTGTAAATGGATTGTACACATTCATACAATCTTATGCTATCAGTTGGAGGGGTGGAGTACCCAAATCAGAAAAAAGGTCATCTGAGGACAAGCAAGAATAATTACCACTAAACACAGGGGAGAGAAAATTGTGGAACTTGTTATCCCTAATGAAAGCTGAAAATACAAATAAGTTCAAAGAGAGATTTTGGATAAACTAATGGATGATTTCTTTTAAAAGGCTAATTAGGAAATGAAGGATGTTCTAAAAACCAAATAGTTTATAGATTAGCTTCAGAGACTAAGATCTTCCTCTTGGCTTCCATTGTCAGGAAAATAGTACTGGACTGCATAGTTCACTGAGATGATCACATGGTACTTTTTGTCTTCATGGATGTCTGTCAGCCAATAAGGATTTATTGTTGTTGCTGTTCAGTCATGTCCGACTCTTTGTGACTCTATTTGGGGTTTTCTTGGTAAAGATACTGGAGTGGTTTGCTGTTTTCTTCCCTATTATTTTATTAACTAAGCATTTGTTAAGAATCTGCTCTGTGCCAGGCACTGTGCTTAGTGTTGGGGATACAAAGAAAGGTTAAAAACAGGCCCTGCCCTCAAGAAGCTTACACTGTAACGGGAGAGACAAGATGCAAGCAACTAGATCCAAATAAGCTATATACAAAATAAACGGGAAATAATCAAGAAAGAGAAGGCACTGGAACGAAGAGGGATTGGGAAAGATTTCCTGAAGAAGGTGGGATTTTAGCTGCGACCTAAAAGTAGACAAGAGGTGGAGATGAGGAAGGAGAACATTCAGGGAAGAGACACTCAGTGAAAATTCCCAGAGCCAAAAGATGGAATGTTTTGTTCTAGAAAAACCAAGGAAGGGGGGCAGATAGGTGGTACAGTGAGTAGAGCACTGGCCCTGAGTTCAAATGTGATCTCAGACACTTGACACACTTATGAGCTGTGTGACCTTGGTCCAGTCATTTAACCCTAACTGACCTGCCTTCCTCCCTCAAAAAAAAAAAAAGAAAGAAAAAGAAAAGAAAAAGCAAGGAAGCCTGTAAGGTATAAGCAGACTAGAGGAGAGGTCAGGGGAAGGTCCAAGGGAAGGATGAGGTTATAAAGGGATTTGAATACCCAATGGAGGATTTTGTATTTGTTCCTGGGGATGACAGGGGTCTGCTGGACTTGACTGAGTAGGATAGTGATATGGTCAGACTTGCACTTTAGGAAAATCATTTTGGTGGCTGAATAGACTGGATCAGAGTAGGGAGAGACTTGTGGCAGACCGACCAACCAGGGGTGGGGAGATGAAGACCTGCACCAGCATAGAGGCAGTACCAGAGCGGGGGGAAGGAGTTATATTTAAGAGATGTTGCAAAGGTGACTGCAAATTGAATATGAGGAAGGGGGTGAGAATGAAGGGTCAAGGATAACACCCACATTGCAAGCCTGGGTGCCTAGGAAGATAACGGTATTCTCGAGAGTAATGGGAGAGTTTGTAAGGGGTAAAGATTTGGGGAAAAAGATAATGAGTTCAGCTTTGGACAGGCTGAGTTTAAGATGTCTATAGGCCATCCAGTTCATGATATCTAATAGGCAGCTGGAAACGTGAGACTGTAGGTTAGCAGAGAGGTTTGGACTGGAGATGATTATTATTGAATCCCGTGACAGCTAATAAAATCACTAAAAGTGAAGCAGTATAGAGGGAGAAGGGGACTAAGACAGAGCCTTGGTGCCACCCCTCTCCCCATCTTCCATGGGATTAGCAGACCTGACCGGGAGGAAGGAGACCAAGAAAACTGATGTGGAATGGGATCACTTGTGCAGGTAACAGGAGGAAGGACTGCTGCTTTGTGGGAAATGAAGGAGGATATAGAAGCAGAACCCATCTGAGTAACATGAGATGAGGAGGAGAGGAGAAAAGGGATCTCTCAGAGAATGGCCAAAAAAAATTTTGCTCATAATTTACTCACAAGAGAACTCACAGTGAATTTTTTTTTCTTTTCTAGAAATGAGCCGATCTTTCTCAACTTTCCAGTTCTAGCGTTAGCCATTCACCTTCCTCAACTTCCTTCCTGCCCCTCAATGACTCAGACTTTAGAGAATGAATCACAATTTAGAACTGGAAAGGACCTTTTGGGTCATCTGGTCCAAAGCTCTCATTTTACAGAGAAGGACACTGAGTCTTGTAGATTATTATATTCAATGAAGCTAAATATTAATAGAAGCAGTATAAACAAGCATCCTTTTTAACCTATCGATTTATCTGTCTTATATTCTCCTAACACAGAAACACAATGGAACAAAATACAGAGACCAACAGAGACCAGGGGCTTCCCTCTACTCAGGGAATTCCTGAACACAGAAATGAGAAAATGAAATAGGGTAATACTGAGGATTTCCTGCCCTCTGTACCAGACAAGGCAAAAGGATCCCTTGAGAATTTAAGTCATCCATTCTGGCCCGGTGGTGGAAGCACAGCTGTAGACTTTAGATCTGCCCCATCTGTTGTCAAGGCTGTGATTTCTAAACATCTTTCATGTCAGCTAAAATAACACAAGAAGTAGGCTCTGAAATATTACTTCACAGAAACTCAAAGGAGGAGAAAGTGTAAGGTTCTGTCTTGCCAACAAAACAGGTCAAAGCTTAGTGTGTCTAAAGGTTGCCTCTATCTTCTGCTTTTGGAGGAAAGGGCTTACACACTTAACCAATTAACAAATAAACAAATGCAATTTGTCATATTATAGAGGAGCAAGGTCTAGGTCTACAAAGGAAAAGGAAATCTACCCCACTCACCTATGTAAAAAGATCCTTCACGGTGGGCCAACCAGCAGGAAGAAAGATCAGGGATTCCTCAAAGTCAAAGCCAGCTCACAACTGCTCGGTCACAACCCGATTTTAAGTTTGCCTTCCTACCATGGGGTGGTTCTCTCCTTCCAACAGGACCTCTGAGAAGAGATTCTTCCTCTAGACACAAAGACAGCACACTTCTAACCTCAACCTCACACAGAGTTCAAGGAATTCCACATTTTTGCTATCTCTTTGACCTCAGAAACATCCAGATGACAGTATGTTCTGTGGTTCCCACCCACCTCACCCTGCCAGGATCCTGGACACAATGTTACTTCTACATCTTGCAACAGTGTCTTCTCTTTCTTTGCTACATGTGACAATGAGACTTGTAGCTATGGAACAGCCAAATTCAAGGGAGCAGGGCAAGGGGCTTCAGGAAAAATACTGCTAGTCCTCTAGGAATTGATTATTATTCTCTCATTCACCAACTACATCCTAGCATTTCTGTGCCTTAGGGAAAAAAAAATTTTAATACCGAAGTCTCTTAAATGTGCTTTGATGGCAAGAAGGTGGATGTCACACTAAGATGGAAGCATGTAGCTTGTTTGAAATTCCAAGGAGGCTGTAAGCATGCTCTATGTTTGAAGGATTACAATTATGATGGTATAGACAAGTAGAAAGATGACTTTCTAGTGGACTGACAGCAAGGCTTCCCTCAAGACCATGTTGAAAGAGCTTCTGGGACAGAAGGTCATTTTTCTGAAGCCATTATAGCTTTGATACAAGATACCCTTTAAATATATATATATATTTATATATATATATATATATATATATGTAGTGAAATACATTACGCAGAGCTTAAAATATTAATAACTCAATATCTTTCCACTTAGGTTTGATGCCTACATACATTGTTTTCTAAAATGATTTAGCCACCACTAAAGTGAGTTTGTTTTTTCACAGAATTTTAAGGAGTAACGTGAAGAAGCTCCCCAACACCAAACGAACCTCTCTCCCTAGGCAAGACTGATAGACAATTAGTTCTAGCATATTAAAACTGCCTTTCCAGGACCCAATGCCCAGATTGATGACCTAGAAATACTTTGAGTTTTAGTTATTTATTCAACTTTGCCTGTACTCAATGACTAAGAATTGAGACTTGGGCACACCCAAATACTTTCAAATTTATTCGTTCACATTTATTAGCCTCCCATTCATATTGGCATGAACTGTGACCATTAGACGCAGATGACAGACTGGGAAAGGGAAGATGAAGAACACCAAAAGACAAGGAAGACACTTGCTGGGAGCCTGCCTAGAAATGCTCTCCAAGTGAGAAAGCCAACAAGGGACACACCCCAGGCATGCTTTTTTTTTCCCTCGGCTACCTTAGGCTAGATTAAATGCACTGGGAAGGGAAAAGAAAATGACCGAATCCCACCTCCAACCCAGCAACCATCGGCACCCTTTAGACAAAACTGATACAAATAGTTAGGCTTTAAAAAAAAATACAATCACTATGAATATTTTCTTGGCTTCCAAAAGAGTTAGCTCCTATTCTCCCTTTGGACAGCTCTCCCCTAAAAAGCCAGCCTTGATCACAGGCATTAGGAAGAGAGAGAGAGAAAAAAAAACAATTCAGTGAAGTAAAAAGGCTTAAATGTAGAAAGATTAAATAATTCAGAGCACTGCTGTCAGTCACTACTTCTATTTTTAAGGGCTATACATAAGTCACATTAAATAAAATAAATGAATTTTCATAGAGTTTATTTCAAGGGTCATTTTAGGAGGAAGTTGTAAGCAGTCTATAAACCCTTATAGTAGCCAGCCCATACTAATTTCTGTACCAAGAGAGATAGAAACAGCACTTCTGCCCATACATGCACTTCTGTTTGGCTAAAATGCAGCATTCTGACATACACGAATGTGGTGATACTTTACGCTATATGATTTAGACTTATGGCCACTAAAAGCCATATTTATAAACCCTGCATGCATAACTATATGTTTAAATAAACATTTAACTGTAGGAGTAAAGATCACTTTATTAAACTATGTGCCAATGAAGCAATTCACCATTTACCAGAGAGGAGTAGATGAACAGTCCTGAATCTTCCTTTGTCCAACTGTGTGCTGTATATTCAAGGGCATTATTCTCTCCTTGCTGTTTGCACATATAAGCACAGTTTCTTTCAAGAACTGTGCGGATGCCTTTAAACAGAATCACACTAGTAGTGCAACCCATCCCAAACCTGTCAAAATTCACATTCCTATCACTGTTTGCTCCATCTCCATATCCTCTTCCTGGATTCCTCAAGAATAAGCTCCCACTGTACCATCTTCAACAAAATCTGAACAGAAGGAAAGCATCAGCTGCCGTACTAAATCCTCTTCCGTCCAAGGAGAGACTGACAAAAATCCAGCCTCGGAGTGTGAAACAGGAGGAGCCGTGGAATACCAAGATGACACACCTCAGCTGTATGGAAACCCTGAAAATCTACCCCTCCTCCAATAGAGGCTTTTAATTGGAATCTTTTTTTTCTTATTTGTTCTTAGGTAGCAATGACACGTGATTGCCAAAAATGGCTGGGATGCTGATGGCTTGAATTTTTAAGTCTCAGAGCCCATCCAAAATGAAAGGATAGTATCAGAGAGATACCCTGCTGCAAACTGCTGCTGTGAACCACAAAGAATCTTCATCGGCTGCAAGAAAATCACCCTCCCAGAATGCTTAGCCTGGCACTCCTATTAGCAAACATTTTCTTTCCTTGACCTAAATATGCTATTTGTTGTTTAATGCTGCATTGTAAAGCTACAGAGAAGACCAAAAAAGTCCCTAAAATGAGAAAATCATTAACATGACTGCTGCTATGGAAACACACACAGCAGCCCACTTTGAGCAACCTTTTGCCTGTATAGGAAAACAGCTTGCTGACAGCAAGCCACAAGGGAGCAGAAGATTACCACGTCAATCTAGACTCCCTTCACACCTCCCCTTTACAGGAGGGGAATGGTGAACAAGTTTGCATCCACTAAAAATGGTTCTCTCCTCTCTGATGACTAAACAGTACAAAATGGAATATGGCTGAATGATTCTCTAGTCCATCTTAGCATCCACCTTCTGCTAGAGCAGCTGAGGATGAAAATTTAAACACACTGAAGTTCTCTGGTTCTTGTGGTTAGTCTTTTCTGTGTATTCACCACACTGGTTCTCTTCCTTCATCAAAAGACTGAACTAAATGACCTCGACATTACCTGGTAGGACGATTCTTTCCAAAATGACTAATGAAAGTGTGCTTCACTACAAATATATTGGCCAGGCTGAATACTTCACAGCAGATCCCACTTCTTTAAAATGCAAAGCTGGCAAGTGAAGCCCAAGATAAACATATGGGAGAGCCCCCCTCCTGTACCCTACTCCTCCCTACATTACTGCTCTTCCAAGATCTGTTCTGAAATTGTTCCTTGATGCACAAAGCAACAGATGGTATTCATCTTCAGGCTATGATATACACAGCTGTAACGTCACTAGCTGCAGCTGATGAATTATAGTGATTAAGGACCATCACTAAAGTCCTGCTCTGATACTTTGTCATGGGGTAGCCATCAATACCAAGTTCTAAACCCAAAGAAAGAAAACTCTGGCACACCCTATCAAGCCAGAAAAGGCTAGGCATACAGACCCGACAAGAAATGGTGTTCATATGTTGTTTGGGAACCAGCAGCATCTGGAGATGCTCATCACCAGGAGGTTAGCCACCAGGTGATAAAAGGTTTTGGCTATAAGCCAACTCCCTCAACAGATTATTAATGCAGTGTGTCACAGGCTGGGAGCCATGGACTACTGGGGGGCCAGGATGTGTTATTACAATGGGTCCATCCATGTCTTAATCAATCAATAAGCAAACATACCTTCTATACACAGTAACATACCTCGAAATGTATGCATTACATTGTTTTTCAATGTATGTAGATGTAGATGTGACAAAATGCATGTTATAAGATATAAATTCACTTATAAACACTGAACTCATATACACTGAAAAGTATATACAACATATATGCGAAGTATCAAATGCAAGTCAATTTTTGGGGTGGGAAAGGCACTAGTAAATTGGGATGACCAGGTACATAAAATATTTTGTCGTCAAGAAAAGAATCTCATGCTAAAAAAGGATGGATTTGCATGATTCCCCCCACCCCCCACAGGGTTCAGTCTATCATTTTATTCCTTCTTAATCAATAGATACTTATAATACACCCATTATCAGACGAAAAGTCACAAGTCAATCAATTACCAAGCACTTATTTGGTGCCTTCTACATGCCAAGCAGGGCAGCTAGGTGGCATAAGGCCTGGAGTCAGGAAGACCTGAGTTCAAATATGGCCTCAAACACTTACTAGCTGTGTTACCCTGGGCAAGTCACTTGCCTCAGTTTTCTCATCTGTAAAAGAAGCTGGAGAGGGAAACAGCAAATCACTCCAGCATCTTTGCCAAGAAAACCTCAAATGGGGTCATGAAAAGTCAGACATAACTGAAATGACTGTTTAACAACAACAATATGCCACACATTATGCTAGAGAAATAAAATGCAGAAATAAAAAGAAAAAGGAAACTTTACCTCCCTGTCTTCTCAGTGCTTACATTCTATAGGGGAACACAATCTGTACACTGAAAAGTGTATACAACATAGTATTAAATACAAGTCAATTTGTGGAGTGGGGAAGGCACTAGCAATTGGGATGACCAGGAACATAAAATATTTTGTTGTCAAGAAGAGAATATCATTCTAGAAAAGAATGGATTTGTATGATTCCCGCCCCCCACAGGGTTCAGTATACATTGGGCTTGAGATCTCTATAAGTAGAGGCTATGCTCACACTGTTGAAAATGCAGATCCCTGATGTAAAGCACCAGATAAGCCGATAATGGAAACTGACATATAGGAATACTACAAGATCTTCAAAGGACACCCTAAGTATTATAACCAAAGTGATTTTTATTGGTGTTTTAAATGGCCACTTTAGCTCTGGCATTAAAGTCTCTCCCCACCCCCGAAAGTAAAATAAAACTCCTTTTCTCGATTACTCAAAGAATCTTTAACAGCTACACAAGATCTCAGTAACAACAATCCTGGCACACAACATAACAACACCCAGAGAATGAATGACAACAGCTTTTCATAATGAAGGTGGCTGCTTTAGCAGAGCTATGAGGTTTCAGTTTATATCCAAGTTTGCACATCAGGAAATTCAAGGGCTCAACAGACTCTTGGAAGTAAGAAAAGCAAAGCATCCCAGGCCCCATCAGCTGCATATCTCCACTCCATCTCTAGACACAGCTCAGACCCAAAGCTGACAGTCATATAAGCTAGATAACACTCAGAAACAGGGTTTTAATGACTATAAAAATCTCCAGCTGTGAAAATGCTATCTATCCTTCAGAGACTGACTCAAATACTACTTTCTAATCCATCCAAACATACATGATCTTCTCCTCCTCTGGACATCCAGTACACTTTATACAATGGGTCATTTATGGTTCCTATCACATTCTGCCTTGTATTACATGGAATTATTTGTGTACTTGTCTTACCCCCTCCTACTAGACTGTAAACTCCTTGAGAATGAAAGCTATGTCTTATTCATCTTTCCATCCCCTGTGGTGCCTAATGTAGTGCTTTGAACAGCTTTGAACATAAAAAGTAGTTCAGTAAATATTTATTGAATAATGAATGAATGAAATGAATAAAAAGAAGCAGCTAGCACTGGCAGAAGGGAAAAGTCATGAAACTTTGTAGGTGTTTAATAAATGTTTATCCAACTAGATAAATACTACTGGATCTTTTTTTAAAGAAAATCTAAAACCTAAATTCAGTTAGCTCTATTCAGAGAACAAAGAGAGAAGAAAGTAACGATTTCACAACAAGCATCAAAAAGGAAAAAGAGAGTAGTTTCCTAGGAACACTCAAATAAGTATTTTTTATAATTGTATCAGAATTTTCCAACCTAACAAAATCCACTGGGTACAAAACATTCCATTCCATTCATATCCATCATCTTTCTCAGCAAGATGAGACTGCAGATTCATCAAATACCAAAACTGTTTTTTTTTCTTTTTTGCTGATTAAAAGTTTACAAATTGCTAGTCTTCAGTGGACTTGTACAACATAGACTGCTATATAAAAAGTAAAGTGATAAAAGAAGGTCAAGAAAGTGGTGTAATCACATAAATAAATGAAATAATTAAATGGATAATCCAAAATCTGTATTTGGCTTTGACTTTTTCTTTTGCATCATATATACACTGGATAGTCTAGAAATAAAGTTAACATGAATTTCTTATGAAATAAGGTATTGCTCTCCCTCCGAGTTAAAGGAACCTTAAACACTCCCTCCACCCCTCTGGAAGATCTCCAAGAAACAGCCTGAGGTGATTTATATAACCTGGCTAGAAATCCCAGAGGCAGATGAGAGAAAGAAAAACACAGTGAGGATTACTATACAAATTCCAAATAATTCAGTGCACTGAGCTGACATGGGCAGGTAGCGCACTGCCCAGGCACTGGAGCAGGGAGGAGATAAACAGCTATGGACTCACTATGAGCCAACTCATAGTGGAAAACGGGATGTAATTGAGTGGTACAGCAAAGCAGCATTCCCAGAGGCACCTGAAGAAATCCCTTGTGTGAAGGGGTAAGACTATGACACTGAGGTTTAAAACAGCAGAAGATTTAAACTGATTGGCGACACATGATGCTGGTGAAAGAACCACAAGATATAGAACACCAAAGCAGAAGGGTGAATGCTAGACTTCCTCCTTACTGGACCCCAATACTAAATAGGACTACAGATCACAGGCACAACATTGGTCCTTGCCAGGAAGGCTAGCCAGCCGAAGGGCAAGGTGTCTGGCCTATAGACTTAAAGGTGAGTCCATTCTGTGTCTTTAATGGTATAAATAAAACCATGCTACATTTTGAGACTGGGTGCTTATAAGGAAAGCTAGAAGTTATCCTTCAGAAAGAGCCAGATACTGGAGTGCCTGGGGGAGTAACCAAAAACCAGATAACTAAGAGATCTCAAAACTATACTCAGTTCTTTCACATCAGGTGAGAACCTCTAACACAAGCACTATATCTAATTGGACATTAAATGATTGATTACTTGTACAAGTGTGTACTACATATCTCTTCTTAGGGCATCTCAGTCACTCCCACACCCTCAACTTTTACCTCCACACAGAAAACCCCCAAATCTATTTCTCCAATCTTGACCTCATTCTCTAATGACTGTTTATCCTCAAACCAACATGACTAAAACTAAGCTCATCTTTCTCTGCCCCACAAAAATCTAGTAGCCCAAGACTTCAACATTTCTGTTAGTGATACCATCATCCCCCTAAGTGCTCAGCCTCAGAATTTTAGTGTTTTCTATTGCACACCGCCACCCTCAATATCCAGATCTACTGATTTTTCTTTCATATACTTTTTTGCACCCATACTTTTCTTTTTCTAGTCCGCTGATCACCGCTCTAACCTCTTTATCATTTCATGCCAAGGACTGCTGCAATAATCTCTTGAGTGATATCCTTAAATCAGCCTCTCTCTTTTTGTATCCTGCACACCACCGACAAATAAATTTTCTGAAGAACTTTGTGGCTTAAAAAACCTTAAGTGACAGCAGGATAAAAACCAATTCCTTAATGTAGAATTCAAAAATCCCTGCAATCTGGCTACAATCTACCTTTCTATTCTGTCTTTCTCAATTTTCCTTTGACAGGTCCATATTCTAGGCAAACCAGATATTTGCTTTCTTTTTTTTTTTTTTTGGAGGGAGGAAGGCAGGGCAATTGGGGTTAAGTGACTTGCCCAAGGTCACACAGCTAGTAAGTATGTCAAGTATCTGCGGCCACATTTGAACTCAGGTCCTCCCAACTCCAGGACCGGGGCTCAACTCACTGTGCCACCTAGCTGCCCCAGAAATTTGCTTTCTTGCTCCTGGTCAATTGTGTCCTTGCTTTTGTGTCCTTGCTGCCATTTTTTCCCGTCTACTTGGAATACCCTTTCACTAGTCTCTACCTGTTGAAACCCCATTAGTCTTTCAAGTTTCAGGTCAAAGGTCACCTTGATCATGGAGTCTTCTCTGATCTCCCAACACTAAGATACAATTTGTCCCTACTCTATGCTCCCATAGTGCTTTGGGTGTTCCTGCCCTAAATCACTTACTACATCATATTATATTTATTCGTGCACATGCCATTTATCCAAATAGATGATAAGCTCCTTAAGATCAGGGCCTATGAGGACCGAATGACATGATTATAAGCATTAAGCACAGAGCCTAGCACATAGTTTTGTTGTTTAGTCATTTTTCACTTGTATCTAACTCTTTGTGACCCCGTTTGGAGTTTTTTCAGCAAAGATGCTAGAATGGTGTGCCATTTCCTTCTCTAGCTCATTTTACAGATGAGGAAACTGAGGCAAATGGGGTTAATTGACTTGCCCAGGGTCACACAGCTAGTAAGCGGCAAGACAAGATTTGAATTCAGCAAGATAAGTCTTCCTGCCCCTAGCTTCCAGCATTCTATCCATTGTGCCACCTAGCTGCCCTGTTATTCAACTAATGCTGGTCAAATTGTATTGCCATAGGTACCTAGTAAATATTTGTTGAACTGAAAGTAGGTAGTCAGCAAGGGAGATTTAACACCCCAAAAAATAAGACTGAGTAAATATTAAGAGAGCCAAGAGCCTAGCCCTAATCAAAGCATTAAATGAAGGGAAAAAAGAAGCAAAGCAAATTAATGATGGCAAAACAAAATCAAATTTAGAATTGACTTTTTCTTTGTTTCCACCATACTCTTCTAAGAAAATTCAATTTACACAGGGCATCTAAAAACGTCCTCATTTAATATCTAGGTATCCCAATGTCAACTAAGTAACAAAATTCTATTAGGCTTTTCAAGGTTTCTGCTAGCAAATGAGTGTCCAGTAAAAGCCACAATTAAAAAAACAAAGAACAATGATTTTTGAGCAGCTTTGTTAAAATATGAACTTTTCAGACTAACATTGAGATTCCAAATCTAAGTATAACATTTCTTAAGTTTAATGCCTTTTAGCATTACGCTTCCTTATTATTGTGTCAGACATGTATTATATCTAGCAACATTATAAACTTCTTGGCTTTTAACCTTTTGGGGGTCATTTTGTGTCATAGACCCCTTTGGCAGTCTATTGAAATTTCTGGACCTCTTCTCAGAATGCTATTTTTAAATGGATAAAATAGAATACGTAGTGCTACAAAGGAAAGAAAACATATTAAAATGGTTGTCAACATATTTTTAAAAGACCAATTCACAGGTATCACCCTCTCCACCCCCTAGCCCTGTTTAATCTTTCCCTTAGATAGACACCGTTGATGAAGCTATGAACTCTTCCAACCACTCAGGAAAACAACTAGGGATTATGCTTTTTGTCTTTTTAAGTAAATAAAATGTCTGTATCCTTTAACATAGAGGTCCCACTGCCAGGTATTTAACCCAAGGAGGCCAATAATAATAAGAAAGGACCAAGAAATGGCAACAAAGTCAGCCCCCATCAACTGGGGGATGGACCGATTGTGGTAAACGAATGTAATAGCATATCATTACCGTGCTAGAGAAAATGAATGAATACAAAAAATTCCAAAAATCATGGGAAGACATATGAATTGATAAAGTACATTAAACCAGGAAAACAACATATACAGTGATTACAAGGTCAGTGAGATTTAAAAAAAACAACTGAACACTGTAATTATAAAGAGTAGGGTTGATTCCAAAGAAGAGGTGATGAATTGTAACTCCCTCCCTTCACTATAGAGGTAACGGACTGTAGAATTCAAATATTGCATATACTTTCAGATTTCAGGGACGCATTGATGAATTTTGCTGGACTGCTAGTTTTTTCCTCTATTTCAATCTTTGTTATAAGGGATAGTTTGTTGGGTAGGGGACTAGGGAAAGATAAACTCGGAAACAAACATGATGTAAAAACCAAAGGCATCCATAAAAATAAGAGAAATTTTAAAAGGAAAAATATAAACAATATTTTAAAGGATTATAAATTTCCTAGGGGAATAAACAATAAAAGGAAATTATATTTTCAAAAATAAAAGCTGAGTTTCTGCATTTGCAATGATTTTGAAATATATCCTGAATGAAAGCTGATGATCAAAAGATTATACACAGCATGTGAGAGCACAAGCAATCAATGCGATTGGCCCACAGAATATAACAAGACAAATTATTTTTTAATTATGTTTTGCTTATGAAAAGTAGGTATCCCCCCTTTCTGAAGGCTCAAACCAGCCCTCACCCTATTAAAAAACTCAGATTATCTAAGATTTTATTATTTTCATCTCAAAGACTGACATGAAGAAATTGCATAAAACTAGGTCTCACATACAGCCTAAAGTTAGTAAGTATTGAACTGCTTGACCTGGAATGTGCAATTCAAAATAATATGGATTTGTTCTTTCAATGATATTTCCTCTAGGGCTTTGAGAGGATGTGTCGAGGAAAGTGATGTGGGATGCTAACAAAGGAAGCCATGACATAAGTAGATATCTTGTACTTCAAATACTGTCAATGTTTCTTTATACAGTTAAAAGTTAAAGTATCATCACAGGCAAAATGTCTATCTTTTTCTTCATTTCAATTCCCTCAAGTGTCTACTGACTTCATGTATGGCAAAGAAAGCGAAAACAGCAAAATGGTAAAAATGACTTTTCCATCAGGGTCTAGTTGGAGTTACTCTGCTTTAAATTTCCTGGATATTTATGGGAAACCTTCTGTCAGGCCAATAACCTTGAATCATGTGTTACATTAGGCAAGGTTTGAGGTCTGTGGTTAGAGCTACCCATTCCTCTTCATTCAAGGAAACTTGTCTTGCAGAATTTTTTTTCCGCCAGTAAAGTTTTTACTTGAACACTAAGACAATCTATATCAAAGATATATTAAGAATTGAGAAAAAGAGAAGAAACAGTGGAGATTTTTTTTCAAAATACAGTGAATCTAAGCCATCCACATCATTTGTAGCATGTGAAGGATTTGGGGTAGCAACTTTTAGGGAAAAATGTGCTGTGGGGTCAACTAATGATCACCCAGAGAGCCTTCCATATACTTGGAGAATCTGTGATTTTATCTATTTGGATTTTCCCTCCACCAACATGAAGAAAGTTGCTGTTGCCATCCCAGTGACAGGCCTCCCATAAGAGACATACAGTTCACAATCAGGGTAGCACTCAAAATGTTTTTGGTTTAGCAGGACCTGCCAGAATCTGGACTCCACTGGCTTACAGTCTTTGAGAACAGAGATCCGCCTCAAAGCCATGAAGAAAAAGTGGGATGAGGATTTTCATGGAAGATTTTACACACAGTCATTATATAAATATTTATTATGGAAGATGATGAAGAAATAATTTAATGGGGATAAGAGAACCATATAATAATAACAAAACCAACAATAACAATAGTGGCTGATATTCACGGTGTTTTAAAGTTCTCAAAGCTCTTTGTCTACACTATCTCATTTGATCCTTACATCAATTCTATGAGGTAAGTGCTACAATTATGCCCACTGTACAGATGACGAAACTAAAATTTAGAGAGGCTAAATGATTTGTCTGAGGTTCATAAAGCTAGAACATGTGTTCCATTTCCAATTGCTAGCTCTTTGAGAGGAGAAACTGTCTTTTACCTCCTTTTGCATCTCTAGAGCTTATAATGGTACCTGGCACGTAGTAGGTACTTAACAAATATTTTATGATTGATTGATTGCCTGATCAAAGTTCTTCCTGACTGCAAGTTCGTGCATTATGCCACTACATCTCTCTGGCATTTACATCTTTAAAAATTCTGAATTTTTTTTTTAAAAAAGGGTTTGTTTGAGGTTTGGAGTTTTCTATTGGCACTCTCTGACATTATGACTTAAATTTAAAAATCTTATTGGATGTGAGAGTGAGTTTTGACTATGAGTGTTTATCACAATAATTTTGTTTTTCTTTTTTTCGGTGGAAGGAAGTGGGAAGGAGATAAAATAAATTTTTGTTATCTGGAAAAAAGCCTTATTTTTTAAAAATCTTATTGGAAAGTATTGGACCAGATCCAGATCCAGTCTAAGAGCAGAAAACAGACAAGAAAATGTTCAAGTAAATAACTTAACTAGGGGCCATTTCAATAACCCCAGATCAGATTTTCCCAAATAGATTTGGCTAAGAACCATTTCTGAACTTGGAAGCATGCTCACAGAACCCCTAATTGCTGGGCCTGCTGAATGGAATTGTCCATTCATTTCAGATGTGTCTAACTCTTTGTGACCCCATTTGGGATTTTCTTGGCTAAGAAATTAAAGTGGCTTGCCATTTCCTTCTCCAGCTCATTTTACAAATGAGGAAACTGAGGCAAACAAGGCTAAGAGACTTGCCCAGGGTCATACAGCTAGTAACGGCCTGACGCAGGTGAATCTTCCTGATTCCAGGCCCAGAACTCTAGCCAACGCACCACCTAGCTATCCCTGGTGAATGCAACACTCCTAGGCAAACTTCGGAACAAAAGTGAAGAAATTTAACCAATTTTCACATAGAAAAAAAATAATACATTAAGTACTTTCTACACACATCTAATTTTCAATATAATGTTAGAAAAATATCACTAGCACGAAAATTTTCTCAAGGATCCCCAGCTCTCAAGGAAAATAATTTGGAAAATGCTTTCCTAGTTCATCCTTCTTTGTCTCTTTCTCAACCTATTGTTTAGGCTCTAATCATAACCAAGAAGTTCGGGTGGTGAGGGGCCCAAGAAAATTTGACAGGAAAACCTGACAGGTTTAAACTATCATTGCTCAAAATTGGAATATGATAGATAGTTTTTAAATAATCAGTATAAAGTCCTCATTTTTATTACCTGTTTCAGAACTTATTCGATATCCCAACAATAGTAACAGTAGCTCACCAACATGGTGTTTTAGAGTTTACAAAGTGCTCTTCCCCCAACTCTTTGAGGTGGATGATACAGATATGGTCCCTTTTCTAGAAATGAGCAAACACATTAAGGCTCTAAATGGCGAGCTAAGTTTTCCACAGTCACAGCGAGTAAGTGCTGGAATGGAAACCTGAACCCACATCTTTTGTCAACAGCAGATGCCTTTTCCATCATATCATACCGTCTCTCTATAGCCTTCCCACCAAATAGCAAAGATTAGCTCTAATTAATAGACCTGGCTGAGAACCTAAGGAAATTCTTTGAGTTCACTGCTGTCCTACAACAGACCTCCACTGTCTCTGGCAAGAAGAGATAAGAGAAGTCTCTCTCATCCCCACAAATGAGTAACTTCAAAGCAGCCACCTGGAGGGACAAAACAACATTATGTTTCTTAATTCTACCATAATCTGCCCACTCCATCTCAATTCCACTGCTTCTATTTAACCAGAAAGAAACATCTTGACATCCCATTCATCAACTTTGGAGAAAAGTTGTCCAATAACTCCTTATGGGAATAATAGAGTATTTTCTTCCTTTGATTCAGTTACTATGAGTTGTCAGGCAAGAGTATTGGTTTTGTAGTAGAGGACCTAGGTTCAATTGCCGGCTCCGCTACTTAAACAATCTATATTACTTTGGGTAAATCACTTGACCTCAGTTTCTCATTTGTGAAATGACAGTGTTTGGGCCATGTGGCCCAGCTCTAAGTCTATGACCTTATGATCCAGAAATAATGGAGAATAAGATAAGTATACTAGAAATTCAGAGAATACCCTCCTATCTTGGTAAAAAACCTGTGCCCAGATCCTCCTTCTGAAGACAAAGCATAGCTATAGTCATTTACAAACAAATCACAGTGTCTTATCAAGTACATGATTGATGATCTACAACCAAAAAGCCACTATTGAAAAAAATACTTTAGGAAGACTTGTTTTGTTTTTTCAAATGAATGATATCAAGCCTGCTTAAATTTAAAAAAAACCAAACCTATTATATACTCTGAATAGGGTCAGCCCATTTCCATGTATCATAGTCTCATTTATCTTTCTTCTATGTACTTGGCAATCAACAAAAATTCCAATTGACATAAAGGCTTTTACTTGGCAGACATGTATTTCATTAAAATCTTCAGAAATTAGAAACTCACAAATTACCCATTCCCACAGGGAGCTTGATTCAGAAGAAAAATGAAAATGGTAAATCTGCTTTATTAAATGCTCAGTAGCAGAAGCCAAGAATCTAAGACGTCATTAGCTTGTGAGAAGCACACATGCCAGCAACCAGGTTAAACTACAGGCTCCTTCTTTATTAGTTAGAGTTCAAAAATAGCCACATCCTACAGTGCTTGGATATGTTTGACCACAGCAAGCATGCTTAAAAAAATATAGAGAAAACTCTGATGAGCAATAAAACTATAACATGGATCGGTTAGTTTAGCAAGAGAATGGTGCTAATGAGTTTAGGGGTCACACCTCTCTTGGCAGGGTCCGTTTAGTCTTAGAGACAAAATCTCTGTTCCATATCTATAGATTCCAGCCAGCCATAGTGAAAACATGTGCTATGCCATCCTCATCCATGGCAGTGACCTATTAAGATACCATTAAGTATTAATAGCACCCATTTATAGAGTGCTTCAAAAAGGTTTGCAAAGTGCTTTATGTACATTTTCCCATTTGATCCTCATGATTGCTAACATTTACACAGGGCTTTAAAATTAACAAAATCACATTTATTTATATACATACAGTATACACATATGTTTTCATTTGATACCTCATGAGATAAATATTGTTATTATCCTCATTTTACAGGGTACCACTAAGGCTAATAGAGATTAAGTGACTTGCCCAGAGTCATAAATAGTGTCTTAGGTGCAATTAAAACTCAAATCTTTGTATTTCCAGGTCCAGTACTTTATCCACCTGGCCACAGTGCCTCTCAAAAAGATTTAGAAAAGGGGCAGCTAGGTGGCGCAGTGAGAAGCACTGGCCCTGGAGTCAGGAGGACCTGAGTTCAAACTGGACCTTGGACATTTCACACACTTACTAGCTCTGTGACCTTGGGCAAGTCACTTAACCCCAACTGCCCTACCTTCCCCCCTGCAACAAAAAAATTTAGAAAAACCTGTAGTTATTTGTGTATACACACACAGAGACGTATGTATGTATGTATATATAAATATATGCGTGTGTGTGTATATATATATAATATATGTGTGTGTGTATATGTATATATATATGTATATATGTATATATATATGTATATATATGTGTGTGTATATATATATATATATTTCCCCTGAGAAAAATGGTTATTTCTGTCTTGTATTACTAATTACTGAATCAGGACCAAGGTTTTTCCCCTTTTCTAATTCCTCACCCAGAAATCAAACAGTGTAGGAAATCTTAGACAAAGACTGTATTTACTCAGACAGGTCTGAGAAAATGTGGATTTTACGTTTTGTCAGACTGGTGATATGGAAATTGGTAAGTCTCTTTGACTAAGACTTGGGTGATCCAAGTCCCGTACCCTCAAGACCCTCACTGGAATATAGGCCAACCTCTCACTGTAATATTCATTTTCTCATTAATTATTAACCAATCACAGTTGATTGCCACCCTCAGGAACACCTGTTCCTCCAAGGGCACATAAACTGTGAGCCCACTGTCACGAGATTCAGTTACTGAATGTAATTTATAATATAATATATAATATGCATATATAATATCATATCATTTAAATTATATAAACTGTGAGCCCACTAGCATTTGAGAGTGCTGCTGACCTCTTTTTATTAATAAACATGCTAGCCTTATTAATAAAATGATCAAATTACACAGAAACTATGTCTCTTGAACTTTTAAAACATCACGCACGTTACTGGATTAAAAACTCAGAGAAGATGGAAAATGCCACGATACCATAAGAAGACAGAATTTAAGAGCCAGAAGAGACCTTAGAGATTGTGCCAATTTGTGCATGAGGTAATTAAGGCACATAAAAGGTTAAGCCATTTTCCCAAGGTCATACAACTGGTCAATGGGAATCAAAACCAGAACTCAGATACTCAGTCCCCTAGGTTTTTTACTCCACATTGCCTCTGTCTGCATCCAACTTAACACCAGTATTTCAGGCAGTAAGATTTTAGATAACTCTTCGGTGAATAAATGAAAGAGGATGGTCACAACGGCTATCTCTTACCTCCAGCTCTTCAGTGCACTTTTCTAGCATTATTCTCATTACTCCATTTCACTTATCTCACTCATCTTTGTTTCTCAATTATCTGTGTGTATGTCTTCCCCCACTTCAGACTGTGAGTTCTGTTAGAGTGACAGGAAAGAAAGGGTGCTTTTTCTGTCCTGGTACCCCTAGCATCCATCACACAGCTTTGCACACACCACTGGTGCATAATAAACATTTACTGAATCCATTTTTAATTAGGAGGAAATCATCGTGCCATATGAAATACAAGATATTTTCAAAACTGCTACTCACAAACCATGCTTAAACTACTTGCTCCACCTAGTGGATTAATTGAATATATTCATTGGGAGAGGCACATTTTTATATGATTAAATTCAAGTAATTCCTGAGTCATGATATTCTTTACTTCCACCAAATTATAGCTGGCTTTTAAAGGAAATTAACCTCCATAGTTTTCCATGACCATCATCAGCCAACTAGGAGTTTCTTTTGTTGTTGACAAAGACAGCTCCTTTATCATTTTCCTGTTTCTAGGCAAAAAACAAAGGGAGAATGGATAGGAAGCTCAGTTCAGATCAAAATATGAGTGGCTTATATTTATATGGCACTTAAGCGTTTGCAAAGTATTTTACTTGCATTTTCTGCAAATTATTTTATATACATTTTTCTCATTTGAACCTCACAACAACCAGGTGAGGTAAATGCTATTCATTTTCAGATAAGGAAGCTGGGGCTCAAAGACTTGGTGTCACTATCAGTATCTGATGTGAAAACTGAACCCAAGTTGTTCTAGTTGGCCCCAAGTCCAGCAATGCATCCGCTAGGCCAGGAAAAGGGCTCTCAGGTGACACGTTCCAGGTACCTGTCTAGCAGAATCCTGATTTCAATGAAGAGCTGACTGAAGAATATCAGAGGACAGTAAGATCTAGTGTTGGCTCTCGTCCTCTCATGCCTGGTCTATCACAATAGCGATCCATCCTAAAGTACGAGTCTAAGTATGCCACCCCCCACCCCCCAATAAACTCCAGCTGCTTCCTATTGCCTCTAAGAACAAATACAAAATGCTCCAGTTGGCATTCAAAGCACTTCACAGCCTAGACCTCTCCTACTTTCCCAGTCTTCTTACCCTTTCTCGTTAGTGGTGTTCAGTTGTGTCTGGCTCTACATGACCCCACGGACTTCTGTCTATTGTCTATGGGAGTTTCTTGACAGACACTAGAGTGGTTTGCCATTTCCTTCTCCAGTGTGCCCCTATCCCACCCATCACTAGGTTAGTTTTTCTGATAGAATGAAAAGAAGGAAAATAAGATCTTCCTGAAGAAATTATGCAGGAGCAAGGTAGGAATTTATTAATTATAATATAAATTAGATATTTCATATACCATATAAATAATATATTTTGTAAAATATATATGATATAAATAATATAATCACTAGTAATATAATAATGTATATTATATAGTAATATAAATTGCTATGCACTATTATTGGGCTTACTACTTTACAAATATTATAGCATTTAATCTTCAGGACCCTGGGAGATACAGGTTGTTACTATTGTCCACATTCTACAGGTGAGGAAATTAAGGCAGACAGAGATGAAGTGATTTGTCCAAGGTCAAGCTGCCAGTAAATGTCTGAGGTCTATGTTGAACCCGGGTCTTCCTAACTCCAGGTAGACAGTGAAGATTGTGGAGAAAGAGGAAGAGGAAAAAGCACAATATACCAAGAAGGAAGTATTGTAAGACAAGGGAAAAAGTAAAGAGGCATAACTTATCATCTATTGGCGCTTAAGTATTTCAATAAAGAGCCTTATCTTCGGAAAAAGAAAAAGAAGAAATGAAAAGCTTAAGGAGGCACCAGGATGCAAAAACACCTGGAACCAAAGCCAGAATGAGTCTTCACTTATCTCACAATATAAATGCTTATTTCCTTCCTCCTTTATTGATTGGGCAAGAGGGATGTATTAAAGGGTTTTGATCAAAGGAGTGACATTCTCATATCTTTGTATAAGAAGGACTAATTTAACAACATTGTTAAGGATGGAATGCAAAGGGGAGACTTTAAGGCGGCAAGATCTGTTGCAAGAAGGATTTTGCAATCGTCCAGCTTTCTAATAATAAGACTTATGGCAGATCAAGAGCTGGTAAAGCCTGAGGAGAAGCTGTACACCCAGATGGCTCCCAATTTATCCCTTTATTCTCTTCCCTAGGGTCCTCTTTCCCTTTCCACAGCCACTTGTTCTGATGAAGGACTGAATATACTTTAATGGTCTGGCTCAAGTACCTAACCACCATTTAAATATTGCAACTACAGTAAAATGTGTTCCAAGTTCCTAAAATTCAATTTACAAATGAACTTTTAAAATACAACCCAATCTTTTGGGTTTGCATCTATTTTATTCCAACCTAGCAATCTTTTTTTCCCTCTTTTTGACCAATGGGTAGGTACTCATTCCAGGAACATATCACTGGGGCCCGGTGGGGCTTTTCATGACTTTGGATAGTCTCTGGGTGGACTCATATTCAGTGGGATGCTGGAGCCAGCTCACACAGGCTCCTGAAAGCTGATTATTAAATTCTCAGTGTGAACATCTGAAGCTAGGAAACTGCAAACTATTAATTGTCTAGACCAGAGGTTTCCAATTCCCAGCTGGTATGCCAGGACCAGATTAAAATGTAATTGGAAAATGTTTAACAAAATAAATAAAAACATAGTACAACATAGACAATGTTAGTTTGTGGTTTTCTAAGTCAGCATGCACCACAGGGATACTTTTCTATTTAAGTCTGACGACATCACTTGTCTAGATTTAAGAAAGCTATGGAGAAAATATTAATGCAGATTAAATTTAAAAGTGTACCAAGCATAATTTTTTTTCAGAGCCTAAGATTTATCCCATTCCTGCTGATATTCCATATAAAACTAGTAATTATCAGGCACCATCTCCTTCAACCTCTTCATCTTTCAGATAATGACCTTGCCCTCCCTTCTACTGTTTCATATACTGAAACAGCCCTGGGAAGTATGTAATATATACACCTAGTACCACCAGAAAAACGCATGTCAACAAACCACTTGAAACTCACTAATCTAAGTTACTCTCTTTCACTCAATAATACACAGAATAATAGAAAGGACTGATAAATAGAAGTATTTGTAGAATAATTTTATGTACATACCTATTTGTGTCTAATGACAGCCATCTCTAGGGTGGAAGAGAAGAAAAAAAGAAATTTACATGATAACTTTGTTGTATATTTAAAAGGAACAACAAGTTGTACATGATTTTCAGTTTCATGTGCAATCATCTTTTTATTACACTATGTTATGGAAATGCTTGTTTTATTCCATAAATTTTTTTTAAAAATTTCTCATAAAAAATACACAGAACTTGTTTTTGAAGTTCTTATGTTCTGAACGCACTCAACTCTCTATACAAGAACTTTAGCTACAGCCCCCACCCCCAAAAAGAAAGTAAAGAAAGAGCACAATATCAGAAGGTTGAAAAGGAAAAACTAAATTGTGGGAGGAGACCAAGGATCATAGACCTTCTTATGGTCCCTCTATATCATCCCTCCTTAACCCCAACTTCCCTCCTTCCATGTTTTCAATTACCAATGTAGAAAGAAACAAAACCAGCTGTCTCCTTTCTAGTCTCTTTGTCTACACTAACGACTCAACTCAGCTTATGTAGATGGGGGAAAATTATTTCCCAGCTCCTCAGTATCCATTTAGATCAAGGATTTTTAACCAGGGGACAATGAACTTGTGCTTTTTTAAAAAATGATAACTGTGTTTCATTATAATTGTTTTTCTTTGTAATTATATGTATTTTATGCATTTAAAATGTTATTCTGAGAAGGGATCTATAGGCTTCACCAGACTGTCAAAGATATGACACAAAAAAGAACGGATCTAGTTGGATCAAAAGCTAGTGATAAAACAAGTAAAATAGTATGGGGAAGGAGAAGGAAAAGGAAGTAATTCTAAGCATGGTACACCACAGGCCACAGGATGATGTGCTTCCTCCTATGTGGCATCATGAAAACATAGCAATTGTTCTTAATTCGTTTCATTAGACGACATTTTCAACCACAGATTTCCAAGGGGCTTTTCCCATTATGCATGCCTAATATAAAATTAACACTTTATTTTTTTCAAAGTGATTTCATACCCAATATGAATTACAAATCTCATAATAACCCTACCTGGGGAAAATGGGTATTTTTCAGATTGAATGAGCATTTCTTGAGCATCTGCTCTATGTCCAGCCCTGTATTCATTGCTAGAGATAACCCCTACCCTCAGGAAGTTTACAGTCTCCTGGGAGGGAGGGGAGTTGGGGAGAGCAGCAGTACCTACACAGTAACAACTAGGAAGATCAGGAAAGGCCTCCTGTAGGTTACACCTGAATTGATGAAGCTGATGCCTAGAGGGGAAGCAAACCACTTATGATTATGAGTAATTAGTGACAGAATCAGAACTGGAACCAAAGTCTCCCGACTCCCCCTGGTTCAGGGCTATTGCAAGTTTGTAGTTTAACAAAGGACAGGTTAGTAGCGTTATGTAAAACAAGAGAAAGGCAAAAAGAAAAGATAAAAGAAGAGATAAGTAATCTCCAGTAAGTCCTCTCTTTCACTTCCCCTTCTGACCTCAAGAGAACAGCAGCAGGAGGGATGGACGAGCTCTTGATAAACTACGAAGCTAACTTCCCAATACGGGAAAAGAATAAGAATCAGAAACATTATTGTGCTTAGCTAGAAACTTATAAGTTACACACATATATGCATATACATACTAACATCCTTATTATCTGCCTTGGATTTTACGAATCTCAGGAGTACCTTTATTTTATGTTTTCTGTATCTAGAGATACATTTTTAAAGGGTTTATTTCAATTGACAACAACGAGTAGTAGAAGAGGAAGTATGGTATAATGAAAATTACACTGGACTAAGAATCAAGAAATCTACATTTAAATCCTAGCTCTGCTATCTGTTACCTTTGAGCTCTGCAGCAAATCGATTAACCTTCCTAAGACTCAGTTTCCTTATCTGTAAGATGAAGGCGTTGGACTAGATTGTTGTTGTCGTTCAGTCATGTCTGACTCTTCATGACCCCATTTGGGGTTTTCTCAGCAAAGATACTGGAGTGATTTGCCACTTCCTTCTCCAGCTCATTTTATAGATGGGGAAACTGAGGCAAGCGCGGTCACACAGCTAGTAAATGTCTGAGGCCAAATTTGAACTCAGGTCTTCCTAACTCCAGGCCCAGCGCTCTATCCACTGTGCCACCTAGTTGCCCTAAAGAGCCTTTGGACTAGGTAAGCCTTAATCAAAGGGAAGTTCCTAAAGCTCAAATCTGACCATGTCATCCCTCTATTCAAAAAACTCCAATGGTTCCGTATTATCTCCAGGATCAAATATAAAATCCTCTGGCCTTTTAAAGCCTTTCATAATCTGGCCCCTCCTGCCTTCCTAGTCTTTTTATACCTTGCTTACCTTTACATACTCTGCCATGTAGAGATACCCTCCTCTTTGTTGTTCCTTGCAGAAGACACTCTATCTCCCAGCACCATGCATTCTCAGTGACTGTTCCCAAGGCCTGGGATTCTCTCCTTCTGTATCTTTACCTCTGGGCCTTCCAGGCTTTCTTCAAGTCTTAAGCAAAAATCCCACCTTCTGCAGGAAGCTTTTCCCAAGTTCCCTTTAATGTTAGTGCCTTCCCTTTGAGCTTATCTCCTATTTAGCCTGTTAATATCTTGGCTTGTACATAGTTCCCCCACCAAATTGAAGCTCCTTGAGGGCAGGGAGTGTTTTTCCTTTTCTTTGTATCCCCAGCACATAGCAGGTACTGAATAAATGCATGTTAATTTGAAATAAGGTCTCTTCCAGCTCTAAACATACAATCCCTCTCTCTCTCTCTCTCTCTCTCTGGACCTCAATTTTCTCATTAATAAAAGGATGGGGTTGAATCAAATGATCTCTAAGTTCCCTTAGAGCTCCAAATCCTATGCTGCTAGTTTACTCTGCACAGTAGAGGTGAAGATGTACAAGTCAAAGTCTTTCTTTCTATTAGGTCAGCCTCAGGATCACAACTTCTGGAGATGTTGCCTAATGCTTTGGGTGTCTGAGAAATGTTACCTGCCAAGGAACATACTAAATACATACATAATACTGTTATTTTGGATCAAAGCTGTTTACAAAGTAGCACTGAGATATAATTAATGCTGACCATTTTTGAGATGGAAACACCAAATTAAGTTTTGAATGTCTATAAACACTGAAGTTGGCAATAGAGGCAACCCCAATCCATTTAAGCTACTTAAATTCTACACAGATGGTAAAAAATTACTAAATGCAAATATTAAAAAACAAACATTTCTAAGACTGTCAAGTGGGATCAAGTGGAAAAAGTTAGTAGAGTATTCTCAGAAACCAAGATCCAGCAAAGACAATGGCTTCAATGCCAGCATCTTCAGACTTTCTTCAAAGCAAATGTTTTATGGCCATCGTTACTGATTTTTTCACAACAGAACCACACACAGGCACTCACCCCCATTAGAGACAAATGCTTTTGCTTGAAAGAATCTAATCCAGACTTCAGATTAAAGCAATCATAGTAATAATCTTGTCTTCACTTCAAGTTCATGTTGGACCACAAACAATGCCTAGCTTTAAAAACTGACTTTCTGCCAAGTCAGACTTGAAACTAACTTCAGGCAGGATTCTGGGAGCATTTCACAGCTCCATTGCCCATGGGGAAAATGGAGTTTCAATTTCCCACGTGGCATTTTTGGCACCTTCTGTGGGAATGCCCATTCAGATTCTTCATGTGCAAGTACTCTTTCGTCAGAAAGGAATTAATAAAGGGAAAAATAACTAAAGTTTCAATATTTTAATTAAGTATAAGTAGAGGAATAAAAGTCTTCAGTTCCCACTAGGAGAATTTCAGGGTGGCATGCCCAGGCAGATTGTCTATACATACAGTGCTTTGAGATCTATTTGTGTGCATACTGTAGTCTTACCGATTGAGAATTGAAAGGCACCTTCATTCTAGCCCAACTCCTGTGCTTGACAGATGAGGAAAATGAGACCTAGATTTACCCAAGATCACAAAGCTATTAAGTAGATGGGTCAGGATTTGAACCCAGGACCTCAAGACTCCAAAATCAGTAGTCTTTCCGCCTGTGTGGCAGGATGTCTCTATCTTATTTGTCCTTTAAAATTTCAAATTCCTAGAAACCAGAACCTCATTCTACGTCCTTCCTCTTTTTATCTCTGGAGTCTAGCACGGTATCTTCTACACAGTTAGAACTTAATTTTGTTTAAATTACAAATTTTAAAAAATGTATTTTTTCATATAGGATTTCTAAAAAAAATGTGTTGTGCTGCTTGCTACAGATGCTTGAAAAGAAGTATCTTTTTTTACATTTGTTTTTTAAAACAACACACAAAAATACGTATTATTTGAAAAGTATATCTGAGCAACAGATTAAGTAAACTAAATATTCTTCATTTCTGAAGTTTGATCAGCTACATAGCGGCCTAAACACAACATATTTACATTAATAATATCT
This sequence comes from Trichosurus vulpecula, assembly GCF_011100635.1. Lineage (NCBI taxonomy): Eukaryota > Metazoa > Chordata > Mammalia > Diprotodontia > Phalangeridae > Trichosurus > Trichosurus vulpecula. The sequence goes on from NC_050576.1 coordinate 371,407,799, forward strand.
AAGAAAACAGACATTACAATATACCAGCCTACAAAATAAATTCCATAACTTGTGGGTATGGTAAAATGCTCCTGCTCAATCTGTTGCTGTTAGCATGGGATAGTGGGAGGTCTAAGAATATTTTGATTTGCCTAGAAATTCCTACTTGTAATAACCGTAGTCCTCTTTGAGAACAAAGGACAAACCACAACCTGTGAGTAGTCAGACTCTTCTCTTCTTCTATCCTCTCCTATCTTTTCCTCTGCTTATCCACCCCAGGGGAGAAGAGTCCAAAGGGTGTCAGTGACTCACAACTGAAGGCAAGAAGTGATTGGATCCTTCAAGAGATGTGTTATTGTTGTTCAGTCATGTCTGACTCTTCATGACCCCAGCTGGGGTTTTCTTGGCAAAGATATTAGAGTGGCTTGCCATTTCCTTTTCTAGCTCATTTTATATATGAGGAAACTAAAGCAGAGTTATATGACTTGCCCAGGGTCCTTCAACTAGTTAAGTGTCTGAGGCCAGAGGTGAACTCACAAAGACAAGTCTTTCTGATGCCCAGCTTCTATTGTCTTTGAGATGTGTCTGCCGACTTAGTTCAACCAAAGCACCTAGGGAAAACAAGTCCACCAGGAAACACAGATTTAGGGCAAGAAAGTCTGGTGTTAGCAGCCATAAGCAGTGGAAAACCTGACTGTGGGTGCTCAATCTATAGAGAAGAGGGCTAAAGCCCAATCAGCAGAGATTGGAAGAAAGGAATAGTTTATCGAGGGCTGAAGTGGACAGAAGAATCTACCTCAAGAGAAGCAGAAAGTACAAAAAGTCAAGCCAGGCAAGAAGCTGGGAGCAGGATGGGCTACTAGAACATATAAAATAGGTGGAAGCAGATGTCAAGGCCTGATACCCAGGAGGGGTAGCATCAGGGTACAGCTACGGAAGAGTTATTTCTCAATGGGAGTTTTTGTGGGTTTTGAGGGGCTTTTTTTTCCCCTTTAACATGGGGCGGGGAGAAGGGGTATGAAAGGATGGACTTTCCCAAGGCCTAGCCAATGGGTTGAGGTGGAAATGATCCAAGATGACCAAGCTGGGGAACAATAAGGGAAATCTCTCCTTTGGGCCCAGACTCTCATATGCCACATTGAGGAGTAGGGAAACATATTCTACACAGCTAACAAAAGTCATTACATACCACGGTTATGAAACTATAAGTTAATATCAAGGTAATACCAGACTGAGAAGAATTTTAGGCAGGCCAGAAAAGGAGAATAACCCAAATATGTAGCTATTAAAAATTAGAATTAAACAAAGAACTTTTCATCTATTAATCTATCTTTTCTGACATTTTTATGTTTCCTTGTAATGATTCAGAGCCAATCACTTCCCTTTAAATAACTAAGAGGTTGGCAGTTATCAGGAAACAGGGGAAGAGGTGGGGCACAGGAAACCCTCTGGTCTTCTCTAGACAGAGGACTTGAGGACTCCAGGGGACAATGGGAGAAATAGCAGCTTAACCTGCAGGGGGATCAGTAGGCAGAGGCCTGGGCTTGCTGGCAGACATAACACAGGAGTCTGGACATAGAGGACATCTCTGGCACCCTGTAGCTTCACAATTCGTGTTAAAATATTTCCACACCTATATAAATATGAGCTGCTGTTACTACATTCTCACCATCCAAGATGACTCACGAGAAGGATTTTTTTTTTAATTTGTAACACTTGGGGAATTGTTTTATTTACAACAATTAACATACAGTCAAAGCAATTTTAGATGTTTCTGGAGACTGTGGGAACAATGGTGCAAACAATGGAAAAGTATAACTTGGAAAAAATGAATCAATTCACTAGGCTGGTATTTGTTATAATTGAGTTTTTAAAATAAAAAGGCATATTGGATGTCCTAAGCAAAATAAGCCTTGGCTTGTGCTCATCCCACCTCAGTCACTCATTAGTTGTTCTGACTGTAAGCCAAAGCATTTAATCTCTCTTTGGCCTCATTTTTTTTTTCCTCTGGAAAATGAAGGAGCTGGGCTCAATAGAATGTGAACTCCTTGAGAACAGGGACTGCCCTTTGCCTTTCTTTGCATTCCCAGAGTACATATGGCACGTAGTAGGCACTTAACAAATGCTTACTGAGTGACTCAGAGACCTCCAAGGTCCCTTCCACATCTAAGATTCTAGGTGACCAACAAAGAAAGCCTCGGATGGTAACAGGCTGCTAACGTTTCCTTTTCAATGCACGCTTACACAGCGCTTTGGCAAATCACTATACCTTACTACAATCCTGGGATGGAGTAGCAAAGATGTTATCCTCATTTTACAGCTGGGGAGACTGAGGCTCTAAGGACCATTTAAAGACTTGCCCTTTTCCACACAGCTAAAAAGCATCTGATACAAAATTCAAATGTAGGTTTCCTGACCCTCATTCCAGCCTCCCGCCACTCCCAGCAAGCTGCCTCTCACTTTGAGCTTGGCAGCAGCCCACAAGGCCTGCTTAAAGGTATAAGCACCATTTACAACGCAATCAAACACTCTTACCTGTGATTACTTCCATATAAAAATGTGTGACAGCTTCACAGTTATGTGGTCAAAAAGGTGCTACGTATTCATGAGTAGCTTATATCAAAAAAACCTATTTGCAATTCAGAGTTCGCTTCCTAAAGCAACAATGGAAATATTTTCTAAGCATTTCTCAGACTTATGTGCAAATACTGTGGGTAATAAGCTGCTGATCCCAAGAACTCAAAGCAATGCGGAAATTTTACCAGGGCTGGAAAAATATTGTCAGATGCAGGAATCTACAAGTTAGTAATAATAGTACTTTACAGCTATACAGTCAGTAACATAAAGCACTTTCACAAATATTATATCACTTTAAATAAATTGGAATTCTAGGGAAAAAAAGGAGTTTGCCTGCCACCCATAATGAAACTATCATTCCATACTTTTGAAGCAAATGAAACCTTGTTCCATAGGCCATGTGGTTCCAGTACAACATTTTTATAATTGGCTGTCACTTTCTGACAGGATACGCTCTGCTGATTTCCCAAATGAGTCTGAACCTACTCAGAGCTGAACTGCAAAGATCCCTCTGTGAGGGATTCTGTTCTTTCTGGAGGGTCTGTTATTTGGAGGGTTCCTGTACTACAAAGGAGCTGCACCTTGTAGGGGCTCAGCACCTGGAGGGGGAAAATGTTCAAAAGAGGGGTGGGGAAGGTAAAGTAAATTGGGCATTGAGGCTTACCTCATGCCTTTAACACTAATTCTCTGCTTAAAGAGAATATTTACATTCGTCACAGGTGTAATTGTGCTAACCTATGCACCTGCACAGCCAGGCTGGCCCTGAAATACAAAGATGCAGTTTCTATTTGTGTCAGGGCAGATAAAAATGAACAGGGCCAGATTATGGCAAAACGGGAATGTTCAGCAAACAGTAGATTTGGAGCTGCAAGGAACCCCAGAAGGCATGTAGTTCAATATCCTCATTTTTTTTAAAGCACATGAGGAAACTCAGGCCTGCAGAGGTTAGGTTACAGAGCCAAGGTCACGGAGATAGGAAATAGCAGGGCCCAAATTAGAACCGACTACACATCCATCACTCTTTTTTACTGTACGTGTCTTTGGATGATCCTGCTTTCTTTTTGTTTTCCTCCTACTTCAGACACCATCTGCTTTCTAGTTTCTCCATTATCAAAACAGGAAAGAATGTGATGCCATCATTTATACTGACTACAATTCATTCATACCTCTCCCAGGCAGTGACATTCTTAAGAATTTCATTTCTAATTATATCATAAAAGGGTCTGGACTCTGGCCGATGTCAAAAATAATTTGAAAGAGTAACTAGCAAGTAGGAATATGTTAAGAGACCTTTTTCCTTGCCCCTGAATCATATTCTGCCAAAAGGTAAGCCTCCTTGATTTTGTTTCTTTGTCTTGGAAGGCATTTCACTGGGGGAGGAGGGGAGACTGAACCCTTTCTTCCTTCACATTTAACTGTTTCCTCTCTATCCATTCCATTCAACATTTATTAAAGGTTCACCATATGCAGAGGACTCTGCTAGGTATTAAAGGGCAAATACTGAATGAGACACACAGTTGATGTCTTCACGGTGCTTGCAATCCAGTAGGCCTATAACAGACAGAAATAATAGACAATACTATATGATAAATGCACAAGAGAGGTACAAACAAGATCATTACCCATTAATAGGTTTCCTGGAAAAAAGGCAGCGCTTGAATCTGGCATCAAATAATGGACTTCAACAGAAGTGAATGTGTATGCAAAGCTGACAGTCATGATGATTAAATTCATCTACCCATGTTAAAGTCTGTTACTGGGGAAAAAAGAGGCTTCATCGAAGACTTAGACCAGCCAGTCAATTATGAAAACAACAGGCTTTCATATTTGGTGTGCTTATGACAAGACCACATGGCTTAATTGGAGAAACTCAAGGGGCTGGTAATCAGAAAGAGACAAAGAGCTTAAAAGGAACCTGGGCAGTCCAATGGGCTTCTCACATTGGTACCAAGAATACCACCTGAAAAGATGGTATGGGGAGGGGCAAGGAAAAAGATATAATGAAGCCAGGGAGCTTCAAGCTCTAAGTGTCTTCAGACCATGGCAAGAGGAAGAAAGGGGAATGAATCTTCAATGATCTAGGACTCCTAGGTCAATGCTTCAAGACAGTTCAGGCAGGTACTGGGTCAAGGTAATAGACTGGAGATAAGAGCAACCCGAGTATTTTTGTAGGGAGGTAAGGAATTGATGAGATCAATCAAGCTATCTTAACCTGGGCTGGGCAAGATTGAGCCAACCTGGAGGAACTAAGAAGAACAAAGACAGAAGAGCTGGGAGCTGGTAATGGCCCGTGAGCCTGGAGACTTAATGAGCTGAGCTTCAGCAGAGAGTGCATCTGAGGAGGCTATCCTATAGGGTGACTGTCCTTTAGAAACTGTAGAAAAGCTAATTTAAAAAAAAAGCTCCCACCCCCAAAATTTCATTTTAACCCATGAGATTATCCTGAAAATAGAAATCACAGCCCACCCTAACAAAAGGTTAAGAGCAAGAGCCAACAATCTCTAGAGGAAGTGGGGGTGGGGAGAGGGTCATCTATAGGGCAGAAGCTGTGACCACCCAAAATACAATACTGTTCCCTCTCCTTTTCTTCCCTATCCTCTCCCCTTTCTCCTTTCATGGATGGGCTCCCTCAGAGGAACCCTTGTATGCTAAGCCTCCCACAAGTCTCCTGTAGGCTTATCAAGCCAGAGGTCAACATCATATACACCTAGTCCTGTTCTCCCTTCCCTCCTGGGCAGAAGCAAGGTGGGGCTGCTGGGACATTATAAGTCACCAGTTACCCTTCCTCATAGAGTCAGAGAAAATGGGGGGGGGGTGTGAAAAGAGGGGGTAATTTCCTTATGCATATTTATCTCCTCTTCCACATACCCCTCAAGTGTTTTGTACATTTTTACAGGGTGCCCTCAGTCCAATCCCTCTTCCCCCCACTTTAATGAAATCCTCAGACTAGTGTTCTGTTTAAAAAAAAAGATGCTAAGATACACACACACACACACACACACACACAGTGTATTTTTTTTCCTTTGCCAGCTCTTTAAGTGTTTCTTTACCCTAATTTACTAATTTACTCTCTTTTTACATTGGTCATAAATACTACATAGTCTATATACTGGTTGTCTCCAGTATGGATGGGATAAACCAGTGGTTATTGACTAAGGATGATTTAACTGGCTAGGTTAAACTCCAGGCCACAGGTTCCCCACCCCTGGGCTAGGAAATCTCATCTCCGGCATAGCAACAGAAATGGCCTGGGGGCTCAGAGCTTTTGTTATTTTTTAAATTTAATAATCAGTATGATCAGTATTCGTAACCTTTCCAAAATAATAAATGAAAAGGATGAGCATAACCTACCAGACATTTTGATGGGCTAAAATAGGAATTTATCTCTTTTAACTCTGGCAAGCAGTAATCCTTTGAACTTGGATGCCTGAAGTAAGAGCCCCTACCTTCCCCACAGCGTGAGAAGGGAGAAGAGGACACTGGTCAAAAAGAAGACCCCAACCAAAGCCAAATCCCATGAAAAGAGATATACATACAGGGTCTGAGAGATTCAGCCCCAGTCCTGTTCATTGGAAAGGTCAAAGTCCTCCTCAGGCAGACTCGTCCTCCATAGCAACATCTGCTGTCTACGGTCACATCGAATATCTCTGATAAGGGTATAATATCCAAGATAAATGGGGAATTAACACAGAAATATAAAATCATGAGCAAGTACCAAATGGATCAAAGAAGAGGAACAAACAGTTCTTAAAAGAACTAAGAAGTATTAACAACTGCTCCAAGTCATTAATAATAACTCTGAAGTTTCTGTTCATACCTCGCAAACTGGCAAAGATGATAAAAGATGTAAATAGTCAACGTTGAAGTAGAGTCAAGAAAAAACAAGAAGATTAAGTTTTTTGTTGTTGGTAGAACTAAGAATTAGTACAACCACTGTGGAAAGTAATTTGGAACTATGCTAGAAATAAACCTAAAATGTCCATACCTTTTGACCTACAGATCCCACTGACAGGCATACACTAACAAGTTCAGACAGAAATAAAGATCTGATGCAAATTAAAATATCTAGTAGTAGTAATTTGTTGTACCAAAGAACTGGAAATAAAGTGTCTGTTTATGAGGAAAGAAGGAAGGGAAGAAGGGAGGAAGGAAGGAAGGAAGAAAGAAAGAAAGGAAGGAAGGAAGAAAAGAAGGAAGGAAAAAAGGAAGGAAGGAAGGAAGGAAAATGCATGTATTAAGCACCTACCACATGCCAGGCACTGGGCTTTACAAATATTCTCTCATTTGACCCTGATAACCATGAGCAGTAGGTACTATTATTACCGTATTTCCCCACGTATAAGATGCACCTTAACTTTGGGGCCCGAAATTTGAAAAAAAAAAAAGTATTACATAAAGTTATTGAACTCAAGTTTTATTCCTCATAAAATTCATACAACTCCTCATCCCTGTCAAAACTCCCATCCATTAGCTTGTCCTCATCTGTGTTTGATGAAGAATCACTGTCTTCATATATTGCCTCGTCCTCAGTTCCATCTATGACATTTGAAATGCCACATTTATTAAATGACTTGACAACGATCTCAATCTTGACATTATCCCAGGATCTTTTCACCCAGGTACAAACTTCTCCTGTTTTCTTCACTCTTGCCTGTCATGGCCTTCTTCTGCCGTGGCATTTTCAGTAGGGTTTCTTCTTCCAGTAGCCAGTCTCGGATTGTTTTCTCAGTTGGAGAAGAACCAAACTTACGTTTAGTAGCCCGTTTCCATTCACTTTTGCAAACTGGATCACTTTTAACTTGAATTCAGCACTGTATGAAAATCTTTTCTGAGTCATTTCTGGGCAGAACGTGGCAAAACGTAACCTAATATACCAGTAACAAATGCGAAACAATGAGTGCAAAGACAGCAAGCGCGAAAAAGTGTGAAATGCAAGTAAAAAAATCTACAACCACTGTATAAAACACACCCAATTTTTAGACCCTAAATTTTTCAGGAAAGGGTGCGTCTTATACATGGGGAAATACGGTATCTCAATTTTTCACTTGAAGAAACTGAGGCAAACAAAAAGTTAAGTGATTTGTCAAGGTCACATGGTTAGGTAGTGTCTAAGGCCAAATATGAACTCAGGTTTTCCTGGCTCCAAGCCCCATGCTCTGTCTACTACTCTACCTAGCTGCCTAAGAGCTAAATAAATTCTTATGGCATGTAAATGTAACAGACCATTACTGCATTATAAGAAATTATGATTGTTGCTTATTCTGAAAAGGATGGGAAGACTTATACTAACAGATTGAAACAAATCCAAGAAAACAACATATATAATGATAACTATGTGTGTATGTATGTGTGTACCCCTAAAACTAAAAATGAATTTCATATAATTTAATTGACTAAGCATGGCCCTGGAGAAGTCTTGAGAAAATGCACCTTCCTTCTTTTGCTACAAATATGGAAGAACACAAAGAATACTTTCAGACACAGTAGATATATTAGTTCTACTCATTTTTTTTTCTATTTTAAAGACTGTTGCAAGAGAGAACACACTACATAGGAAACAGAAGGATATGTTCAGAAGCAAACGTGCTATAAAAATAAAAGGCATCGACAGAAATAATATTTCATTTTTGACATAATAAAAGTAAAGCTAATTACATTCATACCTCCATATAATGTTGCCTAAGCAAAAATTATTTTGCAACCTAACTGCAATGTCATTCTGCCTATCACCCAACTCACAAATGAGTTGTTTGGTGATGATCCAAGCTAGCTTGAACCTCAAGGGTTAATACACTCAAGAGTGTTAATACACTCCTGATCATAAACAAAATGGTGGACTCTTACCGTTTGGCCTACAGGGTGTGCACATTGTTCCTGCATCACTAATATCCCTTGTAACATCATTTCCCATAATGTAGTGTCTCAGAATCAATTATGCCTGTACCTTATGTGAACTGCTTAACAATAATACCAAACAACATACAACATAATTACTATTAAACATAGGACATTAATTTTGTTGTAGTTTTATTCTACCAATAAACTGACTCCAAATTGTTACTCTACATATGGCATGCTCAATCTTCAAAGTGTGCTATTCATGACGGATGACCATCAACTCACAATAATTAGAGGGAACATGGATCACAATGTCACGTTGAGATTTAGTAAATAATTCCTAAAAAAAACCAAAACAGTACTCTATGCTCCCCTCTACTTGAATTTAGCCCTGTGGAAGCCACAGAAGGGTTTATTGCATGCATGTCTCCACATACCCCAAAGTTATAATTCAATTAAAATCAACAAGCATTTATTAAGCTCCTGCTGTGCTGGAGATACAAAGGAAAAATGAAAAAAGTACCTGCCTTCAAAGAGCTTACATTTTACCAAGTAGAGGAGCAAGTTGTCAGTACAGCTTAGAGATTTAGGTTTTGAGGAGTATACCTGATGTTCCCATTCCCCACGCATAGCTGGAAGTGAACATATAGGAAGTGCTTTATAAACCTTAAAGTGCTATATAAATACTAGTTATTGTTAATAGCAATACTAGACCCCAACATGCTACATGCTGTTAACTTTAGGACAAAAATCTTAAGGGCTGGCAGAAAAAAACTTGAAAAATGACACAGTATTCTTTATAACAGTCAATATCATTTCCTGATTTCTTTTTAGGGAAGGGGGAACACGAAAAAAAACGACAATTCATTTTTGCCAATAAAAACAGAAACTTAGAAATGTACAATTTTAGAGTTAGGCAGACTTTAGGATACATCTGATCCAAATTTATCATTGTACAAAAAAATAACAGCTTCAGAAAGGGTCGGTTTTTTTCCCCCCTAAAATAACAGTTAGAGAATGGGAGACCCAGGACTAGAACTTGGGTTTTCTCCCTTCAAGTCTAGTTACCACTAAAAAGTTAGTACTATTTTCCCCCAAACAACAGGACAATACCATATGCAAGAAACAATTGAGAAACAAATCTAAAAGAACCAACATCTTCCTATAATAAGCAGAGACTTCCCAACTTCAATTTCCTCTCCATTTTCTATTTCAAACCTGTCGGGAAGTAGGATGAGACCTTATCATATTTTGATCATCTGTTATTTAGAAAAAAATTACAAATATAGTCTGAACACCTATGCTATCCACCTTTAATTCATTATTAGAAGCCATTTTTAAAAGAAATAAGTAGACATTCTTCTGACAATTTCTTTTGACAATCACTCACTCTATTAACCTTTTTTTCCCCTTAAAGGTACAGCTATATCGATCTTTCACTGGCTACACAATCCAGGAATGTCTAAGGAAAAGTCAGAACAGGTAGGAACTCATGCTCCAACAACTGCTTCCCCTGACTCAGCATCCCTCAATACTTAAGACAAGTTGATTCACTTCCTCCCCCTCATTTCTTTCTCTGAGGTAGAACTCTTCCTAACCTGTTTCACAAGGTGTTCGGCATTTGTTTTAAGTAAGAGGAATTCGAGCACCTTCGTGGCAACATATTACATAAGTCATGGGTAATGCATCCTCACTTGCCCTATTGTGAGGGTAAGAGAGGAAATAGTCTGTTGATTTTATTTGAGGTTTTCAAAAGGAGGAAAAGCTTTTATATCCAATGCGCCCCCTCCCTCAGCAGAAGGAGAAAAGGACTGTTATGCTCCCGGAAGTCTATCACAATGCTTCATAACCTAAGTGACCTGTCTTAACAGTTGAATACACCAGAGAATTTGTTTAGCAATTGTGGGACAATCACAGAGTCTAAGATTTGGGAGGGACTTCAGAGGTCATCTGGTCCAACTCATACCTGAAAAAGGCATCACCTTCACAACTTGAATTCAAGTTTTCTGACTATAAATCCAATGCTCTTTCTACTATATGAGCAATTCCCAAGCCATATGATACAAAACCCTGGTTTCCCACCCTCGGTTCCTTGAGAAAATTCTGATTCTAAGAATATTTTCCCTAAACTACAAAATATGAAATTATATATCAAAAGTACTCATTACAGGGACTAATTTTTTTTGGAACAAAAATAGATTAGTTTCCTCTATTTTTCTTTAAAATGTCTCCAATCTCCTTCATCCTGGGAGAATTCCCTGACAAGCATTTATAGGCTCTGTATTGGGTTCAGGGTAGTGTAACAAATTGGATTTGAAATCAGAGACCTCAGTTCTAGTCCACAGTAAGCAGAAGGCTTACTACCTGCATAACCTTGAACAAGTCACTTGACTTCATTGGATATCAGTTTCTTTATCTATAAAATAGAGCTAATATTTGCACCAATACATCAGGAGAGGGCTTGACACTTCATGGGCAGTCATTCACACATCTCCCACATACAGACTGACAGCCTAAATCAATCAGCCAAAGCATACCCAGGAGGAGGAACTCTGGAGTCATTAACTAAAACATCATGTTTCCAAATTCTGTGAGAATCTGAGGCAGAGAGACTCACCAGGTCCCAAATCATGTAAGTTCTGTGGACAGGATGTACTACACCATTCCTCCTGATGTACCAGCTTCCTAATTTTGACCTTCTAGCCTCCTTATTAGGTGAAAGAAAGCAGGTCCACAGACCTTGAACTAGGAACTCTGGCATCAAGGGCAAATTCTGTGGAGTGCAAGATTTAGGTTGGGGCAACAGTTTGCCCTGATCAGGAAAGGGGCAATCCATTTCCTAGAGTCTGGCCTGAGGCCCCTGGGCCAATTAACCAATGTCTTCCATTGGCCGGAAAAGGAGGGGAACAATGGGAGAAAGTAGAGATAAGAAGTCCATCATTTTGAAGGGATATTACAGAGCAGTAGCCTCTCCTCCTCAAACTTCCTCTTTCTTCTTTGCTTCCCATCAAGTGGTACAGTAGAAAGACTTTGGAGACAGAAGACGTAGGTTCAGACACTGGTCCTACTGCTTATGCGATCTTAGACAATTCATTTTAGTTTTCAACTGCTATAAAAACGGAAAGAGTCAAACTAATGATCTCTAAGGTCCATTCCAGTTCTGAATTTACTATTCTATGAATTTTTCAGTACTCAAGTCTTCATTACTCATTACGACAGCTTTTCTAGTACAAATAATCATCTCTGACTCAAATTTTCATGTTGTCAGGTCTTAATCAAAGAGAACCAGAAATAGTTCCACATTGGTCAGCAAAATATTTAAACCAAGCATTGATATTTAATGACGGGTTTCATTGGAAAAAATATTTCAAGTTTTTTCAAGGTCTTGAAAAATGTTCAGATGATGTTAAAAATTAGTGTCACATTTATGCATCCCTCCACCCCCCCCCAAAAAAAACCAAAACACAACAACAATGTGGCTCAAAGCCAAGAAAAGACTTCAAAAAAGAAAATTGAAAATTTTAAATTTTTGTGGGAGTTTTACAGTTTCATTTTTGGCCATTAAGTTCTCCAATATGTGGGCTATGTATGCCATTGGCCTCTGTCCTTTTTTCTTTCTAACGTATATCTTTTAGTCATTATGCGGCTCTTATGTACCTCTGTTTAATAGACATAAGGAAAAGGAGGAATTTAAAAGCAATGTATTTTAGTTTTACAAATTTTATCAAACCACTTTTTCTGGCTCCCTCATTTGTCCTTATTACATTCTACCTCACAGCTCTCTTATTCATGACAGATGACGGAACTATAGCTTTAGAGCAGGAAATGATCTCAAAGATCATTTACGTCAGCTGCTTCATTTTTAGAGTAAAGTTACTTGGAAAATTTGTAGTAAGAAGCTGAGGTGGAATTTGAACCCAGGTCCTTTTAGTCCAAATGAGATGTTCTTTTCACAATACCCTTATTCTCCTCCCCCTCATTATGAGATCATAAGCTCTGGGACATATCTGTCTCCCTGATCCTTGAAAAACTTAACTTGACGCTACTATCCCTCAATGCCATTATGCTGTAATTTTCCTCCCTTTCTCAGCCAGAATCCTAGATAAAGCTCCCCTTGTGCCTCCTGCTTCCTCTCTTCTCACTTAGTCTTCAGTTTTGACAATCTGGCTTCTACCTCACTCACCATCAAGTGAAACTGCTCTCTCCAAAGTTACCAATCATCTGCTCTCAAATCTGATCAAATACTGTCAAATCCTTTCACTGTCTTCAGTGTCTTCTACTAACCCCTCTGCTGTATTTGACATCACTGACTACACTCTCCTCCTCTATGTTCTTTCCTATCTGGGTCGTCATGGCATTGCTTATTTTGGTTCTTTTCCCACCCATCTGATCACTGCAGCTCAGTGGACGCTGCTAGCTAATTAACCACATTTTACTCACTACCTGTGCATGTTTCCCCAGGCTCTTTCACGATGACCTCATCAGCTCCCAAGGGTTTAATGATCAATTCTATGAGATAGATAGAGATAGAGAAAGAGATAGAGAAATCTCCACCCCAATCCCTCTCCCGAGCATTGGTCAAACACCATTAACTATCTGTTGAATATTTCAAATTGAATGACTCAGAAACATCTCAAACTCAAAATATATCCAGAACAGACAGAACTCATTATATTTCACCCTCAAATCCACTGCTTTTCCAAACTTCCCTATTTTTGTTAATGGCACCAGCATTCTTCCAAGCTTTCATATTCATAACCTTCAGTATCATCCTCAGGTCTTCACTCTCTCTCATCCATAATCAGTTATCCAATCTAACTCCATGGCATCTCTTCCATCCATCCTCTTCTCTCTACTCACACAATCACAACCTACGTATCCTGGACTTTTCACTGTCTCTCACATTCTCTATATCCAATCACTGGCCATGTCCAGCTGATTCTAACATCTCTCACACACACTCCCTTCACTCCTCTGACACTGCCACCGTCCTGGTGCAGGCAACCACATCACCTCTCTCCTAGAATACAACAATGGTCTAATTGGTGTTCCTGTCTCAAATCTCTACCCACTACAGTCCATCCTCTACATAGCTGCCAAAAACATTTTCCTGAAGCTTAGATCTAACCACATCACTTCTTTACTCAGTAAACTCTAGGAGTTCCCTATTATCTCCAGGATAAAATACAAACTCATCTGTTTAGCTTTTTAAAAACATTACAACCTAGCCCTAACCGGTCTTTCTAGATCCAGTGCATATTAATCCCCTTCTCACACTCTAGGACCAAGCACAAGACACTTCATTTCCATGCCTAGAATATACTTTTAGTCAAACAGGGTTGTAACATGGTATTGTACATATCTACACACCTCTGTCCCCATTCAATCCCAAAGACCATAATAAGTACTTTGAAACAGGTAAGAATTAAGTGTTTCTTTCCAGTAATTGCTTTGGTCTTTTCAGCAATCCCTCATTCTTAGAGAAGCCTGATTCTCGCTTACTTAGTTGTAGAATCTGTAGAAAGATATCATTTATGCAACAAAAAATATATTAAAGTGATTGATTAAAGTTCAAGACCAAACTCCCCTAAAATGCTACTCTGATATCTCAACATATCATGGAGGCAAACCTGGATTTGCAAAGACTAAATCTGCCAAGTACAAGTTTGCACATAGTAAGCACTTAATAAATGCTTTATTCATTTATTTATTCAAGTTTAGTGTTGCCTACTAAGCTGGAAAACTTTTGATCGTAAACTCAGATTATGTCAGTTAAGAGCCAAGGCAAATAGTAATGAGGAAGCTTTATCATAAGAAGGCGAGTTGCCAGGTGCTTAATCTTTTCAACCACAGAAATCTATGTCTACTAAGGTACAGAAAGTATGGCAACAGTCCTTGAATCCTTAAAGAACTGGAGTGTACGGAAGGCATTGTGCTTGGCTCTTCAGGGAAATACATGGATGAATAAGATACAGTCCCCCTACTCCAAGGGCCTTGTTCATCCCTCATTCTCAAAGAGGAACAGTGACATCAGGAGGGTGATGTCTTGACTTGCAAGTCAATTGGATTTAAGTGAGGCAAGGCGATGCAAAGTTATCAGCCTCTCCTCCAGAATCATCTGAGTCCAGTGACAAATATAAGTCAGGACAACTGGAGATGGCCCCAGATGCAGTGGGAGACCTTGGCCTTTTTAAGCTAAGATCTTTCCCAGGTCTCAGTTTATCTTAGGCACCACCCGATCAAGTGACTTAAGGCGAGGTAAGAAATGAGGCAAAAGATGGTCTGGTTTGCCTACTCAAAAAAAATCAATCTGAGAAGAGAAGACCCTCAGTGTGTCTGGCCAGAACAGAAACAATTGCTATTTACACTCCCTCTCCCTCTCCCTTTCAGCCATCAAAACCCAAATACTGACCAAGTGAGCCTTGGACTAGGACCTATTATTGGCCCAGCAGTGAGAGGCAGAGTGATTTGAGTTTAAGGCATTGTCCAGTAGCTCCATTTGAATCCCAATGGGCTTTATCAAAGCTTGATTTCCAGAGCCCTAGTTCAAGAAATCATAAATGAAATTACATGAGACAGAAGAGTTACTTGTTCCATTCCTTTTTTTAGTTCTTGAAGCTTTTTTAATTTTTTAACTTATAGAATAAAACAAGCATTTCCATAACATAGTACAACTAAAAAAATGATTGTACATGAAACTGCAAATCTACTATTCACAACTTGCTATTCCATTCAAATGTATGACAAAATTATCATGTAGATTTTTTTTCTGCCCCACCATGGGGCAGAAATAGGTATAGGTACATATGTGCAGATGTAAAATTATTCTATTCATATTTCTATTTATCAGTTCTTTCTCTGAAAATAGATAGCATCTTTCTCCATGTGTCCTTTAGAGGTTTTTTTTCATAGCAAAATACAGTAACAGACTTCTATTTAACAGTTCTTTTTCTGGACACAGAGTGTGCTAGCTAGAAAATTACAACAATATATTACAAAGATTATACATTACAATGAAGAGGGATTTATATCAGGAATGCAAGGATGGTTTAACATAAGGAAAACTATTGGCATAACTGATTGCATCAATAATAAAAGTTTTAAAATCATAGGATTATATCAATGGATGCAGAAAAAGCTTTTGATGAAGTTCAACCCTCATTTTTATTAAAAACACTTGAAAGCATTGGCATAAATGGATTTTTCCTTAAATTGATAAAAAGCATTTATCTAAAACCATCAGCAAACATTATTTATAATGGCAATAAACTAGGAACCATCCCAGTAAGATGTAGTATGAAATAAGGATGTCCACTGTCACCAATATTATTCAATATCGTACCAGGAACCCTAGCAATAGCAACAAGAGAAGAAAAAGAAATAGAAGGAATAAAGATAGGGAATGAGGTGATAAAACTATCTCTTTTTGCAGATGATATGATGCTATACTTGGAAAATCCCAAAGACAACTAAAAAGTTTAGCTGAAACCATTAATAATTTTAATAAAGTAGCAGGATATGGGTCAGTGCCCACTAGCTGGGGAGTAACTGAACAAATTATGACATATGAATGTTATGGAATATCATTGGGCTGTAAGAAATAACAGAAGAGTTTCAGAAAAACCTGGGAAGATGTGGAGAAGCAGGAGAACAATTTATGCAATAACAATATTGTAAAGAAAAACAACTTTGAAAGACTTAAGATCTTTGATCAGAGCAAAGACCAATCAAGATTCCAAGACTGATAATGAAGCATGCTACCCACTCCTGACAGGGAGGTGGTGGACTCTGAGAATAAAATAACACATATTTTTCGGATGTGGTAGGAAGAAGGAGAGAATGAGGGAAACAAGAATTTATTAAGCTACTATCTGTCAAACACTGTGCTAAATGCTTTACACATATTATCTCATTTGGTCCTCATAACCCTGAGAAGTAGGAAAGTACACTTCTAGTTTGCGGTGAGAAGAAAGGAGAGGAATAGAATTAGCAGAGACCATATGGAAGATATAATATGTAAGCCAGACCATGAAAAATGTATAGGATGTTGACAGGTAGAGACAATGGGGAAAGGGCATTCCAAACAAAGTGACTGCCTGAGCAAAGACAGGACAGTACAAAATGTGTCTGGGAGTACAAGAGGTCCAGGTGGGTTATAGCATAGAGTAGTCAAGAAGGGTAGAAGATAATGCTAGAAAGGGAGGATGAGGCCAGATCAAAGAGCCAGGGTTCTGACTTTGTTCAGGAGACAATGGGAATGAACCATTAAAGGTTTGTACGCAGGGATTGCCATGATTGAACTGTGCTTTAAGGAGGTTAACCTGGAAGCTGTGCATAAAATGAATGAGAGGAGAAAGAAACTAGAGAAAAGGGGAGCAATTAAGAGACCATTGCAATTTTGGGTTTTCACATACTATATTCCCATTTTCCATGATCACCTGGCATACTTCATTTATTTTCATTTGCAAGTTCTTTGTCATTCAATGCTAAAGCTAACATTTTGTGGAAGGGCCCTTAGTCATCCCTTCAAATACAAGATGTAAAGTAGTGGCCCAATACACAATTCATTGGCTTCTGGAACTCATATTATTTCTCCCCAGGACTTGAGGATGAATAAGACACCTACTTCCTGGGCTAAGAATCATGAGCCCCAGTCCCCTTACGGTACATGATGATCTTCCTGAGTCAGGCATCATGGAGCAGTGGAAAGAAAACTAGATTTACAGTCAATAGACTGAGGTTCAAATACAGCTCCACTGCTTACATGCCCTCGAACAACATCATTTCCCTTCTTTGAAACCTCTATTTTCTAATGGCATGAAAGGAATTGAACTAAATAATCTGTAAAGGTCCTTTTTAGTTCTAAATCAATCCTATGACATTTTTAAAGCCAACAATAACAATGTATGTGAACAGATTTATATAAAGTTTCAAAATGCAGGATGATATCCGATCATACAAGCTTCGACAGGTCTAATAAGCCAACCGGCATACAAGTAAAAACAGAACAAAAAACTCACACAGAGGAGGTATAGTGTGTCACAAAACAGAAAAGGAAGTCTTCTTAAGGGACGTTTAAGACTTAATGTACGAACATGTTCCAAGGTTTCATCCCATGCTTATATTCCAAAAAATAGTAATTAAGAAAAAACAAATAACTAGATTCCCTCCCTGCTTATCATAATCAATATTATTTCTCCAAAACTTAGTTCTTATAAGTTCCAGAAAGGATAGATTTTCACCACTAAAGGTTGAAAACTGTTTGGGCTAATTGCCAGTACCTAAATATGGTCACCATCATCTTACTCCCCCTCTCTCCACTAGCAGGTGGGAGGGATAACTTCAGTGCATGTTTTGCCAACATCCATCCATCCTGCCTTCTGCTCCCATCTAAGCCTGTTTGCAGGCACCTCAGAACAAAGCATCCCATTAGTTTCTCTGAGAGAAGCAGTATTGGAAATGAAACTGAAACCATAAACAGAGGGCTTGTTTGGTTTCTATTTAATTCAATAAAAATATTTAATAAGTAACTAGTATATAGACAAAACACTGCAGCCTAGCCAGCTTAGAATTCCCCCTGAGTAGGGCAATGAAGAATTCTGAACTATCCCTGGAATTATCTGTTTACTTCTCCATCTAGAATTCAAAGAACAATGGATCTTTTACATTTCTCTCTTCTGCCCTCTGCTATTTCATACACAACCAGTTAGCAGAATGACCACTGAGATAGAGGCAGCTGACAGACACGGAGGCCTAAGGTAAAGACAACATCTCTTAATCATAGGCATGCCTAGATTATCTGTGCCCAGCACATCCTGGGTTCATGCAGCAGACCCTTCTAGACATGCCTATTTCCTTAATGTCTTCCACTGAGCCTTCCCCCTCAGCAACCGGATTTCTACAGCTTCCTTCCAAAAATAAACAGTTCAAAAAAAGAAAACTTTAATTTGTAGAATAAAGTTTGGAATTTTCTGTCGACTAACCAATGAGTGATTTATGAAACACTCTGAATGTTTCACATGAATCTTAAATCAGTTCCGAGGTATCTATGCTAACAATTCATGAACAATTTATAAGGCGATAATCAGACACTCACACACAAGATATTGTCTGTATTTCCACTTTAGAGATGAAAGACCAAGTTTCTTGTCATCTCCTAGAGTTCAAGAAAGAATGAGCTCTGAGAGTTGACAGCCTCCCTTTAATTTTTAAAGATCGCACACAATAAGAATTCCACCTGCAAAAAAAAACCCAAAACAAACAAAAAAGCAAAAAACACAGAAAGTCCCTTACAGAAGGGTAAGGGAAAGGTCAACATCAAGTAAATCCTACTGACAACAAAGAGGACATTTAGGAAGCAAGTCAGGCCAAATTAGAATTCAACCCGGGTAATACTACTGTTAGGGCAGCTAGGTGGCACAGTGGACAAAGCTCCAGGCTTGGAGTCAGGAAGACTCATCTTCCTGAGTTCAAATCTGGCCTCAGACATTTACTAGCTGTGTGACCCTGGGCAAGTCACTTAACCTTGTTTGCCTCAGTTTCCTCATCTGTAAAATGAGCTGGAAAAGGAAATGGCAAACCACTCTAGTATCTCTGCCAAGAAAACCCCAAATGAGGTCGCAGAGTTGGACATGACTGAAAAACAACTAAAGAACAGGGACAATGATGCTGTTGTTAAAAGTATAAAAAAATCCTTCAAAACCAAAGGTCATCAGGAACTGTACCTGAATCTTCTTATCCAATGATACTCAATGATACAGCAAGCTCTGCTGGGACTGAAGTTAAGTCACATCTACAGTGATATCCGTGAAACAGTCTCATAACCCTGAGCATCAGTACATCACCACCAGTGTGGAGGGAGCAAACCCAAGGGGTAGAATGGAGTGCTGCTTGCCACCTTCACAGAACTCCTTTACAGTAACTACCATCTGACTTGCCCATCACCATTTCTACGGATTTAGGCCAAAATCCCATCAAGCCTTTGAATCCTGTGTGATTCTAGTCCATTTCTTTCCATTAAGTATTCTACATACAATCCATCCAATGATCCCATGCACTGGAGGCCTCCCTCTTGTTCTTTTAAAACCTTGGGTATATTAATGTGTCATTCAGGCCTTGTATTCTCACTAGAGATTGGTCAGTCTTCTTTCAAGTTACACATGATCTCGATAACGTCTTTATACCACTTTATACCACTTCTCGCAAGGACAGCATAACCAGTAATCTGCTGCCCACTGTGTGTGTCTTTCTTTTGCCCTTTGGATTATTTATCATTTTGATTATTCCATGATCATGATGCTTCAATCATTCGTAGCCACAGAGCATTATCAGGAGAATACTGGTATTAAATCAGGAGAATACTGGTGTTAAAAGAAAAGGGCTTTTGTGTCAATACACTGTTTGCAAAAACTGAAAGCACTACACAAGCACATCTTCTCAATTCAATTCGACAAAAAGGTATTAAATGCCTACTACATTTAAGGAATGATGCTAGCCTCTGGGGCTCAGATTATCCATTTGTAGTTTCTTTACAAAATGGACTAACTTAACAGCCCCCCCATTTAGCTACAAGTCACAGGCCGGACTCTGGGTTTTTCATCCATTTTTGTTTTTATAGTGTGAGTAGGTAGAACATGTCCTTTCTCACTTTGTGGAGTTCTAAGTCTTGATATAATTGTTATAATGTCATATGCAAAGAGAAGCAATTAGAAAATCTTGCCATCAAGGAGCAGTCTTTACTTTGGACGCTGGATAGAAAAACTTCCATAACTTTGGCCAGTACTTTAGATGAATGTCTGTCTCCCTTCTTTGACACCTCACTCATTGTCCATAACTGGTGAATTGATGAATAAAGTTATCTCCAGAGTCACTTCTGTCATAGAGCCTTATCTATTTTTAATGTGTCCATGTGAGACGTTATATTTGGAGCAAGACTTCAGAGCTGTATTTCTAAAAATCGATATGCAGCAGACAAATGGGATATTCTCTATGGCTCTCAATCCATTGTGAGAACTACTATCTACTATCAAAAATTATGCACAAAAGCTTGCCTTTGGAGAACAACTGTCTGAAAAATAGCTGATATCAGCATATCGACAGGAAATGCCATTACTAGGTACTCAGCTCTAAACTTCAAAGCTACAATTGTTATGCCACATGGGCAGTTCAAAGATATCAGCCTTTCTGATTACAGAAAACAAAAACAAAAACATGGTTTTCTTCTTTTACCCCTACTGAGACTTAACCTTCATGTGTCCTACAGAGATCATTCTTTTCAGTGATCACACTGTAGAATTTAATTCAAGTCCACCTGACATTTTTGTAGCTCTGCTAAACTCATTCTAAGAAAACCAACAACAAAAGTATAGTTTTTCCTCTCTTATGTTTTCATCAAAGAAAAGCTGAAGCCTTCCTAGACTATTCAAAAAGATATTATAGAGGTGGGAAAAGTAGGCATGTAGGTCAGTGGTAATTATCTTAAAAATAGAAAATACAAACTGGGGCACTGGCATTTGTTCAATATTTGTTCAGGATCACTATTGTCTGATTTTGGTGAGCATGAAAAGGAGCAATAAAATTTCATAAAACCAATGAATCTAGATAATCATTTTGGA
Organism: Trichosurus vulpecula; assembly: GCF_011100635.1. NCBI lineage: Eukaryota > Metazoa > Chordata > Mammalia > Diprotodontia > Phalangeridae > Trichosurus > Trichosurus vulpecula. The sequence continues at coordinate 371,428,807 of NC_050576.1, forward strand.
TGAGAAAAATAAAAATTCATAAAAGCACAGAATTTAGTTCTACAAATGACCTGTGGTTAGAGATCACCTAATCCTATGACCCCACACTAATTTTATGAATGAGAAAACTGAGTCCAAAGGAGGTGAAAGAACTAACCCAAAATTACAATGCTGTAGTCCAGTTGTTTCCAGCCACATCCGACTTGCTTGTGACCCCTCTTGAAGTTTTCTTAGCAAAGATACTGGAGTAGTTTGCTGCTTCCTTCTCCAGCTCATTTTACAGAGGAGGAACTGAAGCTAACAGGCTTAAGTGACTTGCCCAGGGTCACCCAGACAACGACGAGTCTTCTTGACTCCAGGCCAGGTGTCCTATCCACTGTGCCACCTAGCTGCCCCACAAATCACATAGTTAACTAAATTGTCAAGCAAAGCTGGGATGTGAATCCAGGTCCACTACCACCTCCAAAACCAGTGCTCTTTCTTCAATACTATATTATATAAATCGGCTGGGAAAACAGACAAGAATAGAGATTTTACTTGCTTAAGGCTGCTTTAACAAGTACACAAAAACACGTATGAAAAGGAGGACAGTTTCTATCTATGAAACACTTTTTTTTTCCATTTTTTGATGAAATTTACTTTCTAAAATTTCCCTTAAAGTCGGAATTGTTTCAGAAGATCTCTTTTTCTATGAAAGGCAACTGGACCAAAAAGACTCTCAAGTTTTATCTCAAGGTAAACACACTGATGAGTTTTCAAAATGAATGTGTCACTGAAGGAATAACAAAAGGGGAGATGACAGGCTTCTGTGACCATGCTGGAAGATTCTGCTCTCGGCAGTATCAGTTACTGTAACTCAGAGACCTCAAGCTGTTACCTAGTCTACAGCTAGATTACAATGTGTGGTCCTGATGCCATCAGATATCACAAGCTAAGCAGGGTTATTATGAGGGCAAAGGGATGTCCCTACCCTGCTAACACAGCACACACCAGGTGGTAGCAAGAATAAAGCTAATTCTGTATTTAGAAAAAAAAAACACTACAACAGATGGTGCTGAAATACTTGAAAGAAACATCGCATCACAAATGAGATGATACAAACTCAGATACTTTAAGGAAGAAAGGGGAGTCATGAGAAAACTAAAGTCTGAGATGCTTTTCTGCATGGGTAAACTCCCTAACTTCTCCATTTTTTACTATAAAAATGTTCCTGGGTTTTGCCACATTCCCTTTTCCACAATTTCCCATTCCTTTTTCTTGCCTGACACCTTAAGCCCAAAGTGGTCTCTCCCTCTGAATTCTCATAATGTCTTGTACCCTTCTTGTATACTTATGTATGCAAATAAATCTAATGCAAAACAGAAAATATATTATCTCCCCTGCCACGCTGTACAGTTCTTGAGAGCAGCATCTGTGACTAACTTATCTCAGTATCTTCCGTGGTGTCCTGCACAGTGCCTTTCATGTAAGGGATAAGGACTATATTTGTGATTGCTTTGGTACAGGGATCATTTAGATGAGGATACTCCCTCTCTATCAATGTAGGTCAGAAACTTCTCTAAAATTTATAGTCTTAAAGAGTTACCCAGAGCACTGAGAGATTAAGTGATTTGTCCCACAGACAGTATAGGTCCAAGCCAGGACTCAAGCCTAGACTCTCTTATCCACTATACCATAGTGCCCTGCACATAGCAAACACTTAATAATGAATGAAGGAATGAATTTCAAGTAATGAAAATGTTCTACTATTTCTCTCCTAAATTCACTTCATAGGAGTAATCTGGGGCTCTTAATTTTAATTTTTTTTAAAAAATAGAGTTCTGTTAACCAAAAAGAGTAAACCTTTATGTTAATAGTAATGCAAGAAAGTCATAAAGAATACTTTTGGCAAACCTTCTCCAAGCTAGTCTATTTCTAGTTTAAACCCAACAGCATAGATTTAAACAAAGAAGGTCAAGTGAAGTTATTTTAGTCCTAAGCCTCAGGTCCATCAGAGATTTTAAATTTGACTCGCAAGTCACCTTTAAGTGTTTTGCTTTTAATCAGAATTCTAGTATCACCCTAGAACAGACACAAAGCCTCAAATCAGCGATGAAATCAGAGCCTGACTACCCAGGTGGTATTACCTTTAGAGGTAAATGGAAATTAGGAGGCAAATGAAAATTAAACAAGAGAAAAAATTAAACCAGATAAAGGGGGAAACAGGCAAAAGTCAAGGAAGATCCATTTCTAAAATGAATGTAAGTTAAAATGCTACTATTTCTAGTGCAATCTAGGTAATATAGAAATAAGAATAAACTGCAATCAGAATAAACAGAACAAGACGACTAGAAAAAAATGATGTAAATAAGAAACAATAGAACAGGCATGGAAGAGAACAGAGTAGAGGCCAATGGACAGTGACAAATCCAAACATGAGAGAGAGAGAGGTACCTGTACCACAGGTTACACAAGGAATAAGGGTTTCCCATACTAGCCTGTGGTGGCAATGGATGTTTTAAACCCTCATTTATTCACCAAGTATTTATTTTAGGATAAAGATGCATATGCCACATTCCCTGCCCACATAATTTGTGCCTACCCAGTTTATTAATTTGGTTTCATTCATTCGAACATTTAGCAATTATATAAATACCTGTGGAGACAGCTAAGAACTATAAGATAACTGTCCCAGTGCTTCAGAAGCTTGCAATCTTTTTCGAATGGATATTACACACAAAACTATTAAGAAATGATACAAAGCAATTCAAAAACAACAAACATTCATCACGTGCCTACCATGGGTAAGAGCAGCACCAGCTGGAAGGAAATTGCAAATTGCTACAGATTTACAGGAGTTCAGGGGAAAGGGAGCTCAATCTGGGCCAATGTGTTTCCTCTCCAGAAAGCCTTTCCCCCATATACTTCACTAAAGGCTGTATGGAGGTGGAAGGTTCCACCAGATTGGAGGCATTTGAGTTAAAAAAATAAGAGATTCCCAGCGTGACCAGCATGAAATAACCTCTGACAAGAGGTCTTTCAATGTAAAGAACTGTTTAATGCAATATGTGAGATATCAACAAAATCCTGGGAAATATACAGAAAAGGGAGGGGGAGAGAAAGTCCAGAAGAAGACAGAAACAAATAGGAAAATTTTGTTACCTTTTTGTTAAACTTTATATGCCCTTTTAAAAAGTGCAAATAATGGAAATTCACTGTTTTGTGTATGATCCTTTGTTCATTTGTACATTTGTACTTGTGCTTGCTGGTGGTTAAGTTTAAATAATGAAAAAAATTTGTTTCAACAAATAACGTTTTTAAACTTCGTAGAAAGGTTGATTCATTACATTGGTCACAATTCTTCTCCACAACTTGACTAGTATATAAATTAATTCAATGAGAAGTTATACATGGTAGTTACATGAGATTCCATGCCGTCTTTGGAAGGGAGGGGAGAAAATCTGGAACTCAAAATTATGTAGAACCGTGTGTTGTAAACTAAAAATAAAAAAAAAATTAAAAAAAAGGTTGACACGAGGGAAGATAAAGAAGGGTTTTCAGGACTGAAAGAGAAATACAAGAAATGATTTGGAAGTGAAGATCAAGCACAGAATAACTAGAGAACCACAGAATTTTTGTTCTTGAAAGAACCTTAAAAATCATTTAGTCTTATCCACTCATCTTAGAGATAAGAGTAAGCGTGGCAGAGCGGTTAAAGAGCTGAACTCTGGAGCAGGAAGACGCCGGTTAAAATCTTGTCATTGCTAAGAACTAGCTGAATGACCAAGGACAAGTCACTCAACCTTTCTAAGCCTGTTTCCTCATCTGAAAATGGAGACAGTGGTGCCTGTATTAGGCTGCTACAAAGCACAAATGATATCATGTACTTTGTAAACTTCAAAGACTTTGAAAACTTTAAAGCACTATATAAAATGTTGATTATTAGTGCTACTATGAGGAAGCAAGCCCAGATCATTATCTCTCTTACAAATGATATAAATATACAGCAACTTAGTAGCAGAAATATTAAGGCTTCCTGGCCTTCAAATCCTGTTCTTGCCATTAGACTTCAATGACAACCCAGATCAATTGATTGTAAACTCTCAATAGAGTTTAAGCTCCTTGAGGAGCCAGACCATTTTGTTTCCATCTTTGTATTCCCAGATATTAGACACAAAACAGTTATGAAACTAAAGCCTAGCACAGTACCTCTGGTAGAGATAGGAGACGAGCAATAAATGCTTACTGAACTAAACTAAACCAAATCAAACAATTTATTTTAAACTCAAATTTAGGGATTCTTAGAGCCAAAGATTCAATAAGGGAATTCTAACTGCTTTTAAAAAAAAAAGGGAAACTGAAAGTTTTCTAAGCTATGACTTGCTTGTAAGTGGGAAGAAAAAACAGACACAGGATGAAATTCATCTTATGCTGTTGCTTTTATATGGCCTTGGGTTTTGGGGAAGCTGTGATGGAACCCACTAAATATTTTTGTTGTTTTTTTTTTCTTCAGTCATGTCTGACTCTTCTCTTCCTTTCTCACTTGGCAATCTTATTCATTCACCTTCCTTCAACAAGCCCTTCTGGGCAATAGCAAGGAGGGAGGGATGGGGCCGTGTCAACTTGGAGCCAGGAGACCTGGGCTAACATTCTTCCTTAGATTCTTACTATCCATATGATCACAATCTCTCAGAGCCTCAGCATCCTCCTAAGTAAAATGGAGATAGCAGCACTTTCACAACCTTCCTCATAGAGCCAAGATAGGTAAGGAAAGAAAGCACTTCAGGATTCTTTTAAGTGATATGTTAAATGGGCACGGGTGTTACTATTAATGGCCCTCATGAATACACAGGAGAATTAGGAACAATGTTTCTTCCGTATGTTTTAACCTAGGGAATCGAGAATAGGAGAGGAAGAATAAAATAATCTATCCAGCCAACTTGACATGGAATCATCATCATTATCAATTTAAGGCACTTTTAAAGTTTGCAAAACATTTCAATTAAAATTCTCTATCAATTAAAATTTCTAATTAAAATTAGAATCCTATGGGGCAAACATAATCAATATATTATACCCATTTTACACATGAGGAACTTGAAGATCTGAGAGGTTAAGTGACTTGCCCATGGTTATCCCACTATGAAGAATCAGATGTGGGATCTGAAAAACAGGTTGTCTTTGCTTTGCAATCCCTCCCTTCCTCAAACTACTCCAGAGCCCCGCATTCCAGGCAGAAGGAGGAAAGCGAAAACTCAATCATTCCAGTTCCACAAAGGCAAAGAAGCTAGACTTCATTATGACAATCATAAGTATGCTGTTCCATGTAGTCATAAGAGGAAAATTCAATTTAACAAACATTTTTCAAATGTCTTCTACGGGCAGGACAATGGGCTGGGTCCCACAGAATATAAACACATACATGCAAAATCAAACAGTCCCTGTCCTCCAGGAGTTTACAGCTACAGAGGATTACATAAAATTGACCTATGAATGGTTCAAATGTTACAGGAATTTAGGTATATGGTGAGGAAAGCAATTAAAAGGGGAAAAGTCTCCTTAGGTCTTTGTCTAATGTTAGCAATTGGTTCAACATAAATATAATGTTTAAAAAATGATGTTAACAATTAATGTGAAAATATGTTTGTGAAGGTATATGTAGAACCTATATCAGATTGCATGCCGTCTTGGAGGGGGAGAGAAGAGGAGAGGGAGGGGGAGGAAATTTGGAACTCAAAATCCTGTGGAACTGAATGTTGTAAACTAAAAATAAATTAATGAATTTAAAAGGGAAAAAACGATGTTAAACATAAGGTGGCCCCTTCCTACCTTCCCAGCCTTACTGCATAATGCTCCCCTCTACAACCCAGCAACACTGGCCTCCATACTGTTGCTGATGCTCACAAAAGACTTCCCATCTTCCAACGTTTTCACTGGCTATGCCCCAAGCCTGGAATTCTCTCTCTCCTCACCTCAGCATCCTAGCTTCTCTTGACTTCCTCAGCATCTTAGCCAAAATTACAGCTTTCAAAAGAAGCCTTTCCCAGTCCTTAATGTTTATGTTAATGTTAATGTTAATATACTCTGAAAGTATCTCAAATTTATCTTACATACGTCTTGTTTATATATTAGGTTTGCATACAGTCTTGCCCATTATACTGTGAACTTCTTGAGGCAGAGACTGGTTTTGCCTTTCTTCATATCAACCAGTGCTTGGCATGGTGCTGAGCACACAGAAGGAGCTTAATAAGTGCTTGTTGACTTGATTTCCAGAGCAATCACCATGGTATCATAGGAACAATGTTAGTCAATCAACAAGCACCTACCATGTTTTTGACATTCAATTATAATGGGATTCCGTCAAATGAAGAGAGGATTTAGTTATGCTACATTATTGAGGGTATTGTGATGTTATGGGATGCGTAAGCCTGTCATTAACAAATGTAAGGGCAGTTGGAAGTCAACCTACACTGTGGTTGGTTCTTCTTATGGACTTCTTAAAAAAACAAAATCGAAGCTTTTAAGTGGAAGCTGGTGAGGGATGAGGAGAGGTAGAGAAGGTGAAGAGTAGCACATGTAAGGATTCAAAATAGAATGAAAATTCTGTGAAATCAGGAAAGAGGAGGCTTACTTTGGCAATAGATGAGCTGTGCTGGTGTGTGCAGGGGGACCTGACAATGTTGCAACAGAATATAAAAGTTGGGATTTATCTTTGTTGAAAGAAGGATAAGTGACAGAGATTATAAGAGAAGAGTCAACTTGGCAAAAATTCAATCAGCAGTGATAAAATTTAAAAGTGTAACAGATGGCAGAGGTGAGAAGAGAGACAGAGAATACATTTTTTATCTCTAGTAACAGCACATATGATCACACTGTGTTAACAGGATTATTATTATTTATCCAACCCCATCCTATCAGGTTTTCCAGATAATCTCTGGTTTGCCACCAGAAGTGACTAGTAAACTGATGCAATCTTTAACTACTAGACTATAAACTCCTCCAGAGCAAGGTCTGAGTCTTATCTCTCTCTGTCTCCCCAGCACCTTCCGTGTTGTCTGCATTTAATAAACATTTGCTGAACTGAATTTAAAATGCAGATGGAAGCCAGACACTGAAAGAGACATTTTAGAATATACACAAGAAATTGTCAGTGACTGAGGCTGTGATATAATGCCTATTGTGAATTTCCAGGCAGGGACATCTGTGCATTTTCAGAAAATGGGTAAAGTAACCCAGCAAAGCTCCAAAACCAGCCATTTGCTACACTAGCAAAGGGAGGGAAGGAGAAGGGGGGGGGGCAAGAGGAAAAAGAAAGAGACTGAGAAAGGAGAGGAAGAGGGAAAGAGAGAAGAGAGAGGGAGAAAAAAGGGAGAGGGAGGGAGGAGAGGAAGAAGGAATTAATGGGGAGGAAGTGAGAGAGGGAAGAAAGAAGGAAGGAAGGAAGGAAGGAAAGGGAAGGAAAGGAAATGAAGAAGGGACAAGAAAGGGAGAGGAGAAGGAAGGAAGGGAAGAAGGGAGGGAGGGAGGGAGGGAAAGAGAGAGAGGAGAAGAAAAGAAGTGAGGAGGTGGGGGAAGTTTAATTACATCATTTCTTTGACACAACTTGTACACTTCTTACAACCCAAAAGGCAGATATACATCAAATGTCAAAACCAAGTTCTTGGTCATCCAGGAAATCAGAAAAATACTTGGTAACTTCAACAGAGAACAATCCTAAACCATAGCCTAACAAGTACAAAACCAAAGAACTCATCTACCTAAGTGAATTGGCCACATATTCTGTTGCTTAATATTCCATATTCCGTAGAACAGTTGAATCCAAAAGGAATTTTTGTTGTTCAATAAACTGGAGCCATTTAGTCACTCAACACCAATCCAGTACGGCACTGAAAAGAAGGAGGAAGAAGACTGTGAAAGGGTTAGATTCATAGAATTGTCCAAGTTGGAAGGCAGTTTCAGTTTCACAGACGGAAACTCAGAGAGATCATACACAAGTGAAAGAGCCAGGTCTAGAACCCAGGGCTCTAGCTTCCCAGTCCAGTGCTCGTTCCTCTCTGTTTTGTTGTATGAATCTGATGCAGTCAATGGTCATGTTAGGATGCTGGCAGAGTCAGGCAAAATCTACTTATCTGACACACTACTCCATCAGCCCTGCAGAGATTCCCCTCTGGGGCATCTATTTGACAGAAGTCAGGCAGTTACTAATGGCAACCACATTAAACCCAAAAAGTAACCCACTGCAGCTCCAATCTCTGATCCATTTCAAGGCTGGAACTCTGAATTTAAAACTATTAACCTCAAATTATATATGTATATTTTCACAGGTGTTAAACCAAGATAGTTTGGCCCCCAGACACACCAGAAAATTCTCTCTCCCGTCTTCACACACTAAAGCAGAAGGACTGCTATGCAACAGCTGTTGCATAAATATTTAGATAGACATCAAACTTTCTCACCCTGACTGCCAGAACATCTATAAATTGTTAGTACATCGCGGCACACAAGGCCACGAAGACAAAGTAATGTTCCCTGCACTAACTAATTAAAATCGTAATTTGTAAGGGGGAGGGAAGGCAAGCACATACTAAGAAATGAATTCCAGCCTTCAAGAAACTTACAATCTAGTAAGTAAGATATGATATGTAGAAAAGTGAGTAAACTACAGGGAAGAATATATCAGGTGAAAAAGAGAAAAACAGGGTACTATCAAAAGTCATTTATAGCTTGAGAAAGGGAAAAAACTCAACATGCATTTTGCCTAATAGGCACTCTAGGGGGGACAAACAGATAAATCAAGGAGGGTTTCATGGAAGAGACAGTACTAGTGTTAGCCCTTGCAGTTCCATAGGACTCTAACAGACAGACTGAAGAAAAGACTTTTAAGGATGGCATAAGAACACTCCAGTTTAACTGTACAGAATATGTAGGAAGAAGTAATATCAGGTAAGGTTTGAAAAATACGTTGGGCCAGACATGGCAGCACACACTTATAATCCTGCCATGGGGGAGGTTGGAGGTTGGGCCTGGTGGGTCACTTGAGCTCAGGAGTTCTGAGCTATAGTGGGCTAAGTTGTTCAAGTGTCTGCAATAAATCCAACCCCAATATGGTAAGTCCCCCTGGGATGGGATGCCAACCAGGCTGCCTAAGGAGAGGAGAATTGGCCCAAGTAAAAAACACACCGGGTCAAAGTTCCCATGCTGGTCAGTAATGGGATTGGGCTCATGAGCAGCCACACTTAGAGCCTGAGTGAGATAGGAAAACAGGACAGGGATAGGAGGGGAAGGGAAAAGATGGGAAGGAAGGGGAAAGAAAGAAAAGGAAAAGAGGAAGGGAAGCTAGATTATGGAGGTATTTGAATTCCTAGAGAAAGAATTTGGATTTTATTCTTGGGCAACAGGAAGTCACTAACAATTTTTAAAACTAGAGGTGATGTGATCAAACTGTGTGTGGCATGGTGGAAAGCTTATTGGATTGGAAGTCAACAAATCTGGGTTTGAACACCAGCTCTGCTGTTTGCCACCTCCATAATCCTGGGGGAGACATTTCACCTCGCTGGGCCTCAGTTTCCTCACCTGTAAAATGAAGGAGCTGGACTGGATGGTCTCTAACGTCTCTTCAAACTCTAAATATATGCTACTGTGGATCTGTAAGATGGACTGAAGGGAAAGGACCGGCATTGGGGAAATCATTTCAGAAGATGTTATTATAATAGTTCAGGTGAGAGGTTATGAGGACCTAAACTAAGCAAAAAGAGGGAACCACCATGCAAAAGATATAATGGAAGGAGAGTCAATGAAAGCGGAACACTGACTATGTGTGTGTGTGTGTGTGTGTGTGTGTGTGTGTGTGTGTGTGTGTATGTATGTATGTATGGAAGCAATTAAAGATGAAGCTGAGGTTTCAATCTTGGTTGACTAACAAATGGGTTTTCATCTAATATAAATGAGGAGGAGCCAATTTTAGAAAGAAGATAGAGAGTTTTGTTTCGACATACTGAGTTTGAGGTAATGGTGGGATGTCCAATTGGGGACGTCCAGCAAGCCGTGAACATATGGAAGATAGAGCTCATGACAGACAGGGAGTTTAGTACTAAAGAAGAAGACTTCAGAGTCATATGCATAGATAGGACAGTTCTAAAGACAGAAGTAGATGAGACTTCTAAGGAAAAAGAATGTACAATCTTGACCTTAGGGAGATGAGGAAATACACCACTATCATTTATGAGAGAGGTGGGTTACTGTGGGAATGGAATTTTGCATAAACTGTCAAACACATTCTTTGTGACAGTTTTGCTTAAACTTTTTTCTTTCTTAATTACAAGGAAAGGCTCATGGGAAGGTGACTTGTGAAGGGAGAGATTTGAGGGAAGGAGTTAGCCAAAAATTGCTATGATGTAAAAACAAAAGACATCAATAATTAAAGAGGGACAGAAACAGGTAAGTGGGGAGATGTTCTCTACACCTACTAATTAACTATGAGCCACCCCTATTCAAAAACCTTTCATGGCTAAATACTCTCTATAATAAAAAACAAACCCTTTGGCCTGGCACTAAAGCGCTCTACAATCTGACTCCACCTTTCTAGCTTTATATAACATTATTCCCTTTTATATGTCTACATTGAAGTCAAATGGAGCTGCCATTTATTCCCAAAATTCAACATATCTATGCTGCTTCATATACGGCACACCTCAAATCTGGCCCCAGTGCAAGAAATGCACTCCCTCATCATCTCTGCCTTGTTCTCATACAAGGCTCAGCTTGGCATTTCTATATAATATTCTCTGATTGGCCCCACCCCTCCAATCAAAACTGCTCTCTCCCTCTTTAATTCTCTCATCTTTTTTTTTTTTTTAAACAGAGCTTTGGAGAACATCTACCACAGTAATGAGAGGATGAAAAGGAGTGAAGGAGACTGAAGAGGAATTAGTAAAACAGCAGGAGAAAGAAGAGGTAGAGTATCCCAAAAGCCAATGGAGAAGAAAGGATGCAAGAAGTGGCCAACCATGTCAAATGTATAGAGGGGTCAAAGAAAATAGCAATGAGAAGGCAATAGCCTGGTATAGTGGAGAGATCCCTGGATTCAATGCAAAGACACAGAATATCTGGTTCCCAGAATTGGAAAGAACCTCCAAGATCATTCTAGCCCAATTCACACCCAGGGAGGCTTTTGCTCTGCAACATTGGAACCCCGCTACATTTTGAGGCTGCATAATTCCGCTTGAAATTACAGACTCGTAGCCGAACTGGAAAAGACCTTACAGCTCCTCTAACCCAGAGATGTCTAATACTGACCACTGGCTTAACCGGATTAAAATGTAACTGGGAAATATTTAACAAAATAAATCAAAATATACATAATAGAATAAAGATAATGTTAATATGTGGTTGTCTAAGTCAATATGCTGCCTAGAGGGATCTTTATACGTGGTTTAGTGGCACCTCTACATACACTGGTTTCTATTTGAGGTGGACACCATTGCTCTAATACATGGACCCCTTCAAAGGTCTACAGAAGACTTGTAGACCCCCTTCTGAGAATAATGTTTTTTTAATCCATAAACTTCATAGGATTATGAAGGAAAACAATTATGTTGAAATATAGCTATCAAAAAAAATTTTTAAGTTCACGGACTCCAGGGTAAAAATCTTTGCCCAGGTCTCTTTCATTTTGCATATGAGGAAACTGAGGCACATGGTTCAATTCTGACACTGCCACTTGCTAGTTATAAAACTTTGAGGCAATGTTTAGATCTGTTCCCTAATAAGGAAATAAGGGTGTCAGAAGAGGTGATATCTAGGACCCCTTCCAACTCTAACATCCAACAGGTACACAAAAAAGCCATTAGATTTAGCAATGAGAGTGACATCATTAAACAAGATAAAAATATTTTCAATTTCCTTCTGTGCCTGTGTACACAAAGCTGCTACTTTAAAAAAAAAAAAAACGAGCGTTTGAGTCATTTGCCCTTTACACCACAGTCATTGACAGGAAATAAAACCCCTATACACTCCAAATTTAACCTTCTCTTGTAACAAAGAAAAAGAAATAAGCAAAAATATTTCATACAACACCTTTTGCTGACAATATATAAAACACTGTACTCTGGTAAGTTCCTTACCTCTCCGATGAGGCAGAAAATGTGTCAGTTATCAGTTTTTCATTTTTTTCAGATACCTAAAGTTTACCTTCCTTTTAGTGACCCTTTCATTTCCATTGTTGTGGTCATTATGTATATTGTTCTTTTGGTCCTGTTTCTTTTCATCTGCATCAGTCCATACAAGCTTTCTCAAGGGTCAGAGATAGAGCATTGAGCCCAGGTCTTCTTAACTTCAAGGATGTACTCTATCCACTATCTTAATTCATCATTTTTATTGCATAATATTCCATTACATTCATCTACCATAGTTTTTACCTATTCCTACCAATCCTTCTTGAAAGGAGCTGGTTGGGGAGGCAGCTTTGAGTGTAATTCTGAAAAGGCATAGGGCTCCTATAAGGCTTCAAGTAGTGCTAAACTATATTAGGTTTTCCTGATAATGGCAGACAGAACATTGGATTCAGGGGCAGAAGACCTGGATTTGAATCCTGGCTCTGATACTGAAAACTACAGGGACCTTGAATTCAGTCTCTTAAAGCTTCTGTTTCCTTAACTTAAATTGAGGACTATGCCATCTTTCTTACTATAGGGTTATGAGAAAACCATTTTGTAAACCTTAAATCATTACATGAATATCAGCTATTATTATAGTATGTTATGGCTACAATATCTTTTATATTATTTATCAGTCTATCATTTCCTACTTGCACGTCTTTGCGCAGACTGATTATCCCCCATACTCAAAAACTAAAATTAGCTTGAGTCCCTCCCCCTGTATTAGACCTTTCCTCACTCCTGTTGAGTTGCTAGTGGCCACTCCTCACCCCCAAATTGTTCTGTACTTATCTATATAAATGAGTTGGCCAATATAAGTGCTAAAATTATCTAACACCCATTTCACAAATATGGATATTGAAAAATTAAAGAGATGCAGTGACTTGCCCAAGGTCACACAACTAATACGTAATGGACTTGGGACTTCATCCCAGGTGTTCTGACCCCCAAGTCCAATGTCGTCTTTACTATACCACATCCTCCCTGATGTACAAGCCTCATAACCAATTCAGATGGTTAATCTTATGTTCCACCCACTTCTCTCTCTCCTAGCCCTACCTGTTCTCTTGTAAATTGACAGAGATTTGTGGCAACACAGAATTAAAGGCCTTAAGATCCAGTCAAAGAAATACTTCACTTGTAAATATTACTCCCCAAGGGCTGATGATGGTTTCATTTATTGTTGATTTTTTGGTTTGCTTTATTTACAGGGCCTTCTCTACTGTCTCACTTAGATACCTCCTTGAGGGCATATTCAATTCCATTTAAAAGACGTGTATTTAAAGACCTACCATTTAAGAATCATTTCTGGTATGACCCTTCACGAAAATACTCTTTAGGTGTTTCCCATGGCCAAGAGGTCCCACCTCATCCCATTTTTTTTTACGAGGATATATCAGTTTGCTCTCTCTCCTCATCTTGGCCAGCTGGCTTCTCTGGTTTCAAATCTCACTTTCTGTAGTCTCCAAACACTGAGTAACTTCCTTCTAAGGTTACCTTTCCTTTATACTGTACATGTCTGATATGGGCCTGCACAACATACAAACCACAGCCCACCAAAGGATTTAGGGTGGCCTGTGAAAAATGTAGAGGATGTAAAAGAAACTAGAGATATAACAAGTGCTTTTTCCATGTCCATCTTAACTCGCCTTCTACTAGTCCCTATCGTGCCCATCATGTAACTTGGCAGGTAGGTTGCTACTGTGCACTCTCTCATGTTTGGCGAGTGTTCATCAGTCTATCCCTAGTCTGAGAGAAACAACGGTCCTATCTTTTTGCCGTGTTTTGATTGATCATTACTGGTGCTGAACAGGGACAAAGTGAGTGCAGCCAAGCGCCAACACAGTTGATGCCCGTTATTCAATGAGCGGCAACAACTCTGTCATTTAACCCCAATTGCCCTGCCAAAAAAAAACACAAAAAATAAACTATGTATAAAACTGGATTTGCCTTTTTTTATCATCCCATGGTAAGTCAGGTAGCACAAGAACCTGCTCATCTGTGCCATGCTGAATAAAACTAGTCTTGTTGAGGGCTTCTTCTCTTCCCTCACTTCACAGCCAACCTCCAAGTTACATGAATGTCTGGTGCTCTCTCCGAGGTCAGACTCTCAGTTCAGTATTCCTTTGTATGTGAGCAGTTGCTGTGGAGATTTTCTACTTCTAATATTAAAGTTTGGGGAATGACTTTGTAAAATGGGTGATAAAAAGAAACAGAAGATCCAATCAGAACATAGAGTATTTAATCCGGAGTGGACGAATAGATACTTGTTTACTTACAAGAGAGACAAAAATATTGTGCCTTCTTTGCTGAGAAGTAATAGCCATTTCAAAGGAATACAATCTTCGTCACCATTTAGAATCAAAACATCCTGACTTAGGCAAATTGGACACCGATGAAAAACAAATTAAAGTGTCCAAATTGTTGAAAAATATCAGTGGGGAATAACAATTTTTCAAGAAAATAAACTCAGAAAATGAGGCAGCTACTAAAGTTAGTTTTCAGATTTCTTAAGAAATCAATTTCAAACATGATTCCAGAGTGTGATAAACTGATTGCTGACAAGAAGTGTAATACGTCCCATTAACTAAATATAAACAATAAGAAAACCTGAAAAATATATTAAAACTTGTACCACTTAACAAAGTAATTTTTAACATTAATGTGATTTCATGATAAATAAAAGTCTTAAGAAATAAGTGTAATTAATTGATATTAAGTGAAATTTCCCTTTTTTAATATGGTTTATTTGCAAAATAGTTTAATCATCCATTATACCTTTACTTGGAAAGTGAGCCACTAAAAACCTATCTGCAGCCCAAAGTTTAGCCTATTTTAATTTTCGCTTCTACCTCCTGCCAAGTTGTGCTGGTCTGGTCTAGTATACATACACAGTTATTTGCACATTGTCTCCGACCTCTAGCATTCAAGTTCCTTGAAGGCAGGGACCTTGTTTTTTGCCTTAGGTCCCTAGTTCTGGGCACAGTTACTGGCACAAAAGCAAGGTGCTTGTTGACTGACTGACGGGTCCTGCCAAGTAAACCTTCAAGAACAGGCCTGGCAATGAACAGCTTAGATAAATTTAGAGACCACAAGAAATCTGGCTACCCAAGTGACAATTTGTTTTGGCCACAGCAACTCATAAAACTCTCAGCTCTGGCTCCAACCAATGGATCAACAAGCGTTTATTTTGTGCTTATCATGTACTGGGCATTCTGCTATGCTAAGAATACAAATTAGGGAGACATTTCCTGCCCTCAAAGAGTTTACATTCTAACAGTAGGATATCTCACAGATAGAAAAGTGGTAGCTAAGGGAAGGGAGTTTGGGTCTAGGTAGTCACAGAAACGGAACAGCGCCACTAGTCAGCCTTTCCAGTCCCAATAATAATATTAATTTGATTATTGCATTGGTCTACATAGATGAAATCACAGATTCTTTAAGTACTGAAACTAAAACAAGAAAACATTTGAAAATAAATTTTGATGTTTATATATAATTTGATAATATGCTTTTTATAGTTCATGCATATACATACCCCTATGAATTTAGCATAGTCTGATGTAAAATAAAAATTAATATTCATATACTAAAGTTAGAAGGTACCTTAGATCTCATCAGCTTAGTTGGTACAAAATATCACCATATATCTCCTTGTCTGACCCAGGAATTCCTATCATTCTCTGTGTCTCTCTCTCTGTCTCTGCGTGTGTGTGTGTGTGTGTGTGTGCGCGTGCGTATGTGTGTGTCTCACACACACACATACACATAAACTTGCTTTATTAAATGTCATAAATAATGATATAATGATATCATAAACATCATAAATAATGATAAAATGGAAACGATTTTGGGATGGATTGAAGAGTAGTTACTGTTTTCCTCCTCCCCTCCCTACTTTCCTTAATGATTGAAAACTAACTTTGATCTATGCAGTAACAAACTCTGATTCCACAGGACTGATGATGAAGCACACTACCTGAGAGATGCTGGAGTCAAGATGCAGAATGAAACACATTTTTGGAAATAGCCAATGTAGGAATTTGTTTTACTCATCTATGAATATTTGCTATAAAAGTTTAGTTTTCTTTCAAATGGGCCCAGGGAGGAGGGTAAGGAAGATAAATGCTTGTTAATTGAAATAAGATAAAATAATTTTAAAATAAAAAAAGAAAACTAAAATAAAGAAACAGATTATTATAAGATAGGTGCACCAAGTATTCTAGAACAGGATATCTCCATCCGTTGCCTGCTTTTTGTTCATTGCTAGGAACAGGAAAGTTAGCTTTCCTGCTTTCTCAATACTGAATGAGTTAGTCCAGAAAAAGAAAACATCCCTTCAAAAAAATCACACTAAGACTAGGAAAACAAAAGCTAGTTCATTACTTCGCCAAATATTCCACTGGCAGCAAGCCGGGGACTTCCACCAGTTCAGCAGTTCCACATCCTTTAATTTCAACAGAAAGGAGCAACACCAAAGTAAAATGATTGTAGGCTACAAGTGAACAGGGTCCCTGTCTTAATTATCACTGTATCTTCACTAATGCAAAGCACAGGGCTTGGCATGTAGTAGGTGCTTAATAAATGGCCGCTGAAAGAATAAATGAATTAATGATACTTGCTGTGTATCAACTGCATGGCCAACTCTTGAAAGAAAACCTATTCTTTACCCAGAGCTATAAAATACCAGGAAAACGGCTCTATCGTTCACATTAAAATGATAGAGAAGAATTTAGGTGATAATTTAGAAAAACAGAAGAAATGGACTACAGACATAATCTAGTCAGAAGAAATTTAGTAAGGAACCAAGAAAAATAAGACCTAAGAGATAACGTTGGCAAGTGTACTAAAGGATACATGTTAGCCTTTGTTGAAAATAACATAAAAAGATGGCAATATTCATGGAAATCTCGAGGACAGGGGTTCACCAGCTATCTAGTCACTAGATCCACTTAGAAATGGATTGGTCTCTTAGGAATCATCAAGTCTGATACTTTTATTTTATAGATAAGATTGAAAGAGGTAAAGTGATTTTTCCCCAAGTCACACAGGTGGTATGTAACACAGCTGTCATTCCAACCTAGGCCCTCTAAGCAAATAAGAAGGTATTTGTAATGAGCTTAGCACAGCGCCTGTCACATAGTAGGTGCTTTCAATAAAGTTTATCCCCTTCCCTTGTGCTCTGACTCCAGATTTGGCAGTCTTTGTCCTCATTGTCAATTGATGATTCACGACACCATCCCTGCAACAGCCACAAAAGTTCTGTATGTATGAAATGGTTCCTGACTCGGTGAGGCCAATGCCAGTATTTCATTCATTCACTCTTACAGCAGTCTGTACGATCTCTACTCTCTCATTTCAGGTGATAAGATTGCATTTCTCACTCCCACAACTACTGCCTACACCTTGGTTCCCCTCTCCCCCCACATTATGTTTTTGTCATCAGGCTCTCCATATCTTTCAATTTCAACAAAAGCATCTACACCTTACCATGGGCCCTTAGCCTCACAAATCAATTCAGTTCAATCCAGCCACACCACTTCCATCATACCCTGCAGAAGCCCACTAAATAATGGACAAACGCTCACTTATTCTAACTTTCCCTCTCCATCTGCACTAACACTTGCACACTAACCTTCAGGAGAGGCCTCACTTTGTTACTCCCCTGAATTGACAGGAGAGATTGAACCCTTTGCTCTTGTGGCACCAACCATAATGAGACTCTTCCTAACGTTATGCTTTTGCCATCCTTATGGTCTATTGTGAAAAGACCATAGGATATCCGTTGCATGACTTCCTACGTACAATGGGGATTGTATTTCTTGCCTTCTCAATGGGCAGGGGATGGGGCATGAGGAGGGAGAAGTTTTGGAACCAAAAAGAGAAAGAAAAAAAATATCACTGGAAACTTGGGTTCAAATCCAAACTCTGACATTCACTTGTGCAAAGTACAAGGACCAGCTTAATTGAAAAAGTTGAATGTCAGCTAGGTGGGCCAGTGGATAGAACACCAGCTCTATCAGGGTCACAAGGACCTGAGTTCAAATGCAGCCTCAGACACTAGCTGTGTGACCCTGGGCAAGTCATGTAAACTCCAATTGCCTCCAAAAAAAGAAAAGAAAAAGAAAATGAAGAAGTTGGACTAGATCATCTCTTGGGAACTTTCTAGCTCTGACATTTTAATTCTGCGATTCATCTGTAGCACCCTTTCTTATGTCCTTTTCATTACTGTCAACTATCCTCTAAGACACTATTCCACCTTGTTCAATGAATTCAACGCCTGGTTTGTTTTTCCTCTCCACTACGTCTCTTGCACTCATCCTTAAAAACCTTAAACATACCCAATGACACACTCATCTGATACTCTCACCTCACAGACCCTGAACCTCCCCAGCTCTACGGGTCATCTGCCTTTCCTTGACCTTGTCATCACACTATGCCCCTCTTCAGTTTGGTATCCCCTTTCTCTAATGACAATTTATTTATCCGTCTTATTTCTCTGCCCACTACACCCAACAAACCTACTTTTTCCTTTTTCCTGGATCTTTAAACATTCAGTCAACTCCAATTTACTGAGTCCATTAATCCCCTTCAGACTACATTTGACTCACCACCCAGCCTATCAATCACTTCAGTGATGCCCTGCCTAACATCCTAGGTTCCCCTCATCCCTTTAACCTTGCACTGTGTCTGTCATACCACTAGATTATCTTCACCATCAGCATTGTCCAATCCTCTCCTGGGCTGCATAGCATGCAAGGGAAAGTCCTGAACCCATGCTGACCTGGTCTCTTATAAACTGTCCCTCTGGTCCTTTTCTCATTCTTCTTCAAATATCTAAATTCAAACTTTTATTTGAGGCCAGGCTCCAATACGACCTCCTCTGTAAAGCCTTCTCTGATCACTTTGGTCCAACAATACCTTTCCTTTCCAATGGGTTTTTTTTGGAGGCAATAGGGGTTAAGTGACTTGTCCAGGGACACACAACTATTAAGTGTCTGAGGCCACATTTGAACTCAGAACCTCTTGACCCCATCACCTGTTACTCTATCCACTGAGCCACCTAGCTGCTCCCAGTGATCTTTTTCTATAAAATTTATTAACAGAATCAGTCATCTCACTCAATACCACATCACCAGTTATGTTATTTATCTTTTCATGGATCTATCATCTTAGATTCTAGGCTGCTAGAGGGAAGGGAACTATTTCTAGGCCTCTTTATATCTCCTACAAAGCCTAACACAATGCCTTGTAAAGAATGTGTGTTCAATAAATATTCATTAATTTCTCTGACATGTGGTTGAGGTGATTGATGTAATCAAAATTGCTTTCAGTACAGCCCACGTGGTAAAGTCTGCACTATGATTTTGCTGGGGTGTTTTTCGTTATTGTTGTTACTGTAAATCTGATCTGCAACATCTGGTATCATTTGTGACCATGAACAGTCCATAAGCCTGCAGGACAACACCCTATTCCGAAAGAACCATCCCATCTGCGATTGCTACATGCCAGGTTGGTCTATCTGCATATGCTGTTTCTCAGCAGATCACATCTGTTCTATATCAGCTGAAGTCATGCTGCATCTTAGGGAGATATTTCTTCTGCCCCCTTTGGCTCATCCTGTGATGACTGCTTAAGCAAACTGTGATCAATCATATTCCACGAGAGAGATGCATTTTAGGAAACACTGCCTAAACCGGCCATTTGCCACATACCTGGCAGTGTCAGTGGATGTCAGAATATCAAGTCATGATCAATCTGAATTTGTACAGATATAGCACTTTAAGGCTTGAGAAGCATTCCTCACTATGAAGTACATAGCACAAGTAATTGTATTCCTGTCTTGTAGCTAAGGAAACACACTCAGGGAAGTTTAGTGAAAGCAAATGCCCAAGGTCACATAACTGGGAAGAAACAGAGAAAGGTTTGAATGAGCCTCCGAACTCCAAATACAGAGCTCTTTCTCCTGCACTATCATAAAGGTAATAAAACTGCAGAAGAAGAAAGATGGGCCATATACAACATGTGTGTGTGTGTATATGTATATATATATATATATATATATATATATATACACACACACACATATGTATGTATGTATATGTGCATATATGCATATACACGCACATATATATATATATACACAACGCCTCATAACCATATAGAAAATTCATCACTTTATAGTGTAAATGATTTGAAAAAAAATCCTTGAATTTTGGCTACAAGAAAAAGGTTGAGTAACTTAGAAAGGCTGAGAATTTAAAAAAAAAAAAGAGGTGTTAAATTAAGAAGTGATTGGAACTTATTGAAGATTAGTGAAAAAAGTACTAACTGGTACCTAAGTTGTTTGATTCTTTGAAATTTGCTGCTATTGAGTATTTTACATAACAAATGACTAATAATGTTAATAATTACTAATAATAATATTTACTATTTTATCTATTATATAATAGTATATATTATACATTACTATAAACTTATCAGCAATAATAATTACTAATAATAATAACTAATCATGAGTTAATGTTTAAACAGCAGTATCAAATAAATAAAACTATTTCTAAAAAAGCCTTGACCTACAGGAACCAGGAAGTAGTCAATCAAAATAGCAAGTATCTCTCCATCGTACCAAAGAGATAGAAAAAAGTAAACAAAGTAGATGCCCTGGCAGTCCATGATGTAATGGATTATTACTGCATGACGAAGATGAAGAATATAGAGAAACACGGGAAGACTCATATGAACTGAATCAAAGTGACTAAAGCAAAATAAATGGAAAGAATGGGGGGCGGGGGTTGGATGATGTATAATTATCAAACTTTGCTCCAAAGAATAGATGAATAAATTATTTTCAGAAGCAGGGGTTGTGGAACATGGCATATACTGTGATATCTAGTTGACGTGATGGTGAATTTTGCTGAAGTGCTTTTTTCCATCTCTACTTTGTACTGTTTGGACAGCTAGGTGGTACAGTAGATACAGTGCTGGCTTAGAGTCAAGAAGACTGCTTCCTGAGTTCAAATTTGGCCTCAGGTATGTATTAATTGTGTGACCCTGGGCAAGTCACTTAGCCCTGTTTGCCTCAGTTTCCTCATCTGTAAAATGAGCTGGAGAAGGAAATGGCAAACCACTCTAGTATCTTTGTCAAGAAAATCCTAAATGGGGTCACGAAGAATGAAACAATTGGGATAAAACAACATCCTACTCTTTGTTACAGGGAATAGGTCTCTGGGCAGAGAATGCGAAGGGATATTTTTGGGAGTAAAGGTGATATAAAAGCAAAACATACAATGGAGATTTTTTTAAGCTGTATAAGAAAAATAAAACTAAAATAAAGTGACAGGTAATATCATGACTATTCAATCACCATTTATTTCTGCTCTGCTATTCTCTTGGTGTAGCAATGAATAGTACGGTCTACCACTGTAAGACATAATATGAAAAGCAAAAGCCATGGTCCCTTCCCCTGAAGAGCTTACTATCAAACAATCATTACTTCATTCTATTCATTCAAGTTACTGTACTAAATTTCTCTTCCCTTTCATTACCAAACACTTGAAATATCCTCACCTCCTACTCCTTTCACCACTCATTAGTGGGAAAACCTAATCATCCTAAAAGATCCCATAAGCCTTGGTACCACACCTCACACTACCCTCTGCCTTTCTGATTGGATGGTGGAGTCACAAACTCCAAAACCTCCATTTAAAAAGAGAGTTCAGCTCAAAACAACTCTATTTCTCACTTGGCTACAGTACTTTGAGCCTTCTCTGACTTTTCCACCATTCCCACTCCTCACTGCCTTCCCCAAACGCATCCCTTTTCAGATTCCTTTCTTATGTTGTCTTCTTCCATTAGACTGTAATCTCCTTGAGTACAGAGACTGCCTTTTTTATATTTGAATCCCCAGCATTTCACAAAGTATCTGGCATATAATAGGTACTTAGGAAATGTTGACTGATTGATTGACTTCTTAATTCCTTGCCATCAAGCCTCCAAGCCAGCATTCACCCCAAGGTTATCAACTGCTAAATTCAGTCATGTCTCCAATTTAATTTTTTGGCTTATTTCATATTACTCCCCTTCACACATTCTACGATCCTGCCAAATTGGCTTACTCGCTTTTCTCTGCACAGGAGATTCCATTTCCTATCTCCAAGCCTTAGGAGAGATTTCCCTCTTGCAATATGCCTAAAATGCTTTCCATCCTTATCTCTTCCTCTTGGAATCTCTAGTATCCTTCAAGGCTTAGTTCAGAGGCTACACAAGACTTGCCATGTTCTGTTCAGGGGCTGACTTCCCATCTACCCCTCCAAAAAATTACCATATTTTGTGTGTACTCTGTGTACATGTTGTTTTCCCTCGGTTAAAAATAAGCTCTTCCAGTGCGGAAACTAATTTGTTTTTTGGTCTTTATCCCAACACCTCGCAAAGTGCCTCGAAAACAACTGGTGCTTGAATTAAAGCTAGATGGAGAAGCAAGACAACTACATAAGAAACAACTTGGCCAGGTAAGCAAGTTCATGACAATATCATCCAAATTGCTGACAAAAGGATAAGAAAAATGTAAAGTAAGGAAACTATCAGCATGGGATGGGTTTCTTTGGGGAAGGTTTCTTGAAAAAGTCAATTCCATGAAATAATGCAGAGGGAAAGAAGCGTAAAAAAGAAAACAATGCGTGTGATGATTTGTTCGGTCATTTCATTAGTGTCTGACTCTTCGTGACCCCATTTGGGGTTTTCTTGGGTGAAGATACTGGAGGGGTTGGCCATTTCCTTCTCCAGCTCATTTTACAGATGAGGAAACTGAGGCAAACAGGGTTAAGTTACTCGCCCAGGGTCACGCAGCTAGTAAGTGTCTGAGGCCGGATTTGAACACATGAAGATGAATCTTCCTAACTTCAGGCTCAGTGCTCTGAAGTCCTGCAATGTACTTCCTCCTAATTTCCATCTCTTAGAATCTCTAGTTTCCTTCAATACTTGGGCTCAAGTATCACCTTCAGTATGAAGCTCTTCCTGATTTCCCCCCCACCCACCCCACCCCTGCTCTCAGTACTCTCCCTCTAACAATTACTTTCTATTTATTTTGTTATTTGTAACACAAATCTGTATACCCCGAGAAGCCTCTGTGGGGATGGGCCTCCAGGAGCCATCCTATGGATCAAGAGCTGACTCTCCTTGGCTCACTTCTGGGGACAGGTGTTTAGCAGTGAGACACCTGGTGCTCCGGGATGATCTCCTGATCATCTGTGCACTGTCCTGATAACTCTTCTAAGAACCATGTTTTCTGGCAAGTCAGGATAGGACTTGGGATCATCCTCCTGTCACTGCTCATTTTCTTCTCTGTAGACCTTTCCAGAAAATCTATTTCTCATGATCCCTGTTCAGTCACCTATGCTCAGACAGCACACAGGTGTGATGCCATGTGCAAACAGCTGCAATAAGGGAAGAGGAATCTCATTCCCATGCTCACAGGAAGTCCCAAAGAGAGAGAAAGAAAAAGACACAGAGACAGAGACACAGAGAGACAGAGAGACCCCAGCAATGTAAATGTAAACAACCACAAAGCAATAGAAATTGAATGATGCAAAATTATAATGACCTGATTTGGCTCCAAAGAAAATATAGAGTCTGCCTCAAAGAAGTGGGGGGAGACAACAGGGCTGGAACAATGTATATAACATCAGACTCCTTAGGGGTATTGGGTAGTTTTGCTGAAATGTTTTTTTTTAATTCTGTAATAAGAGATGGCTCCCTGAGGGGAGTAGTTGGAGGGATACATTAGAAAATGTTGATAATGTAAAATAAAGAATATCAATAAACATTTAATTTTTTAAAGGAATGGGAAAAAGAGCCAAGTCTTGTGCCAGATCTCCAAATAAGTTATTATTCCAGAAGGCAGGGGAATAAGATAAGTGATAAAGTACATAGTAAGTCCTTAATAAATGCTTGTTGACTTGACTTGATGGTACATTAGTAGAATAAAGTAACCAATAACTATAATGCTAAGAAATGTTTGATAGTCATGAGAAGTACATTTGGAAAAGAGCTGTAAGTGCTATTCTGACTTGAGTTTTGAACTAAAAGGCAGAGGGATCCTCTGAAGGTTATCAAGCAAAGGAATGACAGATTTTTAAAAGACATCTGAGAAGTATTATCTTATACACCAAACGGAAAAGAGTAGGGGAGAGACTAGAAGCAAGAAAACTAGCTTGGAGATGTAAGTTCAATGAAAAAGGAGCCAAATGTGAAGTCACAGAGACCTAGAATAAGGTAACAAAACAATGGGGGGTGAGGGGGAGAAATGGTAAATCTATGGGTTTTTTTCTCCCAAGAAAAGACTCATTCGGACATAGTGACTTGTAGGACCTCGTCAATAGAGAAGATGAATAAGGTATCTAACTACAAGGTTAGGAGCCTGGGGCACCAGTAGGATAATTGTGCTAATGACATTAATGGAGATATTGGCCAAGCAGAAACGGCATAATATTTTTAAATTTCAGAAGTCAGTGAAAAACCTAAGTAGGGATAATATGCCTATTAGTAGTAAGAAATGTGAAACTAGAGGCAGGGTTGGATATGCTGATTTTTTTTAGTTTTATTTTTAATTTATGGAATAAAACAAACACTTCTATAACACAGTACCAGAAGCTCACTGTCACCAATATTATTCAATACTGTACCTTAGTAATAGCAATAAGAGATGAAAAAGAAATAGAAGGAATCAGAATATGGAATGAGGTAATAAAACTATCTCTTTTTACAGACAATATGATGATATACTTGGGAAAATCCCAAAGACTCAACTAAAAAGTTAGTTGAAACAATTAATAATTTTAGGAAAGTAGCAGGATATAAAGTAAATCCACATAAATCTTCAGCATTCCTATATGTCACAAATGAAACTCTGCAAGAAGAGATAATAAAAAATACCCTACTTAAAATAACTCTAGACAGTTAAAATACCTGGGAGCCTACCTGCCAAAACAAACCATGTAAATAAAATTATAAAAATACGTTTTTTGTAAATAATACAATTTTTGTAAAAAAAAATACAATTATAAAAATACAAAATTTTATACGAATAAAATCAGATCTAAATAACTGGAGAAATATCGTTTATGGGTAGGCAGGGTCATATGATAAAAATGACAAATTTACCCAAATTAATTTATATATTCAATGCCATCTCAATTAAATTACTAAAAAAAATTCTTTTACTAAATTAGAAAAAATAACAAAATTCATTTGGAAAAACAAAAAGTCAAGAATACCAAAGGAAATAATGGATACGTTGATTTTGATGTCTTCCTCATAAAATACTAGCTGAAGCTGTGACACAGCTCTGGATGGAAAAAAAAAAACCAGAGGGCCAAAGTCATAGAGGATGCCAGCAGTTAGCACCTTGAGAAAAAGAGAAGCAGCCAGGGAAAGAGAAAATAATACAAAATGCTCTCCGGGCATTTTCACTGGCTGTCCTCCAAGTCTGGAACTTTCTCCCTCCTCATCTCTGCCTCTTGGCTTCCTTCAAGTCTCATCTAAAGTCCCACCTTCTGCAAAAAGCCTTTCCTAATCTTTCTTAATCTTAGTGCCTTCCCACTGAGAGTATCTCCAGTTTATCCTGTGAATATCACGTTTGTACATAATGGTTTGCATGCTGTCTCCCCTTTTGGGCTGTCAGCTCACTGAGAGCTGTTTGCTTTTCTTTGTATACCCAGCACTTAGCCCTGTACCTGGCAAACAGTGGACACTTAATAAATGCTTGTTGACTTGACTACAATATTCATTTAGTATTGGTGGTGAATGCTGGATGCTGCTGTGGCTCTTTTGTCTGTTTGGTGTTTAATAACAACCACAAGCAAGATCAGTGTGTTAGAAGCCCAGGACAGAGATTTTCAAGCAAATAGGAGATGGTCTATCTGTAGTGCCAAGCACAACAGAAAGCCTGAAAAGCATAAAAATTGTGAAGTGACTAGAAGATATTCTCTTCTAAATGCCTCAGTTTCAAGTCTAGATTTTTAAAATCTTAACATTTTCCATGATCTACCTTGTACTCTGAATTCTTAAAAGTGGTTTATGCCCAAAAACCAGACTGGGGGCCAAAACTTTCCATTAAAGACCCTACACACAGGAGTCCTAACTATTTTTCTTATTTATAATTCATAAATTATGGAAGCCCAATGTAAAATAGCAAACAGGAAGACAATGAGTCTTTAATTATATTCTTCCTCTCAAGAACTTCTCTAAAACTTGTGATTTTTTAAAAGCTTGAAAGAACAGAGAAAAAAGGGAATTTGGAGGTACTAACATGAAGCCGCAGAATCACCAAATTCAGCCCTTATAGCATTGATATATGGGGTAGAGAATTAAGCCTTCTAATTGCTTCCTTTGTCTTTATAGTTAACCCAGCAAGTTAAATTACTTCACCACGTGGCTTTAAAGCAGACAAAATTACACCCAAAATGCCTGTCAAAAGTTAAGAGTCCTTGAAATAGTTATTGGCAACTTCCTTCTTTAATCGTAGTGGTTTTTTTTAAAGGGACTAAATTCTCAATTATCTAAAGTCCTTGGACAAAGGATTCATCAATAAATTTCAGGAGCTCTATAAACTTGGAGGGGGGGAAATTACATCTTTATTTCAAAATAATTGGTTTCCTTTGTAATCTTTTGTATTTTATTTTATGAATTTAAAAATATTCTAAGGAATCCATAGGTTTCACCATATTGCCATTCATCACACACACACACACACACACACACACACAGACACACAGGTAAAGAATCCCTAATCTAAGGTCCAGATATAATTCAACATACTTTGCCAATGTATTTTTAAAAAATCTTTCTCTATTCTAAATATTACATGGTGGTGGTGGTGGTGGTGGTGGTGGTGGTGGTGGTGGTGGTAGTGGTGGTTGTCTTTCGTTCTCAAAGAGGACCAAAATGACATCGCTATGCTAGAGTCAAGTTTCAATGTGCCTGACTGTGGCTGCTCAGATCAATACCAGCTCAGAATGTTTTACCACAGATCAGGCACAAACATCCCATGTGAACATTTGGGGTGGATACTCCAAATTTGCGCATCCTGCGTCTCCTTTAAGCTGTCTCGATTCTGCTTTGCTCACAGAGCACAGCACCTTCTCCGATGGAGGCACGCCACGCTGAGCATTCAAACTCCGCTTCAGAGAGTCCAATTCTGATGGCTGGCCACATTGTTCGAATGCAAAACATACGCTTGCCAAAAAAGACTATTTTATGGAGAACTCACACAGGGCAAGCGTTCACATGGTGGTCAGAAGAAGCAATATAGGAACACTCTCAAGGTCCCTCTTAAGAAACATTACACACATGAGTTTACACAATACACATATACATTTGTGATGTTTCTCCATATAAATATTCTCATCTCTCAATTTTCTTTCCCATTATATAACCATGCTCTACAACCACTGTCTTTTAAAATATAAGCATGTCTGTGTACGTACACATATACATATACACACACCACACACATACACACACATCTGAGCAAAGTATTCGTTGCATATAGTGGTGTGTGTGTGTATTTTTTTTATTTTAGACCTATGATTTTATCAATGTCAGAAACTCTCCATTTGAAAAATACCTCCATCATCACAGATCAATAGCTTGTTAGTAACTTCAGAGTCCTAGAGAGCAGCTAGTTGCTGCCTGAGGTACTGAAAACTTAAGTGATTTGCTCATTGTCCCATAACTTAGATGTGTCAGAGGCAAGATATGAACCAAGGTCTTCCTAACTATAGGCCAGCCTTCTCCCCACCACACCTTACTGTCTCTTCTATGTAAGCATATGCATCGTTGCTGTCGTTCAGTCATGTCTGACTCTTTGTGACCCCAGCTGGGGTTTTCTTGGCAAAGATACTGGAGTGGTTTGCCATTTCCTTCTCCAGCTCATTTTACAGATGAGGAAACTGAGGTAAACAGGGTTGAGTGACTTGCCCAGGGTTAAACAGCTAGTAAGCATCTGAGGGTGGATTTGAACTCAGGTCTTCTGGACTCTAGGTCAGGTGCTCCACTTGCCCATACATAAGCATACGTATATGTCCAAATATAGTTGTCAAGAAGCATAGATAATGACATCCATGAATGAGGCTGCTTCCTTCCTTTTATAAGTAGTGGTTTTGTAAACATGATTATTCCTACCCACAACAATTAAATCAGCACAAGCCTTAAAAAAACCCAACAGAGTAACATCATGTTTGCAAGAATGCTCATATTATAACGCCAGGGTTCAGTCACATTGAAGATCACTGAAGTCAGTTTCAAATCCTTCAGCAGCAAGTCTTTGACCTGCAGAACTAAAGCCACTGACTATTTTACATATAAAACTGTATTTTGTTTTACCTGTCGTGTGAATTATATTTTAGCTACTTCTCTAAAAATGAATTTCATTTTCAGTTACTGAGTCAGTAACAACAAAAGTTCACATATAATAATAAAAATGATAATAATAGCTAGCATTTACATAATGGTTTGCAAAGCTCTTTACACATTTTATCTCACTTGATGCTCAAAATAACCCTAAGGCAGGTGCTATCATTATCCCCATTTTACATATGAAGAACAGGTGGGAGATCACACTTGTAACTTCCCAGGGTTATACTAGCAAGTGTCCGATGTAGAGTTTGAACTCAGGTCTTCCTGATTCCAGGTCTCGTGCCTCTATCCACTGTACCATCTTCACCTTAGTTATAGAAGCAGTGAGGAGAGAAGGAACATGGCACAGTTGATTTAGAGTCCAGGGACCTGAATTTGGACCCAGGATCATTAGCTTATTACAGGTGGTGCAATAGATAAAGACACTTGGTCAGGAGTCAAATGAGACCCGAGTTCAAATCCAGCATCAGACACTTGCTAGATGTATGACTCTGGGCGAGTCACTTAACCTTGGTGTGACTCAGTTTACTCTGCTGTAAAATGGGGATAATAAGAGAAACTAACTCTCAGGATTGTTATGAGGCTCAGATGAGATATTTGTAAAGCCCTTAGCACAATGCCTAAATTAACATGCATAATTAATGCATAAATATAAATGCTTGTTTCATTCCCCTTCCCTACCTGTGGAAAAAATCACTCCACCTCTATCCGTCTCAGTTTCCCCAACTGCAAAACGAGGGGCTGGCTAGATAACCTTAAGGTCCCTTCTAGGTCTGTATTTATGAACCTACTGTACTCACACACATATACCTAAAACCATTCCATCAACTTTTCACTAACAAGGCTGGGAACCCAGGCGCTGCTAATAACTACTATACATAATGTTGAACGTGACTAGACATAATCTTGACAGCTCCCAGAAGCTGTCTTTCCTCAATGTGTCCAGTTTTTCTGTGGTATATCTCTCAACTCCTGATCTCCAAAGACACTGCTATGAAATTTAGACGTTCTGACCTTACAAAGGCATAATGTTATCACCTGGTCAGTAAAGGGAGGTGGGAGATTTCACTGCTCCTCTCCCAAGGGTAAATCCCCTTCATTTTTGTATTTGACCACCACTAGGCCCACAAGCCCCAAACAAACTTGTTTTTTTATATTTAACTAAAAGGCAGGTCTGATTCTTTCAGCCAATCACAAGATATTTCCTATGTGGTATCATTGGTCTTTAGCCAATGACTAATGCACTTTATTCCTCTCAAACTGATTAAATTATTCACACTTATTTTGCACATTAGACTTATTCAATTGACAAGCCTAGTCCTGTGATTTCATTAATTGAACGGGGAAAGGTCCACCTTTCTGGTATTATGGCCTATTTTGTTTCATGAAGCTTAATATAGCTAGTGAGGATGCCTTAAATACCAGGCAAACCAAAATCCAAACTGCACAAAACTTCTGCCCCCCTTTAAACAGAGGCACATTATGAACACCAAAAGGAAGAAATCTCTTACATTGCCATGTTTATTTTACATAATTTACTTCAAACTCAATTCAATCTATCAATTTTTTTTAAAGCCCCTATATGGCCCAGAACCTTGCTAGAGTCTAGGAACACAAAAACAAAAATTAAACAGTTCTAGTCCTCAAGCACCACACATCCAGCTTCTTGTTGCAGTTGTCGCTGTTCAGTCCTCTGTCTGCGGAATTTTCTTTGCAAAGACACCAGAGTGGTTTGTCATTTCCTTCTCTAGTAGCAAACAGGGGTCTAACTGACTTGCCCAAGGTAGCACAGCCAGGAAGTTTCTGAGGCTGGATTTGAACCCTGGTGTTCCTGACTCCAAGGCCAGGGCACTATCCATTGCACCACCTAGCTGCCCTTACATCCAACTAGGGGGAAACAAAGAAGGCTTCTTATAAGAGGTGATACATGAGTTGAGTCTTGAAGGAAGCAAGGAGTTCCGAGAGGTAGAGATAAGGGATTTAGGTAAGGGTAGAGATTCAAGGCATTCAAAGCAAATTCACAGCCATTAGAGTAGTGAAAAATCAAATATATAAAATGAGTTTTCCATTTTAGGACAGCTAAAGAACAGTAATAACTTTATTATGTAATTCAAATTAACAAACACATTTTAATCTCTCCCTTACCACCAACTATTTCCCTCTTTAACCTGTTCCTTAGAGTCCTGACCCATAATTTTCATCATGCAATTTTCTCATGTTACAGCACCACTTATTCCTCTTCTCATCACCAACCAGTAATTCATTCCCTCCCTACCAAAAAAAAAATCCTCCAAAAGGACCTGCATCTGAATCTCTATTTTGATGTGCTTGTTGTCTGTATGATCTGAAATAACAAATAATATGCTTCCAGATGAGGGCGGGGAATGTTTCCTTTTTGTCTTTATATCCCCAGTGTCCGGTACATGCTTGCCGTATAATGGGCACCTAATAAATTCTTATTTACTGTTAGAATGATTCACTTGGCCAGCAACAATACATTTTGCTACTCTCTCAATGTCCCCCATGACACCGATCCAGAACCCTACCACCAACCACTGAATTTTACCCACGTTATCCCCATGCTAGACAAAGACAGTAAAGCCACCTTTTGTCTCCTGGCAGACAGAGTAAAATAGCCTATAGCCATGTAACATATCTACAGATCTATTTGCCCCCTTCTCCCCATTTTCATTTTTTTTTAAATTAGGTCCAGGTACTTAATGAATACTAAATTTCTTTTAAATTCATTATGTTTTGGGGCAAAAACTCAAAAATGTTTCAAGTTACATAGCTAAGCCACCTAAGGAGGTTACATAAAGAAATATTTTGACACTCACAGGTTTGGTATAGAACAACCCAAACAAGAAGGCCATCCCTCTAGA
This sequence comes from Trichosurus vulpecula, assembly GCF_011100635.1. Taxonomy (NCBI): domain Eukaryota; kingdom Metazoa; phylum Chordata; class Mammalia; order Diprotodontia; family Phalangeridae; genus Trichosurus; species Trichosurus vulpecula. Next base: position 371,460,218 of record NC_050576.1, read on the forward strand.
ATGGATAACTGGGGGACTAAACCAGACCCTGATCTTTTTCCTTCCACGAAAGCCACTGCTGCTGGGATTGAATTTTGGAATCCTGCTCTGTAATGCGCTAGGACCAAGTCAAGAGGCATTTATCAAGAGTTCATTCTATGCCAAGGACTGTGCTAAATCCTAAAGATACAAAGAAAGGCAAAACCTGGTTCCTGCATACTTTCTGAAGAGGAAGACCACAATGTAAATAACTAAGGATATACAAGATACATACAGAGTTGTTGTCGTTCAGTTGTGTCCAACTCTTTGCAACCCCATTTGGTGTTTTCTTGGCAAAGACAACGGAGTGGTTTGCCATTTCTTTCTCCAGCTCATTTTACAGATGAGGAAACGGAGGCAAACAGGGTTAAGCAACTTGCCCAGGGTAACACAGCTAGTAAGTGTCTGAGGCCAAATTCGAACTCATAAAGAGAAGTCTAACTCAATTCAAAGCCCAGGGTTCTATCCACTTTGCCACCTAGCTGCCCTATATACTGAGTAGTTGAAAGGTAATCTGAAGAGCACTAGCGGCTGGGGTGAAGAAGAGATGGTAAAAGACCTCCTGCAGAAAGTGGGAATTGGGCTGGGTCTTGAAGGAAGCCAATGAAACTAAGAGAGCTGAAGCAAACTAAATAATTTGGTTGGAACCAAACCAGTTTAAAATGTCTAGCATGTTCAAAGTCATCAAAATTACAAATAATACAAATGGTAAAAGAAAGATTCACGGTAGGTGGAAATTAGGCCAGAACATACTTCCAATGATGAAATGTATAAAGGACATTACTGAAGCTGTTTATAGTCAGAAAAGGAGATAGGCTGCCCATGTAGCAAGGATAAGACAATAGCTGGGCAGTCCAAGTACTACATTAGTATTTTCCCGCCACCTCCTTAAAAAAACAGAAAGGTCTCCAGTACATTGAGTCTATTATCTACAATAGAAAAAACACCTCTCTCTCTCTCTCTCTCTCTCCTTCTCTCTCTCTCTCTCTCTCTCTCTCTCTCTCTCTCTCTCTCTCTCTCCCCCCCCTTCTCTTTTTATATAGAACTTGGGGTTCAAATCTTCCCTTAGCTCCTCACTTGACCTCTGTGACCTGCCTTGGATGAGTCACAACCTGTCAGGGGGCCTTCATTCTTTGATAAAATGGAGGATGGGTAGGGGAGAGAGTGGACTAGAAAACTACAGAAGCCCCTTCCTCCCCTAGACTTGTGATCCTGTCATTTGTGAAAAGGAATGAATAAGAATAGCACAGATTGGGAGAAGTGGATGAGTTTTAATCTGCAGGAGCAGAGACAATACCAATAGGGATGAAACAAAGAAATGGACATCCAAATCATGCTCCTCGTTGGCCAATGCCTGACTGCCATCACCATGGTATAGGACCCTGGGTAGGCTCCCAGAGATGGTAGTTGGGGACAAAATTTTAAACTCCACCAGAAATTTGCAAGGGATAGAGTGGAGAAGGAGAGAGGAGGGACTCTTTTGTCTCTCTGAAGTCGAGAGATATGTGTCCACTGCAGCCACAGAGGAAACTTCTCTGGTTCTCGTTTAAACCTCTAAGAGTTACCCACTAAAATACAAAGTTCATAATGCCTATGATAGGATTTCCCATGGCCCCTTGTAGGTCCCCAGTAGTCTATTGCTTTAATATTCCTCTCATGATGTTAAAATATTAATACATGATCCTCTCCAATAGTCAATGATTCACAAAACATTTCTGCAGGTTTATAAGTCCCTCCTCCCACTCACCATTTTTAACAACACATCATGAAATTCCAAATACCAATGTACTTGCTAAAGCTTGTCCAACATATTAACTGTTCTAGGGAAAACTAATCCTGTGTCAGAGATCCATGTGCTTTTGAGCTCAAAGTGGTTAGCTAATAAAATTCCTTTTAAAACTTGATACATTAATTGGCTTTCACAAAGCAAACCTCAGAAAAGTCAGAAAAACATTCATGCTTCATTTTCCAAGGAAAGACATCAAATAATGAGCAGTTCCATCAAATCCTCTGGAAAAACACTTAAACAACATTCTAGCATCGCATTCATCCAAGGAACATGAAGCCTTTCTTAAAACTGTATCCAGAGAAAATGAAAATGGCTAAACAGATATTTAAAATCTGGGAAGAGAAAAATTAATATCCTATAAATACAGATGTACAATAAGGGAACTCTGCTATAATTTACTATGAAAACCTTCACTTCTACTTATGGGAAATGCAATAAAATGGAATGAAAGATTAAATTCCTCCAAACAACTCAACAGTACCATAAATGACCAAAATAAGTTGTGTTTTTGTCCTTTCCCTCATTAGACTGTAGGTCCCTTAACAGCAAGGACTTTGTAGAATCTCTCCCCACAAAACCTAGCACAGTTTTTTGTACATAATAAGTGCTTAATAAATGTCCATTAAATTGAACTGCAATGCCACTCCTCTAAGTATTACAACCTGCATTACATGTCCACTTAGTTATTTAGAATCCCAGAATCTTAAGAGTTGGAAGGTACTTTGCAGACCATCTAGCCATGGAATATTAATTTTAAGTATGTATTTTGGCCAAAGAAGTACATTCTGAAAAGTAGAACCATTTAAATTAATACAGTTTATTTGGCTTTGTAGACTTCAAGTAGAATTCTGGACCCAGAGCAATCCTTTTCAGAAGCAACGATTTAACCAGAAAGCACACAAACTAAAATCTGAATTTAAATACAGTTTGATTACTAAATTTGATTTTTTTTCTCTTAGCAGTTGAAATTTATCTGACTATACTTTTGTATCTTATGCTAACTTATTTAATTCCTTTTCTTTACCTGTCTTTATCACTGCCTGCAAAGAGATGCACAAAGAGACTTTGCTGGTAGATGGGGGGTAAGTGGGGGAGGGGGCAGAGGGTTCATTCTATACAAGAACAAGGCTACACTGATAACATCAAAAGAAAAAGAAATTCACCGAACAGATAATTATCTTTTTATATACTTTCACAATTATCAAGGGCTGTAAATACATTTGGGAAAGGCAAATACAGCAATGAAAACCGATCCAACTATATAGTCTATTGAAAAGAGGACTAGGCATAAGAGACCAAGATTTTAACTCTACTCAACTTAAAAAAAAAAGAATTTAACCTGGGATCCATGGACTTGTTTTTTATTTAACAATTTCAATGTAATTCATTTCCTTTATGATCCTATATATTTAAAAATATTATTCTGGAAAAGGATACATAGGTTTTACCAGAGTGCCCATGACACACAAAAAATTTAATTACCCCTACCTTAACCTTTCTAGGCTTCAGTTTTTCACATGTAAAATGAAAAGACAAGATTAATTAATCTTAAAATTCCTTTTTAGTCTCAACTTTCTAAAATTCCATGACTCCCTGGACCTTGTGAAAGTCTACTAATCTCATCAACTATATTAATTCAGAGAATTTCTAAGCATATATTTAATGTTACAAGTGCCTACATGTGCCAAGCAGTATGTTATGTGCTAGAGAAACAAGACAAAAATGAAATCCTCCTTCCCATTACGGTGCTTCAGTCAGTCAAACAAGCATTTAATAGGCAATTAGGTGGCTCAGTAGATAGAGAGCTGGTGCTGGAGTTAGGAAAACCCAAGTTCAAATCCAGTCTCAGAGAGTTACTAGCTGTGTTAGTCACCTAACCTCTCTTTGCCTCAGTTTCCTCAACAGTTAAATGGGGATAATTAATGCACACACCTCATGGGGTTACTGCCAAGATCAAGGGAGATGATACATGTAAAGTGCTTAGCTCGGTGCTATATAAATGCTTACTCCCTCTTTTTTTTTATTTTTAGTTTACAACACACAGTTCTACACAATTTTGAGTTCCAGATTTTCTCCCCTCCCTCCCCAAGATGGCACGGAATCTCATATAACTACCACGTATAACTTCGCATTGAATTAATTTATACACTAGTCAAGTTGTGGAGAAGAGTTATGACCAATGGAATGAATCATGAGAAAGAAGAAACAGAACCAAAAAAAAAAACAAACCCAAAAACAAAAGAGAAGAAAAAAAGGCGAGCATGAAGTGTGCCTCAATCTGCATCCAAACTTCATAGTTCTTTCTCTGGATGTAGATAGCATTCTCCATCGTGAGTCCTTTGGAGTTGTCTTTGTACCTTGTATTGCTGACAAGAGCGAAGTCTGTCAGGGTTGGTCCTCATGGAATCCATATATCTGTGGTTGTTTATAACGTTCTCCTGCCTCTGCTCCGCTCACTCAGCATTATGTCGTGTAGGTTTTTCCAGTCCATATCATCCCCATTTCTTATGGCACAATAGTATTCCATTACCTTCATATACCACAGCTTGTTCAGCCATTCCCCAATTGATGGGCATCCCTTTGATGTCCAATTCTTGGCTACCACAAAGAGAGCCGCTATAAATATTTTTGTACATATGGGTCCTTTTCCCGCTTGTGTGATTTCTTTGGGATACAACCCTAGAAGTGGTATTGCTGGGTCAAAGGTATGAACATTTTTATGGCCCTTTGGGCATGGTTCCAAATTACTCTCCAAAATGGCTGGATCATCTCACTCCCTCCTTCTTAAGCACTCTTTTTTTGCCAGGTACTATGCTGAAGACAGACAAAAATGAAGCATCCATCAATGAGTTTACATTCTAACAAAAGAGAGGGTAGACATATTCACATATAGGCGTACCTCGTTTTATCGCACTTTGCTGATACTGTGTTTTTTACAAACTGAAGGTTTGTGGCAACTCTTCTTTGAGAAAGTCTATGGGTGCCATTCTTCCAATAACATGTGCTCACATCATGTCTCTGTGTCACATTCTGATAATTCTCACAATAACTCATACCTTTTCATTATATCTGTTATGGTGATCTATAATCAGTGATCTTTGGTGTCACTATTGTAATTGGTTTTTTTTTTTGGGGGGGTCACCTACCACACCCATATATGACAGCAAACTTCATCAATAAATGTTGTACATGTTCTGATTGTTCTTCCAACCGGCCCTTCCCCTTTGGGCATGAGGAACAGTTAGCACAAATGTAGAGATGGGAGATATAGCATTCAGAGTTCAGAACAGCAATTAAATAATATGTCCAGACCACAGAATGTGTGCAACAGGTATGTGCAATAATATGGGATGGGAAAGCATTTATTAAATGCTTACTATGTGCTAAGGACATAGGAGATACATATAGAAAAATGAGACAAACGCTCTCAGGAGCTCACATTCTAATTAGGGGACAACTTGAAAAGGGGGGTTTAGCTTGAATCATGGCAAATGAAAAGACCAAGTGGTACTTAGCATTTAGCTGGCAAAGCAGCAGGATAAAAAGTAAGGCAGGTAATTGTATAATAAGACCAGAAACATAGAAGGGACTAGACTGTAGAGAGCTTTAAATTTCAAAGGGAAAAAAACTGTATTTGGACCTAGAAGTAATAAGGAGGCACTGAGATTTATTGAGTAGGAGGGTAACTGGGCTAGTCACGCCACTTAGGTTAAATACTATGAAAGCTGGGTAGTTGCACTAGAGTGGGGAGAGAAGATTCAATGCATGTAGCTGGAATTATCTCACACGTATGTTCAAAATCCCCTACATCTGGCATCATCTTATACACACAAAGTTCAAAGAAGTCTCAAAAAAAAAAACCTGTGAGTTTAAAAAAAAAGCCAATCAAAAGAGCCCCACAAATATTTTCTAATCAGATAGTAGAAATTTATGTTTGGTTTTCTCTTGTCCAATTAAGCGATAAGCTAATTTTTAAAAACAGATTACAGTGATTTAAAAGTAAAGATAGGGACTTCACTACTGGAGTGCTTGAATGCCCAAATCTCCTACTTCTAACCCATATAATTAGGGACAAGTCACAAAAATCACAGAATCTTAAATCTCCTTGGAAAGCACCTCAAAGGCCCTATAGTTTAACTCCTGCCTGACCAGGCTCTAAAATATCCCCAAGGGGCAGCCAGGTGGCGCAGTGAGTAGAGCACCAGCCCTGGAGTCAGGAGGACCTGAGTTCAAATACGACTTCAGACACTTGACACATTTACTAGCTGTGTGATCTTAGGCAAGTCGCTTAACTCCAATTGCCCTGCCTTCCCCCCTCCAAAAAAAAGAAAAAAGAAAAGAAATCCCCAAATGCTTAATATTTAGCTTCCTCTTGAAAACTCTATGGGGGGAATTTTCCCAAGGCTGCTCATTCCACTTCTAGATCCCACTGATTGTTAGGATGTCTGTTCTAAGACCTCAAACTTAAGTCTCCTCCCCTGCCACTTTTACCCATCACAAGAGCAAAGTCCAATTCTTTCCCAACCTTTGGGCCACAGACTCCTGGAGAAAGTAAAAGTGAAATTATTGCAAGGGACCTACACCTGATCCACCTCATTTTACAGATGAAGTCACTGAGATCCTAAGCAGGATGAAGTGCTTCACAGAGTGAGTAAGTGATGAGTCCTCCGACCCTAGATCCAGGGTTCTTCCCACCAGACCATGCCCTGCCTTTCTGCAAGAATGCCAGAGCTAGAAGAAACCTCAGACATTTAACCAAACCCTTCATTTGCAAACTGAGGTAACTGTGTCTCACAAAGGGGAAGCGATTTGATACCCTCTTGGGAGAAATAAAAGTACCCAGGAAAAGCTGTAAAATACTAAGGACGGAGGTACAGCTGTTAAACTAGGGAAAAGATTTGATAGGATCTAGGTTTAGCATCAGGAGCAGCCAGATGACACAATGGATGGAGCACAGGAGTTGGAGTCAGGAAGATCTGAGTTCAAATCTCAGATACAAACTTAGCTGTGTGACCCTGGGTTAAGTCCCTTAACCCCTATTTGCCTCAGTTCCTCATCTATAAAATAGAGAGACAGTAGAGAAAGAAATGGCAAACCACTTCGATATCTTTGCCAAGAAAACCAACGGATTTTGTAGAACCAGACACAACTCAACAGCAACAACAGAGTTAAGAGTGACTAGGGTTCTCTCCACTCTTCCATGAATGATGTCACTTCTAATCCATCCAGTTCCCTCGAGTTACATATTCAGAGACAAAGGCCTAGAACATTTACTTTCCCACTTTCCTTGGGGATCTGGGTTCAAATCCTGACTGCTACTTACTTAGCTATAATACTCTACATAATTCATTTAGCCTCCCAAGATCTCTGTTTCTTTATCTGTAAAATAGGGATTGGACTAGATGAAAGTGTTAAACTCTCAGTCCAGAGAAGTAGCCCACTTAGCAGGCAGAATCAGATTAAAATGTAATTGAGAAATGTTTAACAAAACTAACAAAAATATAATGCAACATAGATGTTGTTAATTTGTGGTTTTTTTATGTTACTATGTGGCAGGAACCTGTTTCTATTTGAGTTTGACAACACATGGACCTGACCAGTAAAGTCCCTTGAAGATAACAAAGCCTACACTCCTACACTCACTCATGGTTCCTATTACCTAAGTTCCACATAAAAAAAGCTTTTCCGCTGACTCTTCTAAACAATGAGTTTTACTATTCAATACTTGGAGCAAAGGCTTAGCTGCTGTAATTTTTTAAATACTTCTATCCTGTGGAGTAATTGAGAACTCTCAAATCACTGAAGATTCATAATCTCTAAATGTAGGGTGGGGTTTTTTTCAGTCTTCATTCTCTCTTGACCTTTCTAGGCCACCCCCTTCCTAGATAATCTCTCCCATGGCTTCCAAGATGCTACGCTGTTCCAGCATTTCCTCAGACCATTTCTTTTCTGTTTTCACAGGCTCCTCTTCCCATTTCCTTTGAAATGGGTATTGCCCAAGGTTCTGACAGTCTTTTTCTCTCTCCATGTTCTCTTCCTTGTAGAGGCAGGTAATCCACTTTCATGGAATATTCAACTAGAAGTTAGGAAAGACCTGGTTTTGAATCCTTCTTAGGAAACTAAGCTTATCATCATACCATCAAGCTTATTTTCCTCTGATCCCCACTAATCTTCCCACCTTTGTTATACATTATTCCCCTTCTATATTCTACGGTCCAGGCAAATTGGCTTTCTTTCTGTACTTCACACGTCATACTCTTCCATTTCCCCACTGTCTCTCTCCCATTGCTGGAATGGTTGTTCAGTTGTTTTCAGTTGTATCTGACTCTCTGTGACCCCATTTTGGGTTTTCTTGGCAAAGACACTGGAATGATTTGCCATTTCCTTCTCCAGCTCATTTTACAGATGAGGAAATAGAGGCAAACAGGGTTAAACAACTTGCCCAGGGTCACACAATTAGTAGATGTCTGAGGCCAGATTTGAACTCACACAGATAAATCTTATGGACTTCAGGCCTGGCACTCTGAAGTCCTGGAATGGCCTTCCTACTAAATTCCACCTCTTAGAATCTCTAGTTTCCTTCAACAATCCAGCTCAAGAATCATCTTCAACATGAAGTTTTCCTGATTTCCCTCAGCTCCTAGTATTCTCCCTCCCAAAATGACTTTTTATTTATTTTTGTAACACAAATTTGTATACCCCAAGGAGCATCTGTGGGAATGGACCTCCAGGAGCCATTCTATGGGACAAGAGCTGACCCTCCTTGGCTCGCTTCTGGGGACACATGTGTTTGGCAGTGAGAGACCTGGTGCTCTGGTATGAAAGAGAAAGATACAGAGATGGGGGGGGAGAGAGGGGGAGAGAGAGAAAGAAGGGGTGGGTATCAGTGAGAAGAGAGAACAGAATTTGTCTCTCCCTTTAAATTCTCCTAAGTAAGCAGTCATTCCTGGTTCAATAGCCAATCCCTTTTCATACATTTCCCTTTTCCCAGCTCCTATAACGGATACCAAGGGACCCATCACTTCAAAATCCTTCAGTGCTGAGCACACCTCCCCAGAAATGGCCAGAGGGGCTCAGTGCAAGTTCCATGGAATGCAGCCCCACCCGCACACAGGCTTCGTGCAGATAACTCCAACCTGCCCCCCACAACAAATATGTGCATATATACATGCATTCATACATACATCCTGTCTCCCTCAAAAGAATATAAGCTTCTTGAGGGCAGGGATTGTTTCAATTGTATCCCCAGCACTTGGCACATAATAAGCCCTTCATAAATATTTACTGATTGATTTCCCTCAAAATCTGCTTTTTCTTCCAATTTTACTATTTCTGTCAGTCTCACAACCCTTCACTCAGTACCCCATGCTTAAAATCCAGATATTAAGTTTAACTCTTTCTTCTTCATCGCCTTATATATTTGTTATTAAAAAAATGTTGAAGCTACCAAAGAAATGCCTCTAGTATTAAGTGTAAATCCCTGACACCTCCTCCCTTCCCCAAGAAAATTTTTTTTTACAAAGTGACATCCAGTGCCCTATACACAAAAGCCTGCAGTAGAATGAAGAGGGCTGGAATTCCAGCTGGGCTACTTACTACCTACATAATCTTTAAGTCACTTACAATTGCTAAAACTTAATTTTAACAATTGAGTAAGTTGGACCTTTAAGGTCCCTTCCAACTCTAGATCTTTGATACTATGGTACCATATATTTCCTCACTGTGAACCTGAGGACTGAACCAACTAATGTCCAGGTGGGTGGGATCAAGAAATGGCTTTGATATTTCCTTTGAAAAATTTAAGGAGCCTGGTTTCTTTCCACTTCTCACTGACAAGAAGTATCAGACTTCCCTTAAATAGGCGAATAAAAGGGTTCCTAGTTTGTTTTAGAATTGGATACTGAACTCCACTCTTTCCCTCCTACCCCAACCTTAGAAACCTAGAGAATAAACTACTGTGTGACCTTGGGCAAGTCACTTAACCCAAATTGCCCTGCCCCCCCCCAAAAGAATAAACTACTAGCTGGGCAGAAATAAAAGTATATCACTCTGAAACTACCATCCCAATACAAGGTCCAATCCAGTTTTGAAAATTCTCATCCTTACTTTGAAGGTCCAGAAAGGGAAACTTTCATTCTTTATGTTATCCTAACAAATAAAAATCTAATGCAAAATTTACAATGATTTAACTATTGCCAGAGGAAGCTCTCTTAAGGGTTATGAATTTCTCCCTGTGAAGCCTAACCTCAGTAGCCAATTCATCCCTCATTCCCAAGACAGATTTTTCTGGTCTTTTCAAAAGCTATTTTGGATTAAATAGTTAACCATCTATTCAAAATTCCCCCAAATTGAGTATCTAGCATATAACACATACACCCCCCCCCAGCCTTATCTCCCTCATCTTTGTACCTGGCCCCTTAACTTCAGTGAAACTGGGCGACCCCCGCTAATGCACTGTTGTCAGGATTGTGAAATGGTCCCACCATTCTAGAAAGCAACTTGGAACTAAACTAGGCTGTGCCCTTTGACTCAGCAATTTCACTACTAGGCATGCACCTCAAAGAGAACAAAGAAAATGGAAAAGGGCCCATTTGTACAGAATATTTATAGCAGCATTTTTTTTGTTGTAGCAAAGAACTAGGAACAAAGTGGGTCCCATCAACTGGGAAGTGACTGAACAATTATGGCACTTGAATATAATGGAATAGTATTCTTCTATAAGAAATGATGAAGAGGATGGATTCCAAAAAATCTCAGATTGTTGTATGAACTGATGCAGAATGAAGTGAGCAGAGCCAGGAGAATAATTTATATAATGACTACAGCACTGTAAAGAAAAACAATTCCAGAAGTCTGACGATAAAGTATGCTTCCCTCCTTCTGGCAGAGGGCAAGGGAATAGGAATGGAACAAGTGTTTATTAAGTACCTACTACGCGCCAGGGATTGTGCTAAATGCTTTACAAATATGAGATAGGCGCTATTATTAACCTCATTTTACAGGCGAAGAAACTGAGATAGACAGAGATTAAGTGATTTGTCCAGTATCACACAGCTAGTTAGTGTCTGAGGTAGGATTTGAACTCAACTGTTCCTGACTCCAGGTCTAGCACTCTAACCACTGAGCCACCTAGCTGCCTCTGAGAAGCTATAGCTCAGAGGTATCAAACCAAAGCCCAGACCGGGGAGAGGGTGGGGTGGGGGGCATATACTTCAACACTTCCCAGTACAGCCTGAACCATATTAAAAATTTAGTTCCTATCTAATTTTAATGTGCTGATATATTAATAAAAAATAAATACATAAACACATGTGGTTATCTAAGTCAATATGAAGCCCACAGGGATCCTTAGTAGGGTTTAGTGGCCCCATTTCTATTTGAACTTGACAATACTATGTGGGTACAAAATGATACACACTTTCAGATACAGTCAATGTGTGGATTTGTTTTGCTTGACGATACTTATCTGTTATAATAGAAGGCTTTTGGAGGGAAAAATTGTTGGGGTTGTGGTTGAAGGAGTAGTGAGAAAAAACAAAGAAAGAAAAGAGAATAAAGGAGATGCAAAAATACACAAAAAGCAGAAGGAAATTCAAAAGGAAATACAAACAAGCAGGGTAGTGTTGGTATTAGCATGATAAATTTAAAATCTATTTTTAAAGAACAAGCAGTATATAATAGAGATTCATTGGTTCCTAAACAATTCCCTTTTTCTGTTTTTCTTTTTAAGCAGCCATCTCCACACCATGCCCCCCCTAAAGGCAGCTTCATCCCCATCTCCTCCTCTCAAGAATCTTGCATTCCACTCCTGAAACCACTCTGGCTCTGACAGGTGAGCTTTCACCTTATCTTACTGAGAATCGGGCCTCCCAGCCATCTCTACACCGCTGAGGTATTCAGTAGGCCCTTTCTCTTGCTCCACTTTATGAGTTGTTATATCCCCCTTAGAGTATCATCTCCTTGAGGGCAGGACTGTCTTGACTAATTGTTTTTGCATCAATGCGCATTTTTTATGCTGTGTATGTAGCACAGTGCCTGACATACAATTAGTCTTTTTTTTAATAAATGCTTTATCTAGCTATGTTTGTCAGATTTATAATTAAAAAAAGAAAGAGGAAAAAAGTGACAATAAAAACATTTAAAAGAAAAATGTCATAAATGCCTGCCCCCTAGTATGTGTTCACATGTTCGCCCTCTATGACATAGTTCTATTTAAGTCATGCCCTCTTTCCACAGCAAAGCTCAAGTCCTTCCTTCTCCATGAAGGCCTCCCCCACCATGTCAACCCTTAAACAAGGCTCTTTCCTTTCAATTCCTGTAGCACACATATTGTTGAAACCACTCATTCAGCTCTTAAACCATTTACCAAAGGCAGTGTAGGTTTTCTTTCCTTGTATTTTTCCTATCTTCCCAAATGACTTGTAAGCCTCTCAAGTACAGCTGTATCAGGGTTGTCTCCCCTGGAACAACAAATAGCCATGGAAACAAGTAACCAGGGCACCTAAGCTCATGAGCCAAGGGATGTGGCCATCATTGCACTCAGCCCTATATTTCTTCAGAGCATTAGCATGGTGCCCTACATAGAGCAGGCACATGTTCGTTGATGAAGATTATTAAGGCTTCTTTTTCTTTCATTCATTCAACAAATGTATATTCAATTATTTGTATTTGTATCTTAGTTTCCTTATTAAAACTGGAAGCTCAACGACAGCAGGAATCCTCTTTTCATTCAAACTTTGTATCTCTCCTAGCAGAGAGTAACGTGCCAAGTATACAGTTAAGAGGAAGAGGCAGGTAAGGAGCTCAGAGGATAGAGCATTAGAACTGGAGTCAGGAAAGCCAGAGTTCAAATCCAACTTCGGACACTTTAATAACGTGTGACCCTGGGCAAGTCACTGAACCTCTGTTTCCCTTGAGAAGGAAATAGCAAACCACTCTAGTATCCTTACCAAGAAAACTCCAAGGACAGTATGGACCGTAGGGTCTCAAAGAATCAGACACGACTGAACAAAAACACCACACAGTTAACACTTCATAAATGGTTTTTGAATGAATGATTGCTTAATTCCTTTTCTAACCTTCTTGAATTCTAAACCTATCACGACTATAATTCTGTCTCCTAAATTTAAGTGGAAGAGAATTCAGAGGAAATACCACTTTTGGTTAGCCAGTTCTCATTTACCCAGACCGGATGATCAGGCCTCCTCTCTCACTGTCTCTTTACCATTTCTGAAGGTTAGGCACCACTTACTTTTGAGAGTAGAGAGAGATGAAACTGAGACTAGTGAATGCCACTATTGGGGACCATATCTGATTTGAAATTATCACCATTACCCGTGGGATTTAAAGATCAATGCTCCCCTGTCTCAGGCTACTTCAGAGATAATCTCAGGTTGCCTGTACTTTCAGATAAGTACCTGCATAAAAAGCACCAGAAGGGACTTCTCTCATGTCCAGCTCATCCCTCTCCATCATGATAAAGTGAATACAGCAACAACAAAAATTAGTTTTTTCCTTTTGCCTTTGCAAGATCTCAGAGGAATCTGGAATGGGATGAAATAGCTAGCAGGGTCTAAAACACAACAAGAAGCTCTTGGGCCGCAGATACTCAGATAAGATCTCGAAGGGAACTAGGTAGCCAGATGACTCGTACTATAATACCTGGGTGCAGGGTAACTGATAAAATGACTTTGGGCGGTTGCATCGCAACATTTACACTGATCTTTCGGAGAGAAAGGGTATTTACGGTTCTCATGTTACATTTCCTTTTGTGGCTGGATCAGTTATGTCCTATGTATGAGGCTGATAAAAGATCCGGGATCATTTCAGCTTCCTTCAGCATCACCAAAAATAGTCATTAAATAAAATTCAGCTAACACTGCTCAGTGAGAACTCTGTTTCAGTTCTGGACTTTAATGCTAGCATTCAGTATGTCTATCCTGAATCACGTAAAGCTAAATAGAAATAAAGAATAACGAGCACTCTTTTCCTGTTAATACCCGAAAAAAAACAATTTTTTTCAATATCGTATGTATTTCTACAACAATTATTATTATTATAAATTACTTGTGTTGCTTCATCACGCCTGACTCTTTTTTACCCCAATTGGGGTTTTCTTAGCAAAGATGCTGGAATGGTTTGCCATTTCCTTCTCCAGCTCATTTTTTCAGATGAGGAAACTGAGGCAAACTGGGTTAAGTGACTTGCCCAGGGTCACACTGCTAATAAGTGTCTGAGGCCAGATCTAAACTCAGAAAGAGGAGTCTTCAGGCCCAGCATCCTATCTACTGCACCACCTAGAAAAGTCAAAGCAAGCTTTGATCACCTACGTGTTCCATCATCATACCTAGCATGTATATGTGATCACATCTGATCCTCACGACAACTACTATTATCCTCATTTTACAGATAAAGAATCTGAGGATGTAAGAGGTTAAGTGACTTGCCCAGAGTCATGCAACTTGTAAGTGTTTTAAGGCCAGATTTGTCTTCCAGATGAGTCTTCCTGAGTCCAGGCCTGGAACTCTACACACTGAGCCAAATGACTTAGAACCACGGAACTGTAGAGCTGGAAGGAACCTCAGAAACCACCTTCGATTTACAGAAGAGGAAACTGAGGCACAGAGAGTCTCGCCCAAAGTCACCCAGTTCAGAGAGCTGAGTTGAGAGCTCCATGGCAGGTCTCCTGACTCAGGGCTTTGGCACAAACTCCTCATCATGCCAAAGGCTTGTTTTATAGCCTAACAAATTAACACAGACCTTCAAATTTTGAGTCCAATAAAAGTGTGAAAGGATAAGAATTTTATTTAAAATTGAAACTAATTTACAGTACTAGCACTATATTTTCACAGGATGCTAATGTTCATCAATGCTGTGATCTTATTAAATATAAAAAGAACTAATGAAATGTTTGGGGACTATATGTTCTTTCAGCTTCTCTGCAAAGCTGCATTATTAGTCAGTTTGTTAAGAACTTTTTTTTTAAAGTATTTACCAGCCCCCGACCACTCTACTCTGTTAAAGGGAGATACTAAATTAATAATAATAATAATAGCTTAAAATGTATATGGTACTTACTATGTGTCAGGCATAAGTGCTTCACAATTATTATCTCATTTGATTTTTACCACAAGCCTGTGAGATAGGTGCTATTACTTCTTCCATTTTATGGATGTAGAAACTAAGGAAAACCAAGGTTAAATGACTTGTCCAGGGTCACACAAAAGTCAGCTCTTCCTGACGCGAGGCCCAGGACTCTATCCATCGCACCAACTAGCTGTCCATTAATTCACTAAAATTAAGAACAGACTTGGTCCTTAAAGCTGAGTAGTTATAAGCACCATCAACAAAGTTTATACAGCACATGAGGAGGTACCTGGGCCTCATTTGACTGGACTTCCCCGATCAGGGAGTGTAGCTTGTCAAAGCCTCTGACAGCCTGGAGCTACTAGGTGGACCGAGTGATTTGGGCATTGACACATGGTAGAGATAACTTCCTGGAAGGAAGTGATGCACAGCGAGAGGAATTGGGGGAGGGGAGAGGAGGGAAGGTGATGGAGGCAAGGTTTGAGGACTGAGCCGAGTGACATTTATGAGTGCGGAGCTTTGACCATGTGCCAGTCCCTCAGGTGTCCATTCCCCCTACCACATCCCTGACAACTTTGTAGATCTTCCTCCAGTGAACCTCACAGCCACACACTCCTGAGCTGGAAGTCACAGCATGGTTTGGAAATATGTTTTCCGCTTCAACTGAGAGCCCTTCCTGTTTCTGAATGGGCCTTCTAGACTCGGTGCATTTTGTACTTGTTAAAGCATGGATTTTATCAAATAAGTAGCCACATTCAGAGAAGACTAGGGTTGAAACAACAGGGGCCCTGGCTGCACATGCCTAAAGACTGTCACAGGTACATACACACACACACACACACACACATATATACATGTGTGTAATTCATAATGTATATATAATGACTTTATGACCCATAAATGGTAGATCTGTTTTACATACGTGTGTAATTCATAATGTATATATAGTGACTTTATGATGCATAAATGGTAGATGTTTTCCTCAGATGTCATCTTAAAACATATGCATATATAATATAGATACACATAGAATATATATAGCATTACATAATCCATATTATATACAGCATTACATACTATATTATACACATATATCTATACATATAATTATTTTATTACCTATAAATGGTAATTTTAAAATATGAATACATAACATAGATATATAGATAGTATAATAGATAATATAGATACATATATTATGTACATATATAACATGGCATATACAATATATACGTATATTTTACATACACATTTTAAGATGGAATATACAATACTATATACACATAGAGCATTGTATAATATATAATATTATATACCTATCTATTTTTAAGATGACATCTAAGGAAAACAGATTACCATTTACAGGTCACAAAGTCAGATTGGGAACATACATACAAACGGAGTTGAAGCAGGTCATCCTCAGATACGAAGCCCAAGTATTTATAGGCACAACTTTGGTCTCTGATTTGCCTAATGCTCATCAAGGATAAGCAAATTAGAAAATGACAACAATGATGTCTTGTTGTCAACCCCTAATGATTTTATTATGAACAATAATACATATAATTATTTAAAACAATAACAATAGCTAGCATTTATCTAGTGCTTGAAGGCTGTCAAAACACCTCACATACATGATCTCATCTGATACTTTCAACAACCCTGTGAAACAGGTACTGCGGGTATTATCACCCCCATTTTAAAGACAAGAAAACTAGGTTTCAAAAAGATTAAGTGATTTGCCCAGGTATTAGTAATGGAGCCTGAACCTACTTTTCTACTGACTCCAACCCCAGATGATATCTGCTTTCTTCGGAGAAAAGAAATGTGACATATTAAAGAAAAAAAATGACATTGAAACAGTGGCAGAATTATAAATTGATGTTTTCCCTTCTATTCCTAAAGAAATTTATGATTTATTAATAAAAACTCAAGTTTCTATTGCATTTTTAAGGTTTCTAAAGCCCTTTTCTCACAAGCCTGTGAAGTGCTACAAGTATTATACAGAAAGGAAAACCGAGAAAGAGGATAAAGGACTCTTCTGTGTTCATAAAGATAGCAAGTATTAGAGCAGAGATTCAGACCCAGGTCTCCCAAATCCAAATCCTGCCCTCTTGCCACTTCACATGCTGCTCTTCTTTTGATATGATAGGCTACCCTAATGAGGATGGCATCCTTCAGTTAAAAGAAGGAAGTTAAGAATGAAAAAAAAGTAGCCATACAGGCAATAATCTAATTTCCTAAGCATTTGAAAAACTGTGGGGCTAACCCAAATGCTGTTTTTTAATCTAAATATTAAATTTTTAAAAAAAATTTTCAAATGAAGATCTGCTTTCTCTCCCTCCCATCTCCCCCATCTATATACTATTCATTGAGAAGATTCAGGAAAATATACTAATGATCAAAATTATTAAGCAGTTTTACAACTGATTTATTTTCCCGTTTAACACCACTAAGCTACTCAACTGAAATATTGTACCAACCCATAGCAGCAGAACCTTTGGACACAACTGTATTATTCTCATCAAGACATTAAGATGGTTAGTCTCTTCTGTTTCTTCCTCCTTCTTACAGTGGAGAGAGTGCAGAGTCTGGAGTCAGAAAGATCTGAGTTCAAATCTAATCTCAAACTCTTCCCTAGCTGTGTGACCCTGGACAAGTCATTTAACCTCTCTTTGCCTCAGTTTCCTCATCTGCACCTACCTCAAAGGATTGTTGTAAGGATCAAATGAGATAGATAATAACTGTAAAGTGCTTAGCACAGGGGCGGGTAGGTAGCCCAGTGAGTAGAGCACCCCCCCTGGAATCAGGAGGACCTGAGTTCAAATGCGCCCTCAGACACTTGACACACTTATTAGCTGTGTGACCTTGGGCAAGTCACTTAACCCCAATTGCCCTGCCTTCCCCCCACAAAAACAATAAAATTTTTTTAAAAAGTCCTTAGCCCATTGCCAAGCACATGGTAATAAGCACTGTATAAATGTTAGCTATTATTATTAATATTAACAAATCAATTGAGATCATAGTAGGGGGAGGAACTGGCTTACTGCTCATATCAGTCTAAAGTAACAGTTTATTGGCCTTAAATGAGTGACTAAACTTGCCAAGTACAAGAAAAATAAAATATCTTGATATGTAAACTGAACAAACTGAATGTGGAAATTAGAGGAGTTATTCCGGTATTCTCCATGAATGTATCATTTATACACTCTCAACTTCCGACTGTGAACTCCACAGAGCATCTTAGTATCAAAAGTGTTTTACCTACATTAAGAGCGTATGTACTCTGCTGGTAAAGCAGGGGATCTTAACCTTTCGTGTGTGTGTATCATGGATGCCTTTAGAAGTCTTATGAAACCTTTGGACCCTTTTTTAGAATAATGTTTTTAAATAATTAAAGAAGTGCTAAATTCCAGTCAAGATGTTAGTAAAAATAAAGATGTCATTTATTTCCAATCCAAGTTCATGGACCTCCCTGAAATCCCTCCACAGATCTCTGCGTAAGAACCCCGGGCCCTAGAAATACCCCACACATACTATCTCAGTGCCCAGAACCTTCCTTTTACAAACAAGGAAAAAGTACCCACCCACAAACAAACTCCTTTCAAGACATACCAAAAGCCTTTTACAATACATATGAGCGGTTAAAAGTTTCCAGATGGATAACGTGCTGCTTTCCAAACCCTAACAAGAAGTTCTAGGACAGCTCCTGCAGAATCACTACCACTTAAAAAGTCAAGTCTATCATAATTTACTCCAGTTTCCTAATATAGCATCCACCGCGCTGAGGATGGAAAAGTTGACTTAAAACTCCCAACACCTAGAGATAGCTCTCTTCCTTTTCTCTCGTCCGAAGACCTTCTGCTGAACTCTTGACATTTTATCCCCATGCTTGATGCACAAATATGGGGCATGTCCATAAATTAACAGCTAATCTAAATCAATTCTGAACTACATGCACACAGGTGGCTAGCGTTAACAGGCCCCTTATATACAGTGTGGGGCATACCTAAGGATCCAAGGGAGGGGGCTGGAGGAGAGGGTTCTAGGTCACTTTCTTGCTTGGCGCACAGAGATGTCAGGCACCCCTTCCCCACAGAGCAGGCCTGGGAATGGGAGGAAAGAAGGGAGGGGGGATGAGGAGAAAAGGGATAGAAAAAGGCCACAAGTGCCAAATATCAGCTTTGGTCCTCCACTAAAAGAGGAAGACAGATGGTGAAAGATGAGAGGGTACCAAGAGCATTCCTTTCCTCTTTCTGAGACGGAGAAGGTGAAAGGTGAGTTGGGTCACTTCCATGAAATTTACTACAGAGCGAGGACCAGGCGGTGCTGGAGGGAATGAGGGTCCTGTTCCTGGGTCTCCTCTTTGGTCTGGATGGCTCCAGGAGACCTGTTCTGGCTGGTCCTGCCCACCCCCACGTTGGACTTCTCCTCCTCCTCCCCACCCCAACCTCTTAGCCCAGCGAGCCCCAGCTTCACTGGCGGCTCCGCCTCATCGCGACCGGCTGACGGGAGCGGTGGGAGGGAAGGAGGGAGCGTGGCGTGGGGAGGAGGGGACTCACGGCTGGGGATGCGCCCCGCGCCCCCCGCCGCCGCCCCTGCCCCTGTCCCTGCCCTGCTGCGCTCTACCTGCGCCCAGCCCCGCGCACTCCGCGCTGCGCTCGCACTCACCAAGAGCACCGAGCCCCGCACCACCTCGGACACGCTCTGCCGCAGCTCGGCCGCCGTGCCGGGCTTGCTCAGCGCCCGGGTGAACTTCCGAGTCTCGGCCGAGGCGGGGAGCAGCGGCGGCTGCGACATCCTCTGCCTCCTGGCCGCCGCAGCCGCCGCTGCCGCCGCCTCCTCCTCCTCCCGGAGTCCCGGCCCGCGTCGATCCGGCCACCGCCAGGTGCAGCCACCGCAGCCGGCCCAGCTTCTCCCTGCTGCTCCTCGCTCCAGGCTCCTGCCGGGGATCCCGAGAGAGCGGGCGGGCTCGTGGGCTGCGCAGGTCCCGGCTCGTTCCCTCCCCGCCGCCGCTGCTGCGGCTGCCGCCGCTGTCAAGCCCAAGTCCTGCCTCCTCTTCCTCTGCTAACGCCCGGGCCGGCGGCGGCGGCGGCTGCGGCGGCTTCCCCACTCACTCCGGGCAGTGCTCTCTGTTGCTCCTGAAGCTGTCCCGGCTCCCCCATGCTACCAGCTCTCACCGCCGGCGGCCTCCTCCTCTGGGCGGAGTGTCCGGCCCAAGGCGGGGCCGCAGAGTGGAGGAGGCGGAGCTGAGCCCCATCCTGAAACTGGCGAGCTCTCAGGACCACCCCCCCACCCCACTCCGGACCGGGCTGGGGAAGGAGGGTACCCGCCTGGTCTTTGGGCTAGTCCGGGGGCGAAAAAGAACGAAGAGAATTGAGTGAGGTGTGCGGATGAGAATGGCTCCCCAAAAGGGATGAAAATTAGAACAGTTCAAATAAAAGGCGGAGAGGGAAAAGAAGAATACAGGGAGAAACCTGATTCAAAAATACCCAAGCATGAGACTTTACCCTGCAAAAGGGGGCACGGGGTGGGGAGGAGCCGAGATAAAAAGGAGTTTGGGACTAAAAAGAGCAAGATGACCTTTGAAGGAGATTCAGGACACGGTTTACTGAAGGGCATAACCAAAACGTCCAGGGCATTACTTGGGGATTTCATTATAGAAAGGCTACCCCAAGCACAGAACTTTCAATTATCATTTCCCAAGAGGAAAGGAAAGTAGCTAAGAGGCCTACAATTCCTCTTATAGGGAGAGAGTAGTGTATCTGCCATGAGGGTATGTTGAGAATTTTCATATACTAAAATGGTATTGTTGGTATGGGGTCAAAAAGTAGACCCCTCTCCCCCTTATTATTTCTTTAATACAATGGAAAGAGGCTACTGAGTCGCAAAACCTGGATTCAGCTCCTACCTCTGAAATGCCTTGTCTGTATGATCCTGAGCCAGTCACAACCTCCTAGACTTGTTTCCTCCTGAGAGAAATGGAAGGTTAAGATGTATAATTTTGTTTGTATGGTTATCGACTCCAACAATACCTCATCTCCTCTACTTACTAGATGGCCTTCAAGAGTCGCAGTAGCTAAAAATAAGGCTGGTCCTCTAAGGAAAGACATGCGTGTAGACCGGTAGGACATCTCAGAACTTAGCCTCCTGTACTGCCTAAGGCTTCCAGAACAGTCACCTCAACATGACAATGAAACGTGACAAGAGCATAGGTGAAGAGATGGAAGGGACCTTAAGGGCCTTCTACAACCGTCTCATTTTACAGATGACAAACTGAGGCCCAGAAAGGTTCAGTGATTTGCCCAGGGTCTCGCAGCAGATTTGATTCCTGACTCAAAGTCCAGGGCTCTATGCTCTTCGGTCTTTACTGGAGATACTTAACAAATAATTGTTTAATAAATAGGTGAACTATACCTTTGTTTCCCTGAGATAAGTTGAAATTTTCCTGTCCTCATCCTCCCAGCTGCTAGTGCTCCACCCCCCAAATTTTCTTCAATTTATGTATTGATTTTGTATATTTTATGGATGTTTATTTATAACGTACATAAACATGTATGTTATATTTTGTATGTTTAGAAAAGAGTAGTATGAGAGGCAGCTGTGGCATAGTGGAAAGCTAGCTGGCCTTGGAGCCATGAAGAAATGAGTTAGAATTCTGTTTCTGACACTTCTGCCTCTGTAACCCTGAGAATGTCATTTAACTTAGTGGGTTAGGCAACTTTCTAACTATAATTTGCAGAGAAGATACCGACCTGTATTAGCAGAGGGAGTTTCCTCATCTCGGAGTTCCCTATACTAATAAAATCACAGGTCTAGTCTCTGCTTCTATGTTTTGTATATATGTATACGTTGTCTCTCCTAATAGAATGTAAGTCCCATGAGGATAGCAGCTGTTTCATTTTTATCTTTGTACACCCAGCACTTAGCAATGCTTAATAAACACTTTACCGGTTGGTTTAGCTTCTTCACCAGCAGTAATTCTCCCTTCAAAACATAGGCTGGAAAAACCTACCACTGTATGTGTTTGACTCCTGGAGTGAAAGAAAACAAGGACTATAATGTTTTATAATGAAACTACAAGTATTTTGCTTACTACCCTTGGGGTAGTTATTTAAATGGTTGTAGTTGTATATTATTACTTTCACTGTGCTATAGGTGAAGTCACTGGTGAAATTCACCTTATGTATAAGCTCTGTAGTGAACTTCCTTTATTTTTTGAAACATTCATGAAATCTCAAGTGGACCCAATCAGAAACTTTTATAAAAGGGGAAGAGGGATCCCAGAGTTAGATAAAGTCTCTATCTAATAGACTTGCTACCCAAAACAATTCTCCTCTTTGGGTTGTATCCATATTTAAATTTTAAGGTCACTTTGTGAGGCAGACTTTGAGGGAGAAGTAATGAAGTATTTTGAATTTGATTTTATCACCTAAGTCTAGATGGTTCTGGAAAGCTCCCTAAAGAAGCAGTCAGTTTCCAGGGCATGTGGCGAAGGCTGGACAGGAGGAGAGCTTTTAGTATATGAGATTCATGCAGGTTAAAAAGGATTCCTGGGCGCAGCTAGGTGAGGGGGTAAGTAGAGCACCAGCCCTGGAATCAGGAGGACCTGAGTTCAATTGCGGCCTCAAACAGTTGACACACTTACTAGCTGTGTGACCTTGGGCAAGTCACTTAACCCCAATTGCCCTACCTTCCCCCCTCCAAAAAAAAAAAAAAAGACTCCTGAAAGAAAACATATGAGTAGAAGGGAGCAGGTAAAGTCAACAGACAGCAGAAAATAGAGATCTTATTTAGAGAAGCAGCTTAGGTATAGTATAAAGAGAACTAGACCTGAAATCAGAACATCCAGATTCAAGTAACAATTCTACTACTTACGAACTTTGTGACCTTGGGCAAGTCATTTAACTTTGGGGTTTCAGTTTGGGGCTTTAATTTTATAGAGTTCTTTAAATTTTGCAAAGTACTTTCCATCCATGGTCTCATTTGAGCCCCACAGCAACTCTTTGAAATAGGTATTCTTATCCTCATTTTACAGATGAGGAAAGAGGCCTCTTAAGGCATTAAGTGACATGTGTACACAGCAGGATTCAAATGCAGGCTGGTCATACTAGCTGTCCAGTACTGTACGCATTAGGCAGCTGAGAGGTTGTAGGATCATAGGAGCCAAGGTTTAGAGATAGAAAGCACCTAGTCCAACTCCCGCCACACCTCTATTTTACAGATGAGGAAACTGGCCCAGAAAGATTAAGTGACCTTGACCAAGGTCACACAGGTAGCAACAGGGCTGGGATTTGAATTCAGATATTGTGACTCAGTGTGTACAATATTGTTAAGATCAAATGGCATAATACATCACTTTCCTTGTGTAATTGTAAAGGTATTGGTATGATTCATATCTTTCAGAAGAGAAGCTCTTCCTACTGGGTGATTTAAACATTCTCATGACAAGCCAGAATATGGATTATATTAATTATCTCTAATCTCCACAACTCTCTCGCATTCCCTAGCCTATGAGTTTGTGTGATGAGACTAGCAGGCCAAACCTTAGAAACTAAGGGGCTGTTTTCCTACTGGAGAACCATTAAACAAATTGTTGTATATGAATGCACTGGAAATATTATCCTGCCATAAGAAATTATGACATGGAGAATTTCAAAGGAAACTAGGTGGATCTTTATGAACTATGCAGAATGAAGTGATTAAAACTAGGAAAACAATTTATACAATGATGTCACTACAGAGAAAAACAATTTTGAAAGACTTTGGAACTCTGAGATCAAAGAATGAAAATGAAACATGCTACTCACCTCTTGCCAGAAAGGTGATGAACTTAAAATTCTGAGACATACATTTTCCAATGTGGGTAGTATGGGAATTTGTTTTGCAGACTGTATTTACATAGACATATATTTTCAAACATGGCTAACATGGGAATTTATTTTGCCAGTCTATATAAATATGTTTTAAGGGATATGTTCTTTGGTTAGTAATTTTTAATTTAATTAATGGAGATAGTAGGAGAGCCAGATTAATTATAAAATACTTGTTACTTGAAAAGTTAAAATAAATTTTTCAAAGAGGGATGAGAGCAGTAGGAGTGAGAACGGACTGAACCTGATAAAGAAGAATCAAGAGATGAGAGGTGAATGGGGGGGAGGGGAAAGGGGCGGGTGTCTCTAATTGGAAGACTAGACCTTTTTAAACTGGATTACCAAAAGTTTTACCAGTATTGGTAACATCTTTTATATCTGTCCCTGTCTTAATTTGGAAGGAGCTCTTTGGCGTTTCCTCCACTTATAATTTCTCCAATGCTCTGCCCTCCTCTCTACTGATGCCAAGGCAGAGACCATCAATCCTCACATGGACAGTCCACTGAGAATCATCTGGAGAATGCAATTAACCCTGGGCCTGGGCGAGGGCTGTGGCGCATGCTCAGGAGTTTGGGCCCTTTCTTGGCAAAGTAGATACCCAAGTCTTCTGCATTCACAGAAGAGGCCACGCCCATTCCGTGTTGATTGGCAGCCGCATTACCTGCCCGGGGATCAAACTCGCTGAGAGCTGGAGTCCTGAACTTCCGGGAGCGTTTCTGTTACCTCCCTGGCACTGGGACTCAGAAAAGCCGGCCCCTGAGAACCATAAAGGCTGAAGCGTGCAGTCCTGCTCCACGAGAGCGCAAGACGCTCTCCTCTGGCTTTAAGAGGCAGGAAACGAGTCTCCATCCTTTAAATACAAAGATCGCCTCATTTCAAACGAAATGGAGCATAAGGAGGGGTGGGGTGGTGGATGGGAGGCTGGGCACACGCTCAACTACTGGTTGAGTCGAATTGTTATCTGGATTGTGCCTGCAGGATGTAGTGAAGGATAAGGAAAAGAAAAACAAGCCAGAACGATAATAAAAACTAATCTTAAACTAATAGTAAAGCGGAGTGTGCAACCCTTCCTGGATTTGGCCCTTTTCTCCTGGGAGTTAGAATAATCAGTCAAGGCCACCCACAACCAACGTTTAGATCCTGGAATTGTATATTGAGTGGTTGGTTTGTTTTGTTTTTTGCTCCAGTTCTCTCTCTTTCAAAGATCAACTGGGAATCAATACACTTGGGTTCATCGTCTACCAACAAGTGCTTCTGACTTGGGCGAGGGGGGTGGGGGTGGCGGTAATCTGGCAACTATTTGCCCCGGGTTCAAACTGTGCTTTAAGCAAGCCATTTAAAATCTCTGTTTCTTCGTATGCAAAATCAAAGATGCCTAGATGACCTTCAGGGTCCCTTGCATCTACAAATCCCTGATCCTAGATCGTAGAGATGGTGTTTTAATAGAAATTCCTATCTACTTCCAGGGAGAGATTTAAAATTTTAATGAACCAAATTGTAAAGCATCCTTGAATTTGTTTACTGAAAATACTAACAAAACTTGAGGTATTTTTATTAGTAACTGAAATTTCCTGGTTTTCATGATGTAAAATTTGAACAGAATCCCAAATCGTGATCTATCTTATACTTCAAAGAGTTTCACGTTTATATTAAGACTTTAGGGTTTACAAAAAAAAATGCTTTACATTAATGCTTTATCTCATTTGATCTCCATTCCCCTTTTAACACATACATGCCGTGTCCATGGTCAGAAGGTGGTAAATTAAGGTTATGTGTACCACCAGAGGGGGAATTCGAACCCACTTTTGACTTAAAGTCCAACTACTTCCACTATATTCTGCTTCAAATATTGCAACTCTTCCTCTCTAGCACCTGCACCTTGTGATTGCTGACATTATATTCATTTGGCTCCCAATACTTAAATGGATCTGTGATCTTCTATGGTAGGCACCCCCTAGAAAAGTGAAGATTACAATCAATTCACCATCTTATCTACATACTCTGGAACTCTTTTCTATGCTATAAAAGGATCCTCCACACAAAGAATAAGAAGCTGAAGGGATGCCTGTGTCATATGCGATTGTGATGGAATGTTGTGGTTTAGTCACGTCCAACTCTTCGTGACCCCATTTGGGGTTTTCTTGGCAAAGTTACTTGAAGGGTTTGCCATTTCCTTCTCCAGCTCATTTTTATAGACGAGGAAACCGAGGCAAACAGGATTAAGTGACTTGCCCAGGATCATACAACTAGTATGATCACACAATTTAGGAAGATAAATCTTCCCGATTTCCAGGCCCAGGGCTCTACCCACTGGACCACCTAGCTACCCCGTGGTGAAATACTATTGTGCTATAAGAAATGATGAAGAGGATGATTTCAGAAAAAACTGGAAAGACTTTTATGAACTGATGCAAAATGAAATGAGCAGAACCAGGAAAACATGGTACAAGGTAAGAGCAATATTGTAATAATAGTCAGCTGTGAAAAGACTTTTAATCCTTGTTTGCCTCAGTTTCCTCAACTATGAAATGGAGGTAGTATCAACACCTGCCCCAAAGGATTGTTGTGTGGATCAAATGAGATGAGAATTGTAAAGCACTTAGCGCAGTATCTGGCACACATAGTAAGTACTATATAAATGTTAGCTATCATCAACGTCATTATTATCAATAGAAGGATCCACAATAATTCCAAAGGACTCCTGATGAAAAATGCTAACCATCTCCAGAGAGAGAACTGATGGGCTCTGAGTACAAATTAAAGCATATTTTTTTCTTTCTTTTTTCTTCTTTTTCTTCTATGTTTTGCATGACTTAACGGGTATTTTATTTCTTGCCTTCTCAATGGGTGGAAAGGGACAGAGGGACAAAGAGAATTTCAAACTGAAAGTAAAAATTAAAAATAAGGAAAAGAGAACATAAAAGATTCACATTATGCCCTGGAGGCCTTCCTTCATTTCTTTTGACTGAGTCTCCTATCAATAACCCTCCTCCAATACCACTACTCTATATAAGTAATTGTCTTTTTTTTCATTTCCCAAACCTCTGGTTGGGGAACTGATTCATTATTTTCCAGAACTGATAGATTTTGTTTGAGAGAACATGGGAGTGATGAATTGCATGCCTGCTAGTTGCAATCTAGCAATATTGCCTAATTGAGCTAAAATTATGAACCCCCAGAGAGGGATGAAGAACAAGACCCCAAAAGAGGCAGGTCTGTGTGAAATGGCAAATGGTCCTGTTTATTGTATGAGGTTTTGTTTGGTTTTTTTCCCAGAATGCCAATTCTCACAAACTATGATTTTTCTCCCAAGCTGTTTCAGTGGGGAGCCGACCCAACCCAAATGCCTTAGGAAAAAAATCAACAACAGAACAATGATATTTTAGGATTATTGTCTTGTTAGGTCCTTGTTGCCATTTATTTGTGACATAAAGAAAAGAAACAGCATATTCCTAAAAGAAATTTGGTGAATATGATGTTAGATTATAATGAGTCTACACTCTGGAATTTCTAGTACATCTTGTCCATCCATGACTGACTTTAATGATATGTAGGGAGTGGTTAGAAGGACTATCTATATACCTTTTAGCGAAGGTGGGAGCCTTGGGAATGTTGTTCTTACTGGTTGGTGAAGATATTGGTAGGTGGGGAAGGTGAGGTCTAATTGTAGTCTAGGTACTTTGCATATAAATGAATGCACTGCACCCAGACATTGGCTAACCCAAACATTACAGAAGTTTAAAAGTGATATTTTATTGCTTCATCATTTCCAAGTTTTGATGGATTTAATAATGTCCTGTTATATGTGTTCAATTTAAAAATCTTTTCATCAGCAAATAGAATCTGTGTTCATCTGCACATGGTAAAGAGACAATGGCAGAAATTCTTGGGTACTATGAACTGATACAGAATGAAATAAGCAGAACCAGGAAAAATCATACAGCAATAATGCTACATCCCTGGTGAGAGATGGAAGACAGGAAGCTCTAGAGAGCAGCCTAAGGTCTTCTCACCTGAGGAGGCAATGAGGCGGGTGGCAGCAGACTCCCCATGCAAGGGGAAGTCCTCTAGAGCAGATGGAAGATGCCAGACCTTGCAGCCTTCCCAGAACCTGTGTAGGAGCAAAGGCAGCAAATGGGAGTGATCCAAGGGTGAGGCATAGGTTGGCTTAATCAGCCATATGATAAAGTGGGTATTCAAGAGAGGACAGTGTAGAGATGAATCGGTTCACCAACGGATCAAGATGGAATGAAGAGGAGAGGATGGCTAGTGCAAGGGAGATGGCCTGGGAAAGAATTGAAGGGTCAAGGGATTGTGATGAAGAGTAAGGAGTAGCTCATAGGAAATGAGTAGGTTGAGGAACTGAGAGGTTGGGATATTTGAGAGAGAATCTGAAGTCCCCTAGTATAAGATCAAGAGTTGTGGAGGAGAGGAAAATCTTGTATCTGCGCCAGGTACCAAATTCATTGAGAAAGAGTTCATTGAGAGGAGTGACCTGGGAGTCTGTAGACAATACCTACCATATTTTACAGAAAAATCAAGGCCATTCACTATGAACTTCTTCCTCTCTCCTCTTCCTAATCTATCACTCAGATGCTTTCTGCCACTATCTCCTCCTTCATCCCTCTCCGACATGATAAAGTGGCCTGACCAAGAATAATCCCTCTACTTGTTTTAGTGATCCCATTCTGTTCCTTTTCCTTCAATAGATTATCCCCTCTGCCATCCCCACTCTTTCACTTATTTTCTTTTTCATTTATGAAATAAAACAAGCATTTCCATAACAGAATAAAAAAGATGACTGCAATAAAACTGCAAATCTCTTATGTCTAACCTACTATTCCTTTTAAACACACCATAAAATTATCATGTAACTTTTTTGTCATTTTTTTTCTTTGATAAAAAGCATTTAACTAAAACCATCAGCAAGCATTAATGGTAATGGCAATAAGCTAGAAGCCTTCCCAGTAAGATCAGGTGTGAAACAAAGATGCCCATTATCACCAATATTATTCAATTATTGTATTAGAAATGCTAGCAATAGCAATAAGGGAAAAAAGAAATAGAAGAAATTAGAATAGAGAATGAGGTAAGAAAACTATCGCTTTTGCAGATGATATGGTGGTATGCTTGGAAAATCCCAAAGACTCAACTAAAAAGTTAGTTAAAACAACTAATAATTTTAGGACAATAGCAGGATATAAAGTAAATCCACATAAATCATCAGCATTTTTTCACTTGTTTTCAATCTCTTCCTATCTATTGGCCCATTCAATACTGCCTACAAATATGCCGATGTTTTCCCTATCCTGAAAAAACCCTCACTTGATCCTTTCATTCCCTTTATCTATTGTCCTATATTTCTTCTGCCCTTTGTAGCTAAACTCCTGTAAAAGGCCTATAACAAGGGCTTCCACTTTTTCTCCTCTTACTTTCTTCTTAACCCATGACTTTCAACCTTTTCGTGAAAGCAAAACTGCCCTCTCCAAAGTTATTGATCATTTCTTAGATGACAAATCCAAAAGCCTTTTTTCAAACCCTCATTCTCCTTGACCTCTCTGCTTTGTATATAGAATTACTTTTTTGATGTTAACTTCAGAACAAAGAAATTAATTTTTTAAAATAGGAATTGTCCTGTGGGAGCTGATTTTTTTCTGTTATGTACGAATGAAGTATAGGGACTGACCTGTGATTTCATTGGTATAGAGACATCTCAGATGAGGAAACTCCCTATTCATTGCAGGTGAGCACTTAATCTGAAACCTACAGTCTTAAAGAGTTGACCACTGAAAGGTTAAGTAAATCACCCAGGGTTACACAGCATGTATCAGAGACCAGACTTAAGCCCAAGTCTTCTTGACTTCAAGGATAGTTCTCTATGGACAGTACCATGCTGCTTTCCAAGTATTTTAACATGTGATATTAAAAAAATATGAAGACAATTCACCTACAAATTGCTCCAGGAGAAAATCAGTAAACATATACAACTAAATTAGTAGACTTCTGTTTGGTTCAATTTGTTTGTCCTTCACTGACATAAAATCTGTAATCATCTCACTTCCTCAGAGAAAGATTCTGATTTTAAATCTTTAAAAAAAAAGGCTCTAAGAGAAAGGTCCCATATATATGAAAATATTAATAGTAAGCACTTCTGTGTTAGTGAAAAAAAACTGTAAGCAAAGAGGGTGCCCATTGATTATAGAGTGGCTAAACGAATTGTCATATATGAATGTGATGAAAATAATCCTCTAAGAAACCATGGATATGAAGAATTCAGAGAAACTTGGGAAGATTTGTATGAACTGATGCACAATAAAGTAAGTCAAACCAGAACAATTTACTGCCAATCACTAAAGCTATGTAGATGAAAACAGTATCAAAGACTTCTAAGAATTCTGATCAATGACATAACCAGTATTGATTTCAGAGTGCTGATGGTGAGACATGCTTCCCTTTTCTGGTTTGTTTGTGTTTGGAGGCAACTGGGGCTGAGTGACTTGCCCATGGTCACACAGTTACTAAGTTTGTAAGGTCATATTTGAACTCAAGTCCTCCTGACTTCAGTGTTAGTGCTCTATCTGCTGTGCCTCCTAGCTGCTCCCATGCTTCCCTTTTCTAAGCAAAGAGGTGCCAGATTATAGGTGCAGAAGGAGGCATGTTGTCAGATATGGACAATATTAATTTTGCTTAACTATTTTTCTTTGTTACTAGGCAAGATACTACTGGGGGAAGGCTATTTGGAAGTTATGCCAATGTTTTTAAAAGTAGTCAGTCAATAAATAAACATTTATTTTCTAAAATTTCCACATTAGTCATGTTGTAAAGAATTAGAACCAAAGGGAAAACCCATGAGAAAGAACAAAGAACGAGAGAGAGAGAGACAGACAGACAGACAGACAGACAGACAGACAGAATAGTGTGCTTTGATCTGCATTCAGACTCCATAGTTCTCTTTCTGGATGTGAATAGCATTTTCCAACACAAATCTTTTAGAGTTTTCTTAGATCATTGCATTGCTGAGAAGTGCTAAGTCTATCAAAGTTGGTCATTGCACAATGTTGCTGATACTGTGTACAATGTTCTCCTGGTTCTGCTCACTTCACTCAGCATCAGTTCATATAAATCTTTCCATGTTTTGCTGAAATCTGCCTGCTCATCATTTCTTATAGCACAATAGTATTCCACATTCATATACCACAACTTGTTCAGTCATTCCCCAATTGATGGGTATCCCCTCAATTTCCAGTTCTTGGCCACCACAAAAAGAGTTGCTATAAATATTTTGTATATGTGGGTCTTTTTCCTGTTTTTATGATCTCTTTGGGATACAGGCCTAGAAGTGGTATTGCTGGATAGGGTATGCATATTTTTATAGCTATTTGGGCATAGTTCCAAATTGTTCTCCAGAATGGTTGGATCAGTTCACAACTCCACCAACAATGCATTAGTGTTCCAATTTTTCCATATTTTCTCCAACATTTATAATTTTCCTGTTTTGTCATGTCAACCAATCTGATAGGTGTGAGGTGGTACCTCAGAGTTGTTTTAATTTGCATTTCTCTAATCAATAGTGATTTAGAGCATTTTTTCATATGACTATAGATAGCTTTAATTTCTTCCTCTGAAAACTGCCTATTCATATTCTTTGACCATTTATCAATCAGGAAATGACTTGTATTTTATAAATTTGACTCAGCTCTCTATATATTTTAGAAATGAGGCCCTTACAAGAGGCACTGGCTGTAAAAACTGTTTCCTAGCTTTCCACTTCCCTTCTAATCTTGGTTGCATTCATTTTGTTTGTGCAAAACCTTTTTTTAATTTAATGTAATCAAAATCCATTTTGCATTTCATAATGTTCTATATCTCTTATTTGGTCATAAATTCTTCCCTTCTACATAAATCTGACAGGTAAACTATTCCTTGCTCTTCTAATTTGCTTATAGTATCACACTTTATGTCTAAATCCTGTGCCCATTTTGACCTTGTATTGGTATATGGTGTAAGATGTTGGTCTAGGCCTAGTTTCTGCCATACTATTTTCCAGTTTTCCCAGCAGTTTTTATCAAATAGTGAGTTCTTATCCCAGAAGCTGGAGTCTTTTGGTTTATTAAACAGTGGGTTAATATAGTCATTGACTACTGTGTCTTGTGTACCTAACCTATTCCACTGATCCACCACTCTGTTTCTTAGCCAGTACCAAGTAGCTTCAATGATTGCTGTTTTATAATATAGTTTTAGGCCTGGTAGAGCTAGTCCACCTTCCCTTGCATTCTTTTCATTAATTACCTTGATATTCTGGAACTTTTGTTCTTCCAGATGAATTTTGTTATTATTTTTTCTAGCTCTACAAAATAATTTTTGGTAGTTTGATTGGTATGGCATTGAATAGATAATTTAGGTAGAATTGTCAGTTTTATTATATTAGCTCAGCCTACCCATGAGCAACTGATATTTTTCCAGTTATTTAGATATGACTTTATTTGTGTGAAAAGTGCTTTATAATTGTATTCATATAGTTCCTGGATTTGTCTTGGTAGGTAGACTCTCATCAATAAATATTTATTAAGCCCCTAATATGTATCAGGCATGCTATCTGATGTATCCGATGCTAAGCATAAGAAATACAAAAAGGGGCAAAAGACAGTCCTTGCCCCCAGGAGCTAAATACAAAAGGAACATAACATAAAAATCAATACAAATTTGGGTGGAAAAAATTAAAACATCTTTATGGGTCCTTTGGGTGAAAAAGTACATCCCCAAAGCAGAATAATAACTAGCAAATCTGGCAAATAGGGTGAGTATTACGAAATGTTCCAAGGGCAAACAGTAAGAAAGGCACCCTCAAATAAACTCTTAAAGACAAATTCTATTGAGTTTGTCCAGAGACCTCAGACACTGAGATAACAAGGTTTCATGGGTGAAGATACCAGGGAAGAGAGGAGAGGGACCCATGTGGGCCCAGGCCAAGGAAGGGCATACCTCAGGTATGGCTATGGAGTGAGAGGAGAAAGTTTGCCATCTAGTAGCTTCCTGTTTGAACTAACTGTCCTTGCTAAGGAGAAGCTAAGCTCAGTTCTGTGTCTGCGAAAGGGGTTTATACAGTACTGTCAGTGCTCCCTAAAATTCAGCATCCCAGGACAAAGCCCAGTCACCCTGCCTGACCAAATATGATCAAATGAGTATTTCTTAAGGTTCTCCAATACAGGCTATATTTTGACTCACTGGAACCTATTTAATTCATGTCTGTAAGACTTCTAAGTATAACTATCATTTGGTACCATAAACCTGGAAGAACTTAAACAAAAATTTTTTGTTGGGGAGAGTCATCATCACTTTGGAGTTATTGCTCATCTTTCATTTTCAAAGAGGACCAATGACATCACAATGCTGGGATATGGGTGATGTCTTGACTTTCGAGTGAATTGAAATGAGACAGAATTGTATAAAGGTGTCAGCCCCACTCTCTCTTCCAGACTCATTCAAGTCCAGTGGCAAGACAAATATCAAGAAGACTGGCCACGGGCCAGGATGTAGTGGATGACCTTTGGCATCTTCAATGTCTGACAAAGCTCTCAGTACACTGTAGCATTTGCTTCAGCTGCTCGTGGCCCTTGGAACAAATTGTCCTCATCCATCCATTCCTCCAGGGGAAGTCTTCACATGCTTGGGATATTCATCCTCCTAATTCACCAATCAGGTTTAAGGTCTGTCAATTACTCTCAACCTGGTTTAGCCTGTCTGCCAAGATGGTTTTCGCAGGGTGTGGCCCCTCGCTGTGTATGCTACTGCTTCTTGGAGCCACAGGTGAGAACTGGGTGACAGATGCATACCAAAGGTGCATGAGCGGCCCTGAAAAGGGCTCCTCAAGCTTTCACACCAGAGATGCTACTCGCTGAACAGAGTATTCAAGAGGGGATCGCCACATAATCAATAATGAAAATGGTGCTGAAAGTCTTATAATTTTCTATTTCTGTAATTTTCAAAAAAAGTCATCCTTCTTTCTTTCACTATTTCTAAGTTGCTAGATAGCACAACATATCATTTCATATTTGAAGCAACTTTTTTTGGTAATTTAATATTTTATTTTTTCCCAGTTACACGTAAAAATTTTTTAACATTCTTTTTTTTCAAATTCTCTCCTTCCCTCCCCTCTCCACCTCATTCAGAAGGCAAGCAATTTGATGTAGGGTATACATGTATAGGCATGGAGCATCTCTTTCATAGTGAGCAAGTGTTTGTTTTGCTAAAATATTTTTTATAATGAAAAGTATCATTGCAAAACAGAGACTACATCCTATGGTCTAAAAGGAACCATTGTTACCAGCCTGCTAAAGAATCCCAGTACTAGAAACTGAAGGAATAAGAATAGGCAATGAGGAAACAAAATTATCGCTCTGCAGATCACGTGATAGTATGCTTAGAGAATCCTAGAGAATCAACTAAAAAACTAGTTGAAATAATTAACAACTTTAGAAAAGTTGCAAGATATGAAATAAACCCTCATAAATCACCATTTCCATAATTACCAACAAAATCCAGCAAGAAGAGTTAAAGAAATTCCATTTAAAATAATTGCAGACATTATAAAATGCTTGGGAGTCCACCTGCCAAGACAAACCCAGAGACTATATGAACACAATTACAAAATGCTTTTCACACACATAAAGCCAGATCTAAACAACTGGAGAAATATTAGTTGTTTATGGGTAGGCCAAGTCAATATAATAAAAATGATCATTCTACCTAAATTTATTTATTCAGTGTCATACCAATCAAAATTCCAAAGAATTATTTTATAGAGCTAGAAAAAATAATATAATTTATCTGGAAGAAAAAAAGGTCAAGGAGATGAAAGGAATCAATGAAAAAATGTGAAGGAAGGCAGCCTAGCAGTAGCAGATTTCAAACTATATTCTAGAGCAAGAATCATCAAAACAATCTGGTACTTGCTGAGAGAGTGGTAGATCAAAGGAATAGATTAGGTACATAACATACTAATAAGTTTCCATAGTAATCTAATGTTTGATAAACCCAAAGACCCAAGCTTTTGGGGCAAGATCTCACTATTTGACAAAAATTGCTGGGAAAACAGGAAAGCAGTTTGGCAGAAATGAAGCATAGACCAACATCTCACACCATATACCAAGATAAGGTCAAAAAGGGATAATGGATTTAGATATAAAGTATGACACCATAAGCAAATTAGGGGAACATGGAATAGTTTACCTGTCAGATCTATGCATAAGGAAAGAATTTGTGATCAAACAAGAGATAGAAAGCATTATGGAATGTAAAATGGATAATTTAGATTAAATCAAATTAATTTTTTTTCACAAACAAAACAAATACAGCCAAAATTAGAAGGAAAATAGGAAACTGGGGAAAATATTACAAGTTTTTCTGATAAAGTACTCATTTCTCAAATATATAGGGAACTGATTAAAATTTATAAAAATAAGATCCATTCTTCAGTTGAGAAATAGTCAAAAGGATATAAACAGAAAGGTTTCAGAAAAAGAAATCAAAGCTGTCTATAGTCATATGAAAAAAAATGTTCCAAATCACTATTGATTAGAGAAATGCACAATAAAACAACTCAGAGGGACCACCTCACATCTATCAGATTGGCCAATATTATAGAAAATGACAAATGCTGGAGGGGATGTGGAAAATTTGGGATACTAATGCACTGTTAGTGGAGTTGTGAACTGGTCCACCATTCTGGAGAACAATTTGGAACTATTCCCAAAAGGCTACATAACTGTATATACCATTTAACCCAGCAATACCAACTACTATTTGATCTGTATCGCAAAGTGATCAAAGATAAAGGACAAGGACCTCTGTGTACAAAAATATTTATGGTAGCTCTTTTTGTGGTGGCAAAGAATTGGACATTTGGAAGATGCACATCAATTGGGGAGCAAGTTGTGGTATATGATTATGATGGAATATTCTTGTGCTATAAAAATGATGAGTAGGATGCTTTCAGAAAAACCTGGGAAAACTTATATGAACTGATGCAAAGTGAAATGAGCAGAACCAGGAGACTATTGTACACAGTAACAGCAATATTGTAATGATGATCAGGTATGAAAGACTTAGCTACTCTATTCAATACAATGATCTAAGACAATTCCAGAGGACTCATGATGCAAAATGCTATCCACCTCCAGAGAGAGAACTGATGACCTCTGAGTGAAAATTGAAGTATAATATTTTTACTTTCTTTATTTTTCTTCCTTTTTTGCAATGTGGGTAATATGGAAATATGTTTTGCATGATTTCATATATAATAAGTGATATATTGTTTGCCTTCTCAATGGGTGGGAGAGGGGCAGGAGGGAGGGAAAGAATTTGGAACTCAAAAAAATTTTTAAAAGAATGTTAAAAATAAATAAATAATGAATTGAAAATAAAAGAATCCCAGTACTCAGGGGTTACCATTATTTAAATTAGTCTTTGCCTGAGTAGGGGAAGGCAACTCTGCAAGAAAGTCAGGGTGTTTTTGTAGGGATGAATATTTATTTCTGGAGATGGAATTTTAGGAGCCTTTTTAAAAACATGTCTAAGAGATAAAGATATATATATATATGTGTGTGTGTGTGTGTGTGTGTTTATATATGTATATACATGAAAATATTTATAGTAGTAGCAACTCTATGTTATGTGAGATGGATAATGTTTGGTTTGGGTATATATTTGAAAAAAAATTATCAAAATTGTTTTATGCCAATGTATACTCAATTATTCTGCCAGTGAGTGGATCCGTGAGTCTATATATACCTTGGAATTGCTGTTTCTCCTCCCAGTCCTCCTTCTCACATGTGGAGGTCATCTGCTTATATCTAGCTTTCCAGGAGAGCTGTAATTTTTCCTGTGAAGACTGCTTTAGTTGTATATCAACCAGTCATGCTCCAGACCAGTAGGGCTCCTAGGCATCTTGCAATGTACCCTGCTGCTGCTCCATGACAGGAATAACATCTAGACCCTCAAAACTCATACCTCCAGAGATCATGAGGAATGCACCCACCCAGAGGAAGTTCATCCCCTTTGCTTTGGGACTCTGCCTTGGAATTGAGTTGATCTGTGAGTAAGTGAAAATTTACTTCAATCCCCTGTATTTAGTCATGCTTTATAGCCAATGCAGCTATCCTAGGTCAATAGCACCTTGACCCAGCACAGGCATCTTACCATTACTCAGTGCACCTCTTCCTCATCAACCTTGCTTTGGGAATAATGTTTACAAAAATACTATTATTGCTGCTGGAAAGGGCATGGTAATTTACTGTCTTATGTCTCCATTCGCAATCCCTATGACTACTTAAACCAAAATTCCCTTCTTTGGGCATGATTTCCCTAAAGGTGTTGCATATTAGAACATACATTCTTGGATAGCAGGGATTGTTTCACTTTTGTATTTGAATCCCCAGGGACTTGCACAGTTCCTGGAACATGGTAGACACTTAATAAGTGCTGCTTTATTGGTTTTTTCTCTTTAGTTTATTGTATGAGAAGCCAAGGATATAAAACTGTCCCTCTACTACCCATCCACACCTCATACTGAATTATGATCAAGGTTCATCTGGCCCAAACTAGAAGTCTCAAGGATGGTACTAATGGCTCCAGACCAGGCAGGACCAGTGAAGATAATCATCCTAGAGGTAGTATGACCAACCAATTTCCTTTCTTGAGAATGATTACAGAGTGAAATAACTATTGTCTCTGAACCGCCCAGAGATGCTTAGAATAAGAGGGTTCGTTGTCAAACTTTCCAAATAGCTTGGAATTGCTGTGGATGAAGGGGGTATCAGAACTGATCTCATCCACCCTGGACTTCCAGCACCATCTCGTCATTTACCACCTGGCTGCACTACTTGGGGATTTCTCTGGTTTCTCCTCCATGTCCCAGGAAGCTCATCATTGGGAAAACGTCTTCCTTCTGCAAGCTTCAATCAGCCTTGGTACTCATACCTCTTCACCATCCTCTGCCTCACTGATTGGATGGCAAACACATAGTGCTATTACTGCTCAATCATTCATTGCTGCCCTGTTACTTTCTGAGTTATATGCACCCAGTACTCTACTGCTATAAGATACAACAGAAAAAGTGAAAGAAGTGATCCCTTCCCTTGGAGAGCCTTCTATCAAAATAAAAAAATCTTCATTCTATTTGTTCATTTTATTGTGCTAAATTTCTCCTCCTTTTCATAACCAGATTCTTTAAAAACTACCATCTACACTCCTTGCCTCCACATCCTCACCTCCTACTTGCTTCTTAGCTCATCATCCTGAAAGACCCCATCAGCCTTGGTGCTCCACCTTGTCACTACCCTCTGTCCTTTTGATTGGAGGGTAGAATCATAAATTCTAAAATCTCCATTTAAGTAGGTGGCTCAGCAGAGACATCTCTTCATTTCCTACCCAGATGTTACTTTGGGACTTCTCTGAATTCTCTATCATGCCCCCACTTTGGATGCTATCTTCTAACTCTTCTTTTTCTAGCTTCCTTTTGTGTGTTGTCTTCCCCCAAGAGATTAAAAACTCCTTAAGGGAAGAGACCAGCTTTTTTTTTTCATATTTATGTCCCCAGTCTTAGTACAGTGCCTGGCACACAGTAGGTGCTTAATAAATGCTTATTGACTATTGACCAGCCCAAGTTTAGAATAAATTCTCAGAATATCTGTGAACTTCAACATGTCTCTGTATGTGAACCCATTTTCCTAGTTTGAGGAGTATCCAAAGTCTGTAGAAACCAGTTATCCCCATTATCAAAACTATGGCCACACCTTCAGCTGATGTATCATTGGGTTTATAATGATCCTTAGCACACTCCAAAATTATATTGTCTCCGCAAAAAGACAATAGCAGTTTTGAGTTTGGGTCAGTGTAGCACAAGAGTTCAGGAGAGGGTAAGAATGGCTCCTAGGAAAACAGTGAAATAGTGAGAAAGGAAGGGAGAGAGTGAGGGAGGGAAGGTAGGAAGGGAGGGAGGGAGGAAGGAAGGAAGGAAGGAAGGAAGGAAGGAAGGAAGGAAGGAAGGAAGGAAGGAAGGGAAAGGAAGAAAGGGAGGGAGGAAGGAAGGAAGGAAGGAAGGAAGGAAGGAAGGAAGGAAGGAAGGAAAAGGAAGAAAAGGAAGAAAAAAAAGGTGGGGAGGAAGGAAGAAAGGAGAGAAGGAAGGAAGGAAAGAAGGGAGGGAGGGAGGGAGGAAGGGAGGGAGGGAAAGAAGGAAGAAGGGAGGGAGGGAGGAAGGAAGGGAGGAAGAGAGGAAGGGGTTTAGCAAAAATGAAATGGGAAAATCCAGACATTTTACTACACGAGAAGGAGAAAGGGGGAGTTTTGCACGGACCAGTCTGTTCGATGACTACAGTCATATTTGTCAAATTGCCCAGAAAGTGTCCACTTGCAACCAAATATTTATATGGAAACGGTTGTACAGAGAAATTCCAGCTATTACAGTAAGTACAGTGGGTGTTACCCTAAATCTGTGCTAAAGAAGATTTAGCCAAATATTTATATGTTGCATATACTTTCTGTTTTCTTAAACACATTTATAACAAAAACCTTTTCATTTAAT
This sequence comes from Trichosurus vulpecula, assembly GCF_011100635.1. NCBI lineage: Eukaryota > Metazoa > Chordata > Mammalia > Diprotodontia > Phalangeridae > Trichosurus > Trichosurus vulpecula. The sequence goes on from NC_050576.1 coordinate 371,499,564, forward strand.
ATTATAGTTTACCCAAGAGTAAACTTGATGGCTGATTCCATATCCACTTCACATAACCTTTGAATAAAGTTTGAAATCCACAGGCTCCTCCTTCATTATACTACATCCTCAGGCTAGAGAAGAAAACGAACAGTTAACAAGAGTTCCTTACCTTCATAGCTGAACTTCCTGCCCTAACCTGTTTTCCCTCCACAGGGGAAGGGGCAGAGAGAAACTATTAAACATTGCCTGTTCTTTTTTTTTCTTGTGGCCTTACATCTTAGATCCAGATACTTTAGTGATTACATTTGCTATCTACCCAAAACTTGGAGATGGGAGGGGGGCAGAAATTAAGTTGAAGTACACCATCACACAATTTCTGAATAGGCTTATTTTGACACAGTAAAAGAATGAGCTCTGGGAAGAACTTTCAGGTCAGGAGAACCCAAGTTTGGATCTTGCCTCGGGCATTTATTAGCTGTGTTACCCTACAGGCAGGTCATTTAACTCCTCTGACCCTCAGTTTCCCTACCTGTAAAAAGGGGATAACAATAACACACACTTCACAGTGTTTTGAAGACCAATTGACATGATGCATGTAAAAGCTTATTGCGTATGTTGAAGTGGTATGTAAAATGCCAGCTATTGCTAGGAGTGTGGTGCTGTGGAGGGAGTGTTGAATTTGGAGTGAGAAGATGGGAAGTAAACTCTGAGCTTTGCCATTTACTTTCTGTGTGGCCTTGGGAAAGTTATAACCTCTCTAGGCCTCCTCTGTTGTCTCATCTATAAAATGAGGGGACTGGACTAAATCAGTGGCATCAAACTCAAATAAAAAAGGGGGCCATTAAATCAGACATAAAGATCCCTGGGGGCCACGCTGACTTTTTGTTGTTCAGTCATGTCTGACTTTTCATGACCCTATTTGGGGTTTTCTTGGCAAAGATACTGGAGTGGTTTGCCATTTCCTTTTCCAGCTCATTTTACAAGTGAGGAAACTGAGGCAAACAGGGTTAAGTTACTTGTCCAGGGTCACCCAGCTAAGAAGTCTCTGAGGCCAGATTTGAACTCAAGAAGAGGAGTCTTCCTGATTCCAAGCCTGGCTTTCTATCCTCTGTGCCACCTGGCTGCCCCTTATTGACTTAGAAAATCATATGTTAACATTGTCTATCTTCTAGTGAATTTTTATTTATTTTGTTAAATATTTCCCAATTACATTTTAATCTGGTTTCTGGTATACTTGGGAGTGTTGCTATTACAACGGATCCAGCAGGTACTATGTTTGACACCATGGAACTAAATGACCTCTCAGGTTCTTTCTTGTTGCAGATCTAGGAACCTATGATTCATTTGTATTAGTTTTCAAAAGATTGGTTTAGAAGATATAATAAGGGGAAACATACCAGACTAATTCTTGATTCAGATCTTTCCTTCTTTTTGTTCTTATTGCTTCTTTTAACCAGTATTCAAAATAATTTTTATATGGTTTAGCATGTTCTATACTTTTCTAGTAAGCATCAAAATTCTATTAGTAAGCATCTGGAGGCATAGAAAGCGTTTTTTTTTTTAACCATAATTAGGAATGGCACTAAGAACATATTTTTGTGAAATAATCATTTTTTCTCTGCTTTTGCTAGCTTGTGTGGAATTCTTGGAGGGAATCTTCATGTTTGATTTTCAGATGATGAAAGTCTTTATGCTCTGGCTAAAAACCAGAGACAACAACATGTCCTCAGTGAAAGCCTGGGCAGAGATATTGGTAGCAGATGCCTCGTTTTTACGGCTGGGTCAGAGTTTTGCTTTCAGGTTAGTAATTACCAAAAGTACATGAATACTGTTTTAAAGAACAAAAAATGGAAAACACAGAAAAGATTTCTTTTTCCCCATAAAGAGTTGACTTTTTTCCTTTAGTTGTGTCATGAACTGAGTCACTCAAGTCATAACCTCCTTGACTTTGCCACTCTTGTTGGTTTGACCCTGGCAAGGCTGTGGTCTCTCTTCTGTCCTTTCCATTACCGCTGCAAACATACTAGTTCAAGCCTTCATTACCTCTCTCATGGATTGTTGGGTTAGCCTCCTAACTTGTGTTCTTGCCTCTGGTTATTCCAGCTTCGATCCAGATTAGGTCTGTGCTCAAGTTATCTCCCTAATAATGCCCCTTCTGGTTATCTAGGCCATTTACTTAGAAACTCAGGAATTCCTCAGGAATATAAATTCTTGATTCTGACATTCAAGGCAAAATCTGGCCAAACTACTTGGCATAGTCATCCAATTGAAGTGAGGGGACTGGTTAGAATCCCAGTTCTTAATTATTTACTACCTCTGTGACTTTGGACAAGGCATCCTCTCTGAGCCTCAACTCTTTTTCTAGCTCTCAATTCTATGATCCTGTGGTATCATTTGTTGATGGCCCTCCCTTCCTTCAAGACTCAATTCGGATGCCACCTCCATGAAGTCTTCCCTGATTCCTCCAGATGAGAGTAATTTAGAAAGGCTAAGGTCACCCCCTGCATTCTGGGCCATGGTCAGTTGTCTTGACCTTTGTCTTGCCACTGGACTCAGATGACTCTGGAGGAGAGAGGCTGATGAATTTTCACAGCTCTGCCTCACTCAAATCTGATGCACACATAAGTCAAGACCTGAATCCAAACTTCACAGAGCAAACCTGCCTAAGGCTATGAGTTATAGCTATGAAGTGTGGATTCAGTCAAAGGGCTGCACTTGAGGACCTAGAGGGCCACATGTGGCCTCGAGGCTGCAAGTTCCCCGCCCCTGACTAAGACTATGAAGTTGTAGGGCAGATGCCAATTTGTTTTGATGGGGGGCATTCCCTAAACCACTGAAATCAAAGATCCAGTCCAAAAAATGATAAGCAGAAATACTTAAAAATTCATACAGCTACATGTCTATTTGTCATGTACAGCTTTGCTGCAGCTAAGTGGCACAATAGATAGAGTGCTAGACCTGAAGTCAGGAAGATCTGAGTTCAGGTGTGACCTCAGACATTTACTAGCTATGTGGCCCTGGGCAAGTCACTTAATCTGCATACTTCAGTTCCTTCATCTGTAAGATGGGGATAATAATAGCACTGACCCTCCCAGTGTTGGTGTGGAGATTAAATGAAATGATATTTGTAAAGTGATTTGCAAATCGTAAAGTATTATATAATGCTAGCTATTATTGGCTATTATTATCATTACTATTAGAGGCTCTGGGAACCAGATTCTCTTATTAAACCTGTAAATGTGGTGTCCTGCTCATTATAACAGATACCATTTCACTAAAAATATCAAAGAATGTCATGGTATAGGAATAATCATTCATATTTGGTTTTAGTACAGTCCATATTCCACTCAGCTATTAAATTGTTCTTCCTAAAACCCTATGTCTAACCATGTCACCCAACCCCCCCCCCACCAGTGGTTCCATCTTACCTCCAAATATAAAACATACATTTGTAATAAATGTAAAATGTTTGTATGTTGTCTCCCTCATTAGGCTGTGAACTCCCTGAGAGCAGGAACTGTCTTTTGCCATTCTTTGTATACCCAGTGTTTAGCATGGCACTTGGCATATACTAGGTGCTTAATAAACGTTAGTTGATTGACAGACTGAAGCAACACAGTCACTGAGTTTTATCTCAGGTTGGGAAACATGGGACAGACAAGCAAACAGACAAGCTGATATCTAAGAATGATTAACATTCCATTGAATTATATCATAAAGATCTTTCAGAAGCTGTTATTTTTATCAGAGGATGCTGCTGCTGATGTAATCATTGTTAACTTATTGGACTTTTCATTGTCCACAGGTCTTGTTCTACCGCTGTTTAAATAAACAAGATCATTTATCTGTTACATTTCTAAGGGAGGCCTTTATTGAAATGCTACAGTCATTGGAAGAAGGGGAAGGAGAAATGTTGGCAGAAGGAAAAAGGATAGAGAAAGGCAAGAGAAAAACAACCAATCAGAGAAAACACTTGGGGAAAAAATAGGGAAATATTGAATAAATTTCACAAATACAGTTGTAGAAAAAGTAAAGATGAAATCGGTTTTGGCGGTCTCCATCTTTGAAGTTATTAAAGGTTGCCTGCTCACCACCTGCCTCCTCTGGCCTCCCTTCTCCTCACTACCCCTTCTTCCAAAGCTTTTCCAATTTGAAACTTTTAATTTGAGATAGAAAAATAGATGATCAAATTTGTTAGCATTTGGAAGTAAAGTAAGAGCAGACAGGTGCTGAGTAAGAGCTGGAGGAATGCCTATAAACAAAATCAATGAGCTTTAGTTACTGGACTTTGTAATATCTATTATGATTATTCAGGATGACTTAATTCCTTTTTTTCCTGATTTTTGATTGTATTCCTAGACAGTTGAGCTTACCAGGCAGGAGATCTCCAGAAAAATGAGGTATTAACTATAATTTTATCCTGGCCTCCTTTTCTTCGACCTTTACTATAGAATTTGTGCCTTTGAAAATTCATTGTTACAGTGCAACTCCAGGCATGAAGAGATAAAGAGGCTGGCTATGTCAGAGCTGGAGATGTAATACATGTCAAGTATTGTATATTCTGACAGGTGTAGTCATTAAATTGGTTGGTTTGTTGAAGTGTTTTCTTTTATTACAAAAGAGGGTTCATTTGGGGATGGGGGTATAGCAGAAAATGAGTGTGGTGTAAAAAAATAAAAGGCACTTGTAAAATTTTTTTAAAGAGATATATACTCCAAAGACACCAAATACAGAAACAAATGTCCAATATAAACCAAAATATTTATACTATATTCTTTGTGGTAGCAGAAAAAATAAATAGAAACTAAGTGTGTGCCCATCAAGTGGTAAACTGCTAAAAAAATATTGTGGCATATGAATGTAATAAAATATTATGATACAGTAAGAAATGACAGATATGAAGAATTTAACATGGGAAGATTTGTATGAATGAGGCGGTCTGACATAATCAGCTCTAAAAGAATAACATACACAATGACTACAACAGTGTAAGTAAAAAGACCACTAACAGAAAGGAAACATTGAATCACTGAAAAAACAAGAGTCTTAGCAGTCCCTGAGTCATAAGAAGGAAACATCCCTATCTCTTCACTGCAGAAAAATGGGACATGTTGTTACATTTAGTTACTATATTTGGGGGTTTTGCTTATCTGTTTATATAATTATATGTAATAAAATAACAATTAGCATTTTAGAGACCTTTAAGGTTTGCAGAGCACTTTACAAATTATCCCATTTTAACTTCACAACCATCCTGGGAGGTAGGTTCACTTTATAAAGGTTAGGGGATTTTCAGAAATGGCTATTATATATCAAAAGACATTTTATGTTATATATACACACACACAAATATATTATATCTATGTATACAAGCATACACACATATACACATACACAGACATGTATGTGTATACATACACATATGTATATATAAAACAAAACATCAGTAAGATATATAAATATATAACAAATAATGTATATTATGTAATGCATAATATAGTATATATGTAATATAATAAAATATAAATATATAATAATATATCAGTAATATATATGTATATATATGTTTTATATATATTACATGTATGTATAGTATAATATATTCTATGTGTATACATAGGTTGTATATATTTGTATTGTATATTATGTATGCATATATTACTGATGTCTTTTATTTCTATATCAGACATCCGTAATAGATGTATATGCATACGTGTGTGTGTATGTGTGTGTGTGTGTGTGTTCATCTCCTGACTGTACGTCTTTGCTGGAAAGCTCTCCCTCCTCATCTCTACCTCCTGCCATCTCTGGCTTCCTTTTAAGACTCAGCTGAAATCTTATCTTCCCTCCCTTTGACTTCTGCCTCTGGCTTCCTGGCTCCCTCAAATTCCCCCAGGTCACCTCCCCTTCCAACCTGTAGGAGAGACATGAGGAGCAGAGACTACCAAGAGGGTCTTGTCTCTTTGTTAGACAGTAAGTGGCTCCTCCTCTTCTCCTGGGAAGGAAGCAGCGCCTCCCCAGAAGCCAGATCTTGGAACAAAGATCTGGTTTTCCTTGTTCTAGAAATGACTCTTAGTAGTAAGTGGAGAGAGGGCTGGGCTGGCTTCAGAGTTAGATCTGAGTACAGACCTTGGCTCTGCCATTTATTACCTGTGGTTCTTGGGTAAGTCAATGGGCCTCAGTTTCCTCATGTGTAAAAATGAGGGTGTTAAAATAGATGACCTTTAAGGTCCTAGTTGTCAATCTATGGCTTTACAAAAACCAATCTGTCCAACAATGCATTTGTGGGCAGCACCATGCCTTACTTCCAAGGTGATGCTAACATAATCGGTCAACTCAGTGCTGGAGTGAAAAGAGCACTCAATTCTGAATCAGAACACCTAGGTCCAAACCCCAGGTCTACCACTCATCTGTGCCTCAGTTTCTTCATCTGTAAAATGGAAGATAAATAGGTGGAGCGGCATCGGGTAAAGCATGCATTCCCAATTACAGCCAATGTTAGTTCACTTAATTTGGTTATGCGTATTTATTACAAGGAAGGTCTTCTACTTGAGGCTGGGGGTGAAGGAGTGGGGGATTATTGGGCAGTGATAGATATGAAAGGAAAAAAAGTACCTAGTTAAATTTAATGTAAATAGATTTCTTTTAAAAATGAGAATTTTTACATAGCACAAGCTCACAGTTTCTTATACAATCCTTTGCTGTTCTTTCATTTGTTTGTTTATGGGCATCTTTGTGTTTGTTGATTATTGATAAGTTCACAATAAACAAGAAAAGTCAATTAAAAAAACTAAAATGGAGGACAATGGTACCTGCACTGTCTACCTGAGCTATTGTGAGAATTAACTGGATAATGTAGGAAAAACACTTTATGAATTGTAAAGTTACATACATTTCAGCTCTTATTACATATTTTTTTTCCTTGAATTTCTCCAGAAGAGAAAATTCTCTTCTTCTGGCAATAAAAGGGAAAGTTTTTGCCACCTTTGTCATGCATGTCCATATTCCTTTCTATAATGTTTTTCACGTCCGATAGTTAGGCAACAAAATTTCTATTCATCTGTTTCCTTCCTTTTCAGTTTGGAGTCATTTCCAAAAGCTCGGGCAAAGAGAGGAGCTCAGAATCAGCCATTTTGAAGGCTCACTTCTGTTGGCCCATGGTGAATGGAGTATCTGTGTCGTAATTAAGCTTGATTGGTCTCTAGTGACAAGGAAGGGCTCTTTCTGTAAACAGACATGCCCAGCCTTTCCTTAACAGAACTATTATCGCTTGAAGATCCTATACTTTCTTCCCAAGAGGAAAGGAATCACTATCTCAAACTTATTTTTGATTAGACATTGTGTGATACCACATCAGACTTTTCTTTGGCAACTATTTTTTTCCCACCTAGCTTTACTATTCTTCCTTTTATCCTGGGGCATTCTTTTCTAGGCATGTGCCTTGAAAAAAAGCATTTGTTGGTTAACATTTTTCTAACTTGTGGTGGGGTATATGCTTTGAGGGGGGGCAGCGAGGTGGTACAGTGGTTAGAGCATTGCGCCTGGAGTTATGTTCCTAACTTCAAATCTGACCTCAGACACTCACTAGCTATGTGACTATGTGACTTAACCCTGTTTACCTCAGTTTCCTCATCTGTAAAACAAGTTGAAGAAAGAAATGGCAAACCACTCCCGTATTTTTGCTAAGAAAACCCCAAGTGAGGTCACAGAGAGTTGGATACGACTGAAATGACTGAACAACGCACACACGCACACACACACATACACACACACATATAACACACACATATATGTATATATATATATAATATATGTATATATACTTTGAGAGGCAAAATATAGTTTAAAAATTACTATAGTATAAGAGGAATTTAGAACTAGAAGGGAATCCAAACATCTCATTTACAGTTCTTTCTTTTTCAGATTTTTACTTTTTTTTGCTGCCGATTCTTTCAGAAAATTTGCAGAGGTCACTGCCAAATCCTGAATAAATATTTTCCAAGGAAACTATTTTCCATTCTGATTTAATCAAGTGCCTTCAGGTAGATTAGCAATGATGATGATTTCCTTTTGTTGCTTGGTCCTGTTCTAGTAACTTCCTTGTCATTAAAAAACCCTAGAGAATTTTCTAATTCTCTACCTGTTCTTCTGTGTGCCTCAACCATGTAGGAAATAATGAAGAGAAATCTGGACATTCCATCAGAGATGGACCTAAAATCCAAATTCTAGTCCTACCCTAGAAAAATGCTAAGTGTCTTTGGGGCCACTCATAGCTCTATTCTCCATATTCTGCATCTGTGAATTTACTTGATAATATCTGTACCCCATTTACTTCGTAAGTATATTGTAGGAATTAATTAGGTAAGGTCTAGGGTTGTTTTAGCTTTTGAAAGTTGATATGTAAGCAAAATTATGGTGATGATGATATATTCACCATATTATTAAATGCTATAATTATGTGATTCCACATAATGTATAGTAATAATGATATGCTGGTTCTAAATATCGTGAGCACTTTTCACTCAGTATGAGTCATTAACCCCTCATTCAGTTCAATTAAAACTATTTATTGCCTGTCTGCTCTCTGTGGGAGACAGAGACATGAATATGTGCCTGCCCTCAAGGAGCTTATAATCTAATTGGAGGGATTAGACAAAAAACACAAAGGCGAGTACCAAGTACCAAGAGTACCACAAAAAAGGTACAAAGTTACAGAGTTCAAAGAAGGGAGACAGTGGATGGAAGGGAATCAGAGAGGGCTTCACTGATAAAGTGGTATTT